>NC_090450.1:110749443-111052473 GCF_031143425.1 Pleurodeles waltl
CCACCCCAACAGACACACAGACATCCACCACATACACCATACCCACAGATACCACCCCAACACCCAACAGGCACACACGCATCCACCACTCCATCACCCTGCACCTCCACCTCCCAGTCCCCAAGACACGCAAACACCCACACTCACACACAAAACAGACATCACCCACACATAAGCATATCACACGCACACAATATTTCCATACCGACACAGCAGACAACCACTCCCTCCACCTCCAAATCCCCACCCCCACTGACCATCCCCGTGTTCCTAAGGCAGAATTTTTGTTTGCCCTTTTCCCTGTTCCCTCCACCCCGTCCCAAACCCAAGAGGCCTACCTCCCAATCAATCCCTTCCACCTCAAAGTCTTCCCCTGTCACACCTGCCCCTCTGTCAGCACCCATACCCCTCTCTCAAGAAGAAGCTCACCCTTCCAAAGAAGCAGTCCTTTCCTCCTAAACCCACCCCATCCCTCCCAAATCCACCCCCCACAAGAATGATACCCGAGGTGCCTGCCTGCCCACTTAATGCTATTTCCTGTGGATGGTCCTTGGCAATAAAGGAGTCAAGTGAGAACTCAGAGATAAGCATGGACAATTCCATACACACTAGCCAATGGCCTTGGACTTTTCCAATTTGGTAAAAATGGGTACATATGTGCCCTTCAATTCTTTGTCTACCTTTATATTGTTCCTAAGTAACTTGTGTTGTCTGCCTATCGTTGTGTGTGTTTCACCCTGATTGCTTATCCATTTGCTATTGTTGCAGTATCTGACATTTTGGGCAGTGCTGGTTTCCCTCAAGATAAGGGTATGTGTTGACTGAATGGATATGTGGGTGTTAATGCAATTGTGGTATCATAGCAATGTGTTATGTTTGGTATAGTAGGTATTTCATCCTGTGTTGTCCAATGTGAGCATGTATGGTGTTAGGCTTGTCCCTCTTATATGGATTATAGATTAATCTAATGTATGGCAGCTTGAGTTTTCTTAGAGCAGACATGGAGTGTCCTGCAGGGTATGGTAGGGCATGTGGGGCTAAAGGCCCACTAGATTTAATTCACTTAAGTGTGCACTCCTATGTTATCCGCTGCCATTGTAAAACCAGTCCTGCCTTGCAGACTGCTTTTATAATACAACTATGTCCAAATTCACCTTTGGAATTAAAAGTACTTCCAAAGTCTTAAACTACCTTATTTTTACATGTCACTCCTAAGGTCTACCCTAGGTGCCCCAAGGAGTAGGGTGCAGTGTAATAATAAGTAGGGACATTATAAAAGATGTTTCATATACCCTGGTGAGGACAACCCTGGCAATTTCTTTTTTCCCCATTGTAGTGCTGCTAGCTCCTCACGGTAACATGGGAAGGTTTTATTAAACTTTAATAAAGTCTAACAAGGTTACATTTATTATAACTATTTCAGGAAAAATGTTTTAGAACTACTTTCTTACAGTTACTTAAATTAGCCCTGTAGCAGTCTCTTCTGATTGGTCAGCCTTTGATGAGGTGCGACGTAGCGTGGGCTGAGACAAAGATACCATCTGGCTGGAGGAGATCTGCTGCTGCAGATACCAGGACAGGAAGGGAGCTTGGTAGCCAAAATTGTCTTTAAAGGGAGAAGGACAGATAGTGTAGGACTCAGGCCTACCCCCGCTTTGCGCACCCCGTGTCTGCTAGAGGCCTCTATAAATTAGATTAGGAGATAGGCTTGAAGGGGAGTGTAGGGAAACGTTAGCCAAACCTGTGGGTTAGGTTAGGCAGACCTGAACCTCAAGGACAGATTTTCTCCATTTTGGACTTTTGTGAAACAGTGGTCTCTGGACAAAAATATTACACTTCTAAGGAAGTTGACGTGACAGAGAGTGGCACCCTGTACCCAGTAAAAGGTCAGGGGTGTCTCCTTCTTGCCAACCCAGAAACCTTGATAAATATGGGAGAGCAACTCAGATCCCTGCCCGGAAACATCTGAAGGAGAAGGACTGCCCTGATGAACTCCTGGTCTGCACAAGGGAGGACTGCACTTACATGAACTGCACATGCTACACACTCTGGGCTTCACAAAAGAGGACGTTGGCTTGCTTCCAAGATTAAGGAGTGGACCGTCTGAAGGCAACAGGTATAAAAGTGCTACAAGAAATCACCTGCATCAACACCTGCAAGAAGAGCCCGGCTGAGCTGTGTGTAGTGGAGTTTTAAGGATTGACCAGGTGCATTGAGAGAATTGTTGTCCCAAATCTCAAAGAAGAAACTCAGAACTCAAGTTCAAGTTTATTTGGTTATTCAAAAATACACATCTTACACAATAGAAATACAATAAAAATATACAATAAAAAGTTAAATGCATAAAACACAAATACAAGTATTTAAAAACCCTAAGAAACAAAGATTAAATATTCACCTGATTATGCCAATACAAAGCACATTAAAAAAATTATTTGACCCCGCAGCACTCTCTATTATCAGGCACCATATGCAGATAGTTCAGGGCTGGGACACATTGTAAAATATTCTTCCCCTTCAAAATGGGTACTAAAGATCTACACCTAAAAGAAGCATAACACTTGCAATAAAAGTGCAGAAGTGTCTGTGAAGAGGCAACATCACATGGGCATTTAAGAATGCTATTTGAGTCAAACTGACCTAAGGGAAACACACAAATTAGACATGAATGGACCTAAGACGAAATCTAGTGATAAGTGCCCTTTCCCTCACGTTATTAACTAATGTTAGATAGGCCTCAATCCCTGTGGTGACCTTTATCCACAAAAAATCATGGACATACAGTTTCAGCAATTTTTTGTCCTCCCTCCGTCTTAATAACCTAAGTTTGTTAAACTTCAGATTAGCCCAGAGCCTAGCAGACATCCTTAATTGGTATGACGAGTAAATAGATCTTAGGATGCCCCAGCAAAAGTGCAGTGTCTTTTATATAATTTAGCCAGGGAATAGACCCACCCTTTTTACAGGTCAAACAATCAACAATAACGTCTGTGTTAAAAAATAGCTTCCTCATTGGACCAAACAGAAATCCATAATTGCAGAGGATTAACTTAATACTATCCTCCACCTAACTTAAATCCAGTTCCTCACGTAGACAGTAGACAGAACCCCGGGCTATATGGGCCCATACCTCATAACCTCCTGCAGAATCTATCTTCTTCAATTAGTGGAACGGGGCACTTCTTGTAGCCCCATATCCGTGCCCCATATGTCAGGACGGGTAAATATTTAAGCCTATACACCTCTAATGAGGGAATAACCGGTTTACACCTAACTCTTGAAGAAAATTCAAAGGTTGCACCAACTACAGCATTAAAGTGAGAACAGCACTTGGAAATACAGGAATACCAACTTATTTTATCATCAAAGGTAACACCCAAGTAAGGAAAGGCAAGGACATGGCTAATGATATGGCCTTGAATAATCACAGGCCCAACTTACTCAGGGGCTTACCACACACCATATAGTGCATCTTAGAGATATTTACTTCTAAGTATAAATTACCCATACAATTCACTAAAGCTTGAACTGCCTCATGTAAACCATTCATAGTTTGAGCCAATAGAATCGAATTATCAGGGTATAATAGAGTTGGCACCTTTTTTGCATTGATTACAGTGTCATCTTTGAACCTTTCCACCAAGAAATCATTCAACCCATTGATATATAAAAGAAACAACATTGAGGCAAGAACGCATCCGTGACCCATCTTCTATGAAGGTTGAAAGAATCGGGGCATTCACTATTCTGCCTATACCTAACAGAAGCCTTGGTACCATCATGGAGCATGAGAAATCCACAATTTAATTTGGCATTAGCAACTTATACAATGAACTCCAGAGCTTTCTCGATTTACCCTATCAAAAGCGCTACTGAGGTCCATGAAGACCAAATAGAAGGTACCCTCCGTAGCAATCGTGTATTTATCAATCCTTAGCAAGAGATTTAAACATTGCTCCTGTGTCCCCATCCCCTCTGTGACATCCTAATTGACTACACATTCTTCAATCCGCTACAATGTGATACGACCAAAGATCTTCGCCTAGGAGTCTAACAGGGAGATGTGGCGATAACATTTGGGGTCACCACAATTCCCTTTTTAAAAAACAGGCACTATGCATGCAGACTTCCACGAACCTGGGATCCCCTGGCTCATGGCAGCATTTAGAATGTTAGCAACAATAGGCACCCAAAAAGAGGCATTCCCTTTAAAGAGATCCATAAGGATACGACCCTCGCCTGACGCACTTTTGGAGGGGCCCTCTGTACTGCAGTGATCACCTCATCCAAGCCAAACCTGATATCTAAGCTTTCATGTGGTTCATCCAGGGTCTCACCAGCTATCACAGGGGTGTCATATGAATAAATAGTACAAAAACTATTAACCCATCTGTCCGGTGGAATATTAGTCCCAAAACCATGAGATGTTCCTTTGTTAAGGCTGCGCCTATTAATTAATTAATTATACTCCAGAACAACCCCAAATTCATAGTGCGGCAGGCTAAGACCAAGGCCCTCATTACAACCCGGCGGTCGGGGTTAAAGCGGAGGTAATACATCCAACAGGACGGCGGTTAAAAAAATTGAATCACAGCGATGGCAGAAACCGCCAACATAGACAGCCACTTTAACACTGCGACCGCCATGGCGGTAGAAACAAACACCACAGCGGTAACTGCCAACAGACAGGTGGAACACAATGTACCACCCACTGTATTACAAAAGGCCTATCTGCCACCTTTTCCGGGGTGGTACCAATTCCATCAAAAGCACGGCGGAAACAGTCTGTGGAACGGAAACCACTCACCTCTCAACACCCAACGAGGAACCAGGACACCATGGAGCCCGAGTTACAGGTCCTGCCCATGTTGGTTTACCTCCTCTTCTACCAGGAGCAGCAAAGACGCCGGCGACGACCACAGTGAATACTGCACCTAGCACACAGGGGAGGGGGGAAAAGAGAGAGTGACACACACACACGCAGCACGCAACACCCCCATCCCCACCCACAACAACATACACACAAATACATGCAGCAACATTACATTTACACCCCGTCAAACCCTGGAAGAACGCAAGGACAAAATGAAATGATTGGAACAAGTGTAATCATTGAAAATTCAGATAAGCCAAGATAACTTTAAATCATCAGTATATACAAATATGTACAGCAACTACACAAGTCTGGATAGTGTCCCAATCATTGTTCGTGGACCAGTGGCCCTGAAATGCATGGGCGAAGCCCACACATGATACCTGACTCGAAATGGAGAGAACACTGCAGGGGCATCAGATCTAAAATAAACAGGCACCTCAGGGGGAGGTGGAGGGAGGCACCTCAGCCGGATGAACGGACGACGCCACTGCTCCATGAGGGGGCTCCATGCCCACAGTTTGGTCCTGGGGAGTGCAAAACCACAGTCTTTCAAGTCTCTCAAGTGGGTGGTTTGCCCACTGATTGGTCCTGGGGAGTACAAAGCCACAGTCTATCAAGTCTCTCAAGTGGGTGGTTTGCCCACTGATTGGTCCTGGGGAGTGCAAAGTCACAGTCTCTAAAGTGGGTGGGTTGCCCACTGCTTTATCCTGGGGAGTGCAAAGCCACAGTCTCTCAAGTCTCTCAAGTGGGTGGGTTGCCCACTGATAGGTCCTGGGGAGTGCAAAGACACAGTCTCTGAAGTTGTCGACATGTTCCACTGGTTCTGGAGGGGGATGGTGCCCAGAGTGCTTCATCCTGCCAAGGACTGGGGTTGTGGATGCTTTTCTCCACTGGTTCTGGAGGGGGCTGGGTGCCTGAGTGCTTCATCCTGCCAAGGAATGTGTAAGTGGATGCTTTTCTCCACTGGTTCTTCAGAGGGCTTGGTGCCCAGCCTGCTTCATCCTGCCAAGGACTGGGGTTATGGATGCTTTTCTCCACTGGTTCTGTTGGGGGCTTGGTGCCCAGAGTGCTTCATCCTGCCAAGGACTGTGTGAGTGGATGCTTTTCTCCACTGGTTCTGGAGGGGGCTTTGTGCCCAGAGTGCTTCATCCTGCCAAGGACTGGGGTTGTGGATGCTTTTCTCCACTGGTTCTGGAAGGGGCTTGGTGCCCAGAGTGCTTCATCCTGCCAAGGACTGTGTGAGTGGATGTTTTTCTCCACTGGTTCTGGAGGGGGCTTGGTGCCCAGAGTGCTTCATCCTGCTAAAGACTGGGGCTGTGGATGCTTTTTTCCACTGGTTCTTGGGGGGGCTTGGTGCCCAGAGTACTTCATCCCGCCAAGGACTGGGGTTGTGGATGCTTTTCTCCACTGGTTCTGGAGGGGACTTGGTGCCCATAGTGCTTCATTCTGCCAAGGCCTGTGTGAGTTGATGCTTTTCTCCCCTGATTCTGGAGGGGGCTTGGTGCACAGAGTGCTTCATCCTGCCAAGGACTGGGGTTGTGGATGCTTTTTTCCACTGGTTGTGGAGGGGGCATGGTGCCCAGAGTGCTTCATCCTGCTAAGGACTGGGGTTGTGGATGCTTTACTCCACTAGTTCTGGAGGGGGCTTGGTGCCCAGAGTGCTTTACATGCAGTGTGGCAGGTCCCATTCCCTCACGTGGGTGTGTGTGCCACAAGATTGCCTGGGAACAGGTAGCATGATACTCCATGGAGGCAGAGACACACTCCACCCTGCTGCGACTTTGCCCTCCACCTGCTGGTACAAACAGTGCTGGGTGTCGTGCCTCATGTAGTCTGTGCAGGTCCAGGACGTCTCCTTCAGCCTTGGGCGGCTGTTGTAGGAAAGTACCATCTTGCCTGGCATGTTACCCCCATTTTTTACTAATATGTATCTTTGTTTTTGCCTGTGTTACTGGGATCCTGCCAGCCAGGACCCCAATGCGCATAAGTGTGCCCTGTATGTGTTCCCTGTGTGGTGCCTAACTGTATCACTGAGGCTCTGCTAACCAGAACCTCAGTGTTTATGCTCTCTCTGCTTTTAAAATTGTCACTGCAGGCTAGTGACTAACTTTTCCAATTCTCATTGGCACACTGGGACACCCTTATAATTCCCTAGTATATGGTACCTAAGTACCCAGGGTATTGGGGTTCCAGGAGATCCCTATGGGCTGCAGCATTTCTTTTGCCACCCATAGGGAGTTCAGACAATTCTTACACAGGACTGCCGCTGCAGCCTGAGTGAAATAACGTCCACGTTATTTCACAGCCATTTTACACTGCACTTAAGTAACTTATAAGTCACCTATATGTCTAACCCTCACTTAGTGAAGGTTAGGTGCAAAATTATTAAGTGTAATGGCACCCTGGCACTAGCCAAGGTGCCCCCACATTGTTCAGGGCAATTTCCCTGGACTTTGTGAGTGCAGGGACACCAGTACATGCGTGAACTACATATAGGTCAATACCTATGTGTAGGGTCACAATGGTAACTCTGAACATGGCCATGTAACATGTCTAGGATCATGGAATTGTCACCCCAATACCATTCTGGCATTGGGGGAACAATTCTATGCATCCCCGGGGCTCCAGCATGGGCCCGGGTACTGCCAAACTAGCTCTCTGGGATTTTCACTGCAGATACCGCTGCTGCCAACCCTCAGACAGGTTTCTGCCCTCCTGGGGTCTGGGCAGCCCAGTCGCAGGAAGGCAGAACAAAGGATTTCCTCTGAGAGAGGGTGTTAAACCCTCTCCCTTTGGAAATAGGTGTTAAGGGCTGGGGAGGAGTAGCCTCTCCCACCCTCTGGAAATGCTTTGAAGGGCACAGATGGTGCCCTCCTTGCATAAGCCAGTCCACACTGGTTCAAGGAGCCCCAGCCCCTGCTCTGGCGCGAAACTGGACAAAGGAAAGGGGAGTGACCACTCCCCTTTCCATCACCACCCCAGGGGTGGTGCCCAGAGCTCCTCCAGTGTGTCCCAGACCTCTGCCATCTTGAATGCGGAGGTGTGAGGGCACAATGGAGACCTCTGAGTGGCCAGTGCCAGCAGGTGACATCAGAGACCCCTCCTGATAGGCTCCTACCTGGTTAGGTAGCCAATCTTCCTCTGAAGGCTATTTAGGGTCTCTCCTGTGGGGTTTTCACCAGATAACGAATGCAAGAGCTCACCAGAGTTCCTCTGCACTTCCTTCTTTGACTTCTGCCAAGGATCGACCGCTGACTGCTCCAGGATGCCTGCAAAACCGCAACAAAGTAGCAAGAAGACTACCAGCAACATTGTAGCTCCTCATCCTGCTGGCTTTCTCAACTGTTTCCTGGTGGTGCATGCTCTGAGGGCTTCACCCTGCACTGGAAGCCAAGAAGAAATCTCCTGTGGGTCGACGGAATCTTCACCCTGCCAACGCAGGCACCAAACTTCTGCATCATAGGTCCTATGGGTCCCCTCTCATCTTGACAAGCGTGGTCCCTGGAACATAGGAGCTGGATTCAAGTGTCCTCGAGCGTCCAGTGGCCCTACTGTCCAAATTTGGTGGAGGTAAGTCCTTGCCTCCCCACGGCAGACAGTAATCCTGTGTATTGCGTGAACTGCAGCTGCTAAGGCTTCTGTGCACTTTTGCAAGACTTCCTTCATGCACAGCACAGCCCAGGTCCCCAGCACTCCGTCCTGCATTGCCCAACTCGCTGAGTTTGACTCCGACTTCATGGGACCCTCTTTTGTTGTGCTGAGACGACCACCGTGCTCAGATCTTCTGAATACCTACTCAGGTGCTTCTGTGGGTGCTGCCTGCTTCTGTGTGGGCTTTCTCTATTGCTGAGCACACCCTCTGTCTCCTCATCCAAGAGGCGACCTCCTGGTCCTTCCTCAGCCCTGGCAGCACCCAAAATCCTCAACCACAACTCTTGCAGATAGCAAGTCTTCTTTGTGGTCTTTCTGCTTGGAAATAACTCTGTATACTCCAGCACGCCGTGGGGCATCTTCTGACCAAAGGAGAAGTTCCTGGCACTTTCTGTTGTTGCAGAATCTTCAGCTTCTTCCACCTAGAGGCAGCCCTTTTGCACCTTCATCCGGGTATAGTGGGCTCCTACCCCCCCGGACACTTGCGTGACTCTTGGACTTGGTCCCCTTCCTTTGCAGGTCCTCAGGTCCAGGAATCCATCTTCAGTGCTTTGCAGTCAGTTGTTGTCTTTGAAGAATCCCCTATCTCAACTTTACTGTCTTTCTGGGGCAGTAGGCTAACTTTACTCCTACTTTTCACGGTCTTGGGGTGGGGTATCTTGGACATCCTTAGCATTTTCTTACACTCCCAGTGACCCTCTACATACTACACTAGGCCTGGGGTCCATTTGTGGTTCGCATTCCACTTTTGGAGTATATGGTTTTTGTTTCCCGTAGTCCTATTGTCTACTATTGCATTCTATTGTGTCCTACAGTGTTTGCACTACTTTTCTAAGTGTTTTACCTACCTGATTTTGGTTTGTGTGTATATTTTGTGTATTTTAATTACCTCCTAAGGGAGTTTATCCTCTGAGATACTTTTGGCATATTGTCACTAAAATAAAGTACCTTTATTTTTGGTAACTCTGAGTATTGTGTTTTCTTGTGATAGAGTGCTATATGATGCAAGTGGTATAGTAGGAGCTTTACGTGTCTCCTAGTTCAGCCTAAGCTGCTCTGTTATATCTACCTCTATCAGCCTAAGCTGCTAGAACACTACTAATCTACTAATAAGGGATAACTGGACCTGGCACAAGGTGTAACTACCGCAAGGTACCCATTATAAGCCAGGCCAGCCTCCTACAGCTGTCCACTGGGAATGTTTGCCATGTCCGCTGTGGTGGCACTGTTTGAGGACGTCGCTTGGCTGGTGGCGGTGGTTGCGGCGGTGTCTGTGGCGGAGATGCTGCCAGTGGCGAATGTGACAGCACCTGTGGAGGGAGACAGCAGGATGTCTCCTACAGCCTTGGGCGGCTGTCCACTGGGGATGATGCTGGGGACTGTTGCTGAGGCAGCAGACGTGCAGGTGGCGGTGTCCACCGCCGTACAGGTTGCTGTTCTGGTTGCCAGAAGGTGTGACTCTAGTCCCTCAGCCGGAGGCTGTGTGCCCTGTCCTGACTTCCCCTTAGCCTTGTGTCCCTTCCCCACCTTGGATGTCGCTGCTGGTCCCTTGGCACTGTCCCCTTTTGGCTTGGAGGAGGCCTTGTTAGGTGGTTGGTGGAGTTTTTCCCTATGACATGTGGGCACCTTCATCACCTTGGCAGAAGGCGGAATGGGCTGATCCTTGGCCTTGCTAGGGAGCATACTGTCAGCCCTGATGGGTGCCACCCGCGATGTGACCGGACTTGCTGAGACCACAGTGCTGCAGGATTTGGTGGCTGAGGTATTGGGCTGGGACCTGGACATCCTGGCCCTAGGGGAAGGACGGGGGGAGGTGTAGGGAAGAGGTCAATGTTAGCCAGGAAAAGCTTTTTAGACACACTGGGACGGGAAGATGGAGGGGGTTTGGGAGTGGAGAAAGAGGTAGTGGTTGTAGGAGGTGTACGTCTGCTGAATTTGGGTGAAGGTGCATGGCCGTGAGGTGGATGGCTGTTGGGTGGGTGTGTGCCTGCATTTGTGTACTTTAGAAGGAGAGGTCACAGACACACTGGGAGAGGACACAGGGGACGTGTGCATGGTAGTGGGGGTGGTGAGTGCACATGAGCGGTGTGTGGTGATGGGCGTGCTGGTGATGGAGGTAGCGGCTGAGGATATAGTGCATGCAGGTGTGAGTGGAGACGAGACAGAGAGGGAGGAGGAGGATGTGGAGGAGGGGGACCCAGTGGAGGCAGTGGATTTTGGTGTGTCTGCATGGGGATGGTGCTTGTGTGAGTGCCTGTGGGATGTGTGGTGCTTATGTTTGCCATGTCCACTCTTGTGTGTTGATGAGTGTACATGCTGGTCTGAAAGTGTGCTTGGGATAGGCTGAGGTAGAGGGGATTGGGTCTGGGTAGTGGATGTTGGAGGGGCGAGGCTGGACACAGGGACAATGGTTGTCATCAGTGCTGAGGCCAGAGCCTGAAATGCTCTCTGTTGGCCCGCCACGCCAGAATGAATGCCCTCCAGGTATGCATTTGTTTGCTGCAAATGCCTCTCGACACCCTGGATAGCATTCAAAGTGGTTGATTCCCCAACAGTGAGGCATCTCAGGAGGTCAATAGTCTCCTCACTGAGGGCTGCAGGACTGACTGGGGCAAGGTCTGAGGTGCCTGGGGTGAAGGAGATGCCCACGCTCCTGGGTGAGCGAGCACGGGAAACTTGATGAGTTTGTAGCATTGGTGACGCTGGTAGGGGGGTGGCGGCTGTACCTGTTGTTACGGTGCCCACAGAGGTGCCCGCCACCGCAAGGGAGCTCCCATCAGAGGAGGAGTCGCTGTCGCTGGTGTCTACTCCTGTCCTTCTCGTGGAGCTGCCCTCGCCCTCCATCCCACTGGTGGCTTCAGACTCCGTAAATTCACCCTAGAGGACCATGTGGGTTGCAGCTCCCTCCTGCTCCGGTGCCAATGCTCCTCCGCCAGATGATGCTAATGCACACAGGGACAGGGTGACAAAACAAAAAGGGAGGAAGACACAAGAGACACATGGTCAATGCCTGCAACATCACTACCGTTGGCGGACACAACACACAGGGAGCTGACCTATGAACTAGCGCATGCACTAACAGTGCAGGGGAAAAGCACATGCCCATGGGGGACTCTGCCTAGACCCATTTCATGCACAGCTGGAACCCATAGGAGCCTAACTAGGTGTAGAGGGCAACAACCACCTTTGGGGTTGGAGTGGCACTGAGGCTGCAAAACAATGGATGTACCTTGGCACGTCTGCCCTGGCCTAGGGGAACCCACTGCCCACCGCACCCACCCAGACACCTCGTCAAGCGGGCAGAGTCAGCTGAATGAGACTGTACTCACCCCCTTGTGGCTGCTGTGATGCCCTCAATCTCCCATCCAACTCAGGATATGCCACCGCCAAGATCCGGCACACCAGAGGCATTATGGTGCAACGGGCACCCCTTCCACGTTGGGAGGCCGTCCCCAGCTGGGCCTCCGCCGTCTTCTTGCTCCAGCGGCGCAGGTCCTACCATCTTTTCCAGCAGTGGGTGCTCCGTCTATGGTAGACCCCCAGAGTCCGCACTTCCTTGGTGATGGCACGCCAAATACCCTTCTTCTGGTGGGTGCTAACCTAGAGGAATAGTGAAGTAAAAATGGATGTTACTCTCCCATCCAGTTCTTCTCACTCATTGGCCACAAACCTCCCACCCTGGCCCATAAAAACATACACTCACCATCCTCACATGCTGGTCTGTGCCCCCCGTCTCTTTCATCCATGACACTCCATACAATCATGTTCCATCCACCATGCACACAGTTTACTCATCTGTTTGTCTGGAGGACCGCAGAGTAGCGTGTACTGGGGAGGACCCCATCCACCAGTTTCTCCAACTCCTCCGCAGTGAACGCAGGGGCCCTTTCCCCAAACACTGTAGCCATTGTCACTTCCAGACGCAGGTCACAGCAGCACTTGCAGTGTAGGTCCTCTCCTGTTGAAGGTCAGGTATCAAATGAGTGAACAGATAGAAAATGGCCGTCACGTCCACGGCGGTGCGTACCGTCACCACCGGCGTCCATCGTCTTTGGCTCCTGGAATCCACAGGGCCAAATGATAACCAATGCTGAATTGCGCAGCGGTCTTCGACCGACCACCGCGACGCTGCACAACGCCAGCGCAGTTGCCTCATTTCCCCTTGTCCCTCCTTACAGGTCAGGCAGCCGCCATTTCAGGTGGCCACATGGCAGGCCAACTAACTGCGTCACAGCACTTTTGGCTATGAATATGGACAGACAAAGTCACATAAACATTAGTTCACGATTGTGCTAAACAGCCTTGTGAAACCTATGTGGTGTATGACCCTCTGCTCACCCTTCTCCTCCATAGGGCACCTCCGCTGGGGCAGGTGATGAGATGGTGGCATCCTCCGGTGTACAGACCCCTGGTGGACCTGTTGACAATGGAGGACAGACACATCATTATCACTTACAGACTTGATCATGCCACAATCCAGGAACTGTGTGCCCAGTTGGAGCCAGACCTGATGTCAGCTATCCCCATCCCACAGGAATCCCCCCTCTAGTGCAGGTCCTGTCAGTACCATATTCCATGTGGTGGTGTCTCCTGAGGGGGGAGGCTCTGTGGTGGCTTGTGACTCTGGCAGGGAAACCGACTGTCCAGAGGTCCCTGATGGGCCGGGCTGGTCATCTTGATCCAGGCGTGCAGAGCTGCTGTCATCACTGTGGGCCTCTTCTGTGGGGGGACTACATATGTCTGGCACCTCCTGTCTGGTGACGTTGGGTATGGGTCCTGTTGGGGTGTAAATGCATATTTTTAGTATCTGTGTTTGCCATCTTGTGCATTGGGTGAGTTACCCTCTACTCCTGTGCTTGCCTTGTTGTGTTTGACATTGTGTGATTAGTGTTTTGGGGTCTGTGTGGGTGTCTGTACTGGACATGCTTTGGCAATGGGTGTCCATGCTTTGGTGTTGCATGCAGGGCTTGGTATTGGGATGGGTGGGTTGTGATAGTGGGACATATGTGAGGTGTTGGAGTGATGGGGTGAGGGGGAGTGTGGGGGTATGTGATGGCATGCAGGTGTGGTGGGGGGATATGGTAATTAAGATATGACTTAACAGAGTCCATTTCTCCTGCTACTCCTGCGAGGCCCTCAGGATGCAGTATTGCCAAGACCTGTTCCTCCCATGTTTTTAGTGGTGGGCGAGGAGGTGGGGGTCCACCACCAGTATTCTGTACAGCAATCTGGTATCTGGATACCACTGAGCGTACCTTCCCCCGTAGGTCATTCCACCTCTTCCTGATGTCATCCCGTGTTCTTGGATGCTGTCCCAATGCGTTGACCCCGTTGACGATTCTCCACCATAGCTCCATCTTCCTAGCAATGGAGGTGTGCTGCACTGTGATCTAGAAAGCTGTGGCTCTACCCAGATGATTTCCTCCACCATGACCCTGAGCTCCTCCTCAGAAAACCTGGGGTGTCTTTGAGGTGCCATGATGTGGTGTGGGTGATGTGTGAGGTAATGTTTGTTGTGCTGTGTGAAATATTGTATTGATGTGTGTTGTTTGAGGTGCGTGGATGTTGTAGGAGTGATGGTGTTGTGTGCTTGTGGATGCTGGTGTAGTGTTAGCTATTCTCTCTCTGTGCTTCTTCACAAAAATGTCGTTGTAAGGGTTTGTGGGTAATGTGGGGGTATATTTTATAGTGGTGGGGGTGAGTGGGTGTGGTGTGTATATGTGTATCAGGTGTGTGTATTTCGATTTGTCCAATGTGGTTGTATTTTGTAAGTGTGTGTGTAATTTGAGCGCGGCGGTGTGTACTGCCAATGGATTACCGTGGTTGAAAGACCACTGCATTGATTCGTGGGTCGTGAAAGCGTGGGCGTATTCTTGTTGGTGCGATGGTGCAGGTTTTGGTATCAACAGTTTATCACTGACCTTTGGTGTGGCGGACTGGTGTGGGTGTCTATATTGTGGCGGATTACGGGATGTGGTTTGTAATACCTGTAGCGGATTTCCACCGCGGCCACGGTATGTTGGCGGCCTTCAGCACGGCGGTAAGCAGGATTTACTGCCAGGGTTGTAATGAGGGCCCAAGTCTTCCCAAATCTTATCCTGCAAAGCCCTCTTCCAAGTTCTTAAAATAAGCCTGCACTGAGCTCTTCGATCAACATCTCAGTCTCTACCTGTAGGTACCAAATCAAATTTGCTACGCAACTTTTTACTCGCGGCCTTACACAATTATCAGAAAGGCCACTTGCTGTGTTAATAATGGTTCTAATGGAGTAAATCAAATGGGGCATGGCCCCTAGGAGGGTTCTCCTTCAAGAAGATCACTTAAAACAAATCCAGGTTCTTTTTTACCAGTAGCTCAAAAACTCGAGGTATATTGGCCTGATGTCAGTGCACCCTTAAATCATGGACCTTTGATTCCAAATCCTTAGGTCCGATTGACACATGCAGCAAACAGACAGTGAGCAATTCAAAGGAGAGCGAAAGAGGGTGATTATCACTGCGTTTTTGGCCCATCAAGACACCACCCTGACATATAAAATGACTCACATTTGCTGACATTAAAGCATAATCAATGATGGTATTGGCATCCCTTCTAACAAATGTTGGGGCCCGGGCCTCCAAATCAAGGACCAGTTCAGCAGCATTTATGAAACCTATATTGAAAAGAACATTGAATAAGGCCATTCCTCTCACGTTCCATGGCCTAACCCTGGTTAAAAGGCAGTCCTTCCTTTCAAGAGGATTGGAAAGGGTGGAATGAAGACCAGGTTTTGCATTAGAATCTCCTGCGACGGTGACAGATAATTCACAAAAGATAGATTCTAATCTGGCTTTAAGAATTAAAAAAGGTGAGAATAGCTTTTGTATCTGGCAGTCCAGCTCCCACACTACATTGTAAAAATGAACAAACAAGCTATTGGATTTGTTAGAAAAAATTAACCAAACAATCAAAATACCATGATGATTACATCTAATCTGAAATGCCCAATAGATCTTAGAAATATAGACAAGCATCACCAACCCACCCTTGGGTCTTTGACCGGGCACGTACACAGCAGGGACTGCAAATCTTTGGTAACCATCCCATTCAGCTTGTCCTTGAGACCAAAGCCCTCGTTACGAGTCTGGTGGTCCTTGGACTGCCAGACTCGCAGTGGCAGTCTTACCGCAGCCGGGCCAGCGGTAAAGACCGCCATACTATGACTTTGGCGGTTTGGCTTTGCCACCCGTGTGCCAGGCCAAGCCAAGTCAGCACCTCTGGCTCGGCGGTAGCTGTAATACCGCCATCGGTATTACAACTCGGCAGACCACCAGCATTTTTGTGGTGGTTGCACTGCCACAAAAATGCTGGTGGTCATGCACCCGGTGACACCCCCCCACATGACCACACACCTACATTCACACACCCCCACTCACCCACGCAATCGCTTAATACACCCCCACACACTCACTCCCAAACACACACAAAGACACACCCTTTCCCCCATGCATTCATACACACATGCAGACACCACACACATTCACAAAACACCCCACACCTTCCCATCCCCCCCATTTTTGGATGAGCAACTTATTGGCTTCGACAAGGTTGCTGTCTGGGAGGGGATGGGTCCTGGCGCTTTCCACCGCCAGCACCACACCGCTGTGCAGAAAACCGTTGCGCCATATTACGGATCGTAATATGGTGGGTGGCATCCTGTAGGCGTGGCATTGCCAGCGGTAGAAACCACCTCTATTAAGACATCGGCCGGGCTAACGGTGTTGGATTTCCACCCAAAATCAGACAGAAATCAGCATGACGTCATAATAGGGCAGTCTTCGGACCACCAGCAGTGGCAGTCTTTTGGCGCCCACGGCTTCGGCGGTCTTTCAAAAAGACAGCTGAAATAGAAATGAGCTAAGTCTCTTGTAACAAAACAAAATAAGAAGAGGAGATAAACCCCACCCAATGTTCATGCTGAAGTTTTGAATCATACCTTGAAACATTCCAGCAAATGAGATGTAACATGGAACAGCCTATGTCCCTAACATCAGGACCCAGATAGGGAGGAGAGTAAGATTTGCAACCATTTATATGACCCAAAAGAAGCTCATCATAAGCGTAAGACTAGTATTGTTTAAACTTCAATCATTGTTCTCTATGCTAGATAGGGCCATATATCTATTTGCGAGTGAAGAAACAGCTGGGTACTATGTGGTCTGCCCACCCCTTGTGGATGTGAAACTTCTCTCATATCCGGTGGACTGTAAAAGAAACCCAGAGGAACCAGATTAATATTGTAGGTCGCAATAACACATGGCACCCAAGAAGCAATCAATTGATGGGCTAAATCAGGGAAATAACAATTGATTACAATAGTGTCCCCTTTTATGGTCTTTGCCGACGGGTTTCCCAACCCACTTGTCTTACAGTTAAAATGTCCGCAAGTTTGTTGGGATGAAAAACACAGTTTTTCCCCAGCCAATGTCCGTTCCTTATTTTTTTACTGGAGTATAAATTCCCGTATACCAGTTAAAAGCGTGGGCACATTTGTAACGACTGCCACATATGGAACACAGTCTGGCAGAAGGTTAAGACATAAATAGGGCTCGGGCTTATCACTTACAGACTTAACTGCGGGACCCCCCTTTGTAGAACTCCTCCAGACTCCTAATTACTAGTACACTTGGTTGGCAGAACTTCACCCAGAGATTAAAGGAGATTAACATTAGTAGGTTTAACAGAATTGGTGTGATCAGGCTGGCAAAGCAAGCCCTCCCTTCTATATTGCTCAGAAGCAACTCACAACTTTGGGAAGCTTGTGTCAGGAATCCCCAAGGCGCCTCCTTCGTTATCTGTCAGCATCCCTAGCGATTAGGGTTAAATCATATCTCTGTTATTGGTTAAACCTTCATGTTTCAAAGTAAACATAGGCCCTCATTACAACATTGGCGCTATTGACTGCCTACCACAACGGCGACGCCCAACATACCGCCTCCATGGCTAACAGCCAGCAACACGTATTATGACTGAAAATCTGGCGGAACACCGCCGCCGGTCATGGCGTCAGACGGCGGTAAGGCGGTGCTGCTGACAGCAGCACCGCCACACCAGCAAAACACCACCAACCGTATCATGAGCAATAATACGGCCTAGCGGTGTTTTGCTGGCGGAACGTTTTCAGCTGGAGGACCCCCTACAAGCAGGTAAGTCAGGTTCTCCGACCGGAGAGGGGGGTGGGGGTGTTGTGTGTATATGGGGGGTGTATGTTTTGGGATGCATGTATGCTGTGGTGAGTTGCATTGGATGCATTTGTGATTGAGTTGAGTAGTGTGCTGTGGATGCATGTGTGTGACAAGCTATGTTGGTGTGTATTGTGGTGTGTGGGTATGTATGTGTGCATGTGTGGGTGGAGGTTGGTATGTGTGTGTGCATGTGTGTATATGGGTTCACATGTAGGTGTGTATATGTACGGGGCAGGAGCGGGTGGGGGAGGACTCTGGGGAGGGGTGGGGGGCAGGGGAGCCCATTATCAGTGCCAAGGAAGGAATTCCCTGGCATTGATAGTGCCTACCGCCATGGTTTTCATGGCGGTAAGGTTGCCACGAAAACTATGGCGGTGGGCTGGTTCGTAATCCAGAGGGTGGGAATGTGACGGCCCAGCGGACGTTACCACCCTGGTGGTCGGTGTGTTAAAGTGGCGGTGTTGGATGGCGGTAACCGCCAGGGTCCAAATCCCATTTTTTTTACTACTGGCCTGTTGGCGGTACTACCGCCGCTTTAACACGGACCTGCAGGGTTGTAATGAGGGACATAATGTGCTGTGTTACACGCTTGGTTCTATCAATGCTTGTTTTACCAGTGCTTGTTTGCTAATGTGAGCAGGTGTAGACATGTGCTTCTAATTGGGTGTGGTGTAGACATGTGCTTCTAATTGGGTGTGTTGACTCCTCCACATGTGAAAACTCAACTGCTTTCTTGATTGGCTATAAATAGCAGAATGAAGCTTGCCTCCCTGCTGTCATCCTCATATTCAGGATTTTTGAGGCAATTCTTTTCTTCGTTCCTGTGCCAGCTGACGCCAGGCATTCCTCCAGCACTCCAGAAAAGACTGCAGCTAAGCGACTAGTATTCTCCAGGGAGTTTGTTCTCTGAGCGCCGTGCTTTCCAACAACAGCTAGTGTATTTCAGACCTCGTATTTTGGCAGAGTGCTTATCTTGAAGTGACAAATGCATTTTTGGACATTCTACATTATTATTGTAGTTACTTGCCTAACTGTGCTTCAGGAAATCTGCTTGAGCTCAAGTACAACAAAACAAAGTGACAGTGCAATTTTAAAAGAGCATTTATGTGACTTTTCTTTCTCTAATAGCATAACTCTTGGATTTAAATTGTGTCAATCATGCCTATGTTTCAGGTTTGAGGAATTTGCTTTTGAACGGTTGTTCACACACATAGTGAAACCAAACCAAACTGTGCCAGCCGAACTGTTTAAGGCCAGTGTGGACATTTGTATTTCTTGGATTGTTTTTGTTCCTTTTAGTTTAAGCCTATGCATGCAGGAAAGTTATATGTGATATAATTAATGCCCTTGTTTGTCTTTCTTGTGCATAAGTGCAACCACAGTTCTAATTGTAGTGTGCAACAGTGAATCTCTGTGAAGCCAGCCCTAGTGTTGCAGTACTTATTGTTATGGTACTCAGTTTGGGTTTTTGGTAATGCAGTGTTAGTAATTGTGCCAACAGCTATTATTATCCAAGAAACGCGCTGGAGCATCCTGGTGTTCTTCTACCGCTCCCGTGCCCATATCAGAAAGACAGATTAAGTTTCAAGGAAGTTGAATGCACCAACTCTACTATCACTCTGTCAACAACGACCTGCCTCCACGAAGATACAGGATGCCTGGCTGGACTGGCAAGACGTGGCAATGTTTTGTCTCTTTCTCTTCCACTCCCCCTTTCCTTTTGGGACATCTGCCGGGGAAATGCCGAGAGGTGTTCAAGGAGGTCAGGTGCATCCTGCCTTTCAGGTAAGTGGCCCATCTCGACATAAAGCCAAGCCACAATATACAGGGCTGCCTGGGCGATGGATTCCTCAATGGGTACTTTCAAAGGTTTAGCACAGGCTTTACCAGCTGATCCAGATACTCCATCTTTATTAGATTTAACTAGGGCCGTAGCGAAATTACAGAAGGAAGTTCTTTCCTTAAAGCAAGAGAACCCTGGAGTTGCACACTGAACTACAGTGGTATAAACCACAAGACAACCCCTGGGTTCGAGTCAAACTAAAACAAAGATCTCCAGTATTACAGGCCCCTTGGTTTGACACTTCTAATCATATTCCTAGACCTGATTCAGGCCCAACAACTTCCATCACACAACCCATGCAGGTAATGGTCACAATACCAACCCCTGTGCCCTTAGCTCCTCCAGAAAGGTTTTTTGGAGATAGTGGCAAGTTCAAAATTTTTCTTAACCAGTGCCAGCTAAAGTTTTTGTGTCGGGCAGCTGCATTCCCCAACGATGCTGCAAAGGTAGCTTTTATTATCTCTTATTTGGGAGGCAATGCAGCTAATTGGTCTATTCCGCTGGTGGAGCGCAATGACCCTATACTGTATGATTTCAACCGGTTCAAGGAAGCCTTGCAGGAACTGTTCGGCAAACATGTCTTCGTGCAAGCCAGTGACAATGAGTTGCTGAATTTGTGCCAGGGAAACAAGGATCTATTGTCCTATATCACCTATTTCAATCGGTTGGTGGCAGAGACTGAGTGGCCTGAGGAGAAGAGGACCACCCTCTTTTATCGTGGCCTGAGGACAATCTCAAGGATGTTCTAGCCCAAATTGTGGAACCTCTTATGGAGTGTTCCGAGTTCATTGACCTGGTGGTACAATTGGATCACAGCTTGATTACTGAACAACTACTGTCTAAACAACAATTGTGCCTGAATAACAATTGCCTGAACAACTAATATATTTATATATATATTCTAAACAACTAATAAACCATAAAAACTAAAAAGAAAACCTTATCTTAAAATTAGTTGCTCAGGCAATTGTTATTCAGGCACAATTGTTTTTTAGACAGTAGTTGTTCAGTACTTAGTTGTGGAGACTTTTTAGTTGTTTAGCAGTAGTGGTTCAGGCAAGTAGTGCTTTAGACCTTGTTGTTCAGGATGTTTCCCGAGTCTGGGCATTTCCATCTAGTAGCTTACTTCTTAAAGAATTTGCTACCCACAAAGCAAAATTATATGGTGGCGGAGCAGAAACTTCTGGTCATCAAGCTTGCCTTCCAGGAATGGCGTCACCACCTACTAGGAGCTAGACACACCATGACTATTTACACAGATCACTGTAATTTACAGTTTTTTCAAGCGACCAAGGCCCTGACACGTCATCAATTATGCTGGCTTCTATTCTTTAACAAGTTTGACTTCGTAATCACCTATAGGCCCGGTACTACACAACAAAAGGCAGACATGTTGTCTAGGATGGGTTTCTCCTCTGATTTTGCACTAGAACGAGTCAGAAGCATCATACCCCCAGAAAAAATTGTGGCTGTGTGCACTTCCCAAGAGTTCCTTGAGAAAATACGGGTAGCCCAACACATGGTTCCCTGTTCAATTGATGTTTATGAAAAAGAGGGTTTACTATATCATGCTGAACAGTTGTACGTCCCTACCAAATAATTACAGAATACAGTGTTACATTGGGGACATGATTCTGTTCTCGCAGGTCCCCCGGTTGAGAAAAAGATGTTAGATCTCTGTCAAAGATGGTTTTGGTGGCCCATACCTGTGCAGGATGTCAGAAGCTACGTCCAGACTTGTTCGACCTGTTACTTCCCATGCCAATTCCGGTGGCCCCATGGCATAACATAAGTATGGATTTTATTTCTGATCTCCCAGCTTCCAGTGGATACACTGTCATATGAATGGTTGTAGATTACCTAACTAAAATGGCTCATTTTGTTACATTAAAATGCCTCCCTACGCCTTCCAAGCTCTCTGATTTGTTTGTCCAACACATTGTACGGCTTCATGGGTTGCCCACCACAATTGTTTCTGATTGTGACCTCCAATTTATATCACGGTTTTGGCGTAGCTTCTGTTCCTCTGTCGGTATGGACGTCCGCTTGTCCTCTGCATATCATCCACAAACAGATGGGCAGACGGAACGTGCTAGCCAATCACTGGAGCAAATCCTGAGATGTTACATTGACACATGGTCTACTGAGTGGGATAAGGTTTTACCTCTTTTTGAATTTGTATATAACAACAGTGTACACATGACTACAGGAGTATCCCCATTTTACTGTTTGTTTGGTCTGCAGCCAAGAATACTACCTATAACTGGGTCCCAAACATCCACAAGAGTCCCATAAGCACAGAAACACCATAAAGATTTACAGGAGATTCAAAAACAAGTACAAGCCATTTGAAACTCTGCCAAGCTCAAGTAAAAAAACAAGCAGGCAAAAGGAGACCTGCTCCCTCTTATCAGATAGGAGATCAGGTGTGGCTCTCATAAAAAAATCTCCATCTTGCAGGATCCAGAAAATGAAACCCCCAATTTCTAGACCTCTTTCCTATTGCCAAAATCATCAATCCTGTGGTAGTAGAACAGACATTGCCAGATGATTTCAAGGTACACCCCGTGTTTCATGTGTCGTTACTCCATCTCTATTCCCCTGATACCCACGATGCCCCACCACCTCCTCCAGGCATGTCCGTGGTGTTCTACACTATTTATTGGCTTGGAAAGGCTATGGGCCTGAGGACAATTCCTTGGAACCCGCATCCACAGTTCATGCTCAACGTCTTACTAAACAATTCTATCTCCTGCACCCTTCCAAGTCCTGCCCTTTGAGAGGGTCCTTGGTGGGGAGGACTGTCAGGAATCCCCACGGTGCCTCCTGCATTATCTGTCAGCATCCCCAGGGATTAGGGTTAAATCATATCTCTGTTCTTGGTTAAACCTTCATGTTTCTAAAGTAAACATAATGTGCTGTGTTACACAATTGGTTTTATCAATGCTTATTTTTACCAATGCTTGTTTGCTAATGACAGCAGGTATAGACATGTGCTTCTAATTGGGTGTGGTGTAGACGTGCTTATAATTGGGTGTGGTGACTCATCCACATGTGGAAACTCAACTGCTTTCCTGATTGGCTATAAATAGCAGAATGAAGCATACCTCCCTGCTTGGCTTTGTTTTGCTTCCTGATCTCAGCATCTGATCTGGCAGTCCATCTGTCATCCTCATATTCAGGATTTTTGAGGTAATTCTTTTCTTCGTTCCTGTACCAGCTGACACCAGGGTGCCTGACTGGACTGGCAAGACTTGGCAGTGTTTTGTCTCTTTCTCTTCCACTCCCCCTTTCCTTTTGGGACTCCTGCTGGGATTTCTGTGTCCACCAGGAAGTGCTGAGAGGTGTTCCAGGAGGTCGGGGGCATACCATCGCCCCTGCAGACATCCTGCTTTTCAGGTGAGTGGCCCTGTCTCCACTGCTTGACTGGTGCAGTGGACCCCTGAAGACCCCAAAGGTTCCTCTGGAAGAAGCTCAAGAACATTTAAATCATTTGGAAAAAAGATCCATAAGTTGACTGATCCATCATCAAGACCCAAGCCTGTACGTCGAACTGCAACTTGTCCAGAAATTCAGGTTCACCTTGCTGAAATCTCTGGAGCTCTTTGCATTTGAAGATGAGAGCTAACACCTCCAGGAATCAATCAGGCTTCTTGCTGAAGCAAGCTGCTGTCACCAAACTGCAAGCCAGCATACTGAGGAGACTCACTCGACTTTGAGAGAAATAGAACCAAAAAAGTAACTAAGAGTTAAAATACAATTTTGACGGAGGCCTCAAGCTCACTGCAGCCGACCTGCACTCTGTCCCTGTCAGCTTTAAACTTTGACTTTGTCCCCCTCAGGTGTGACCAGATTGCCATGGTTGGAGCTTTTCACTTTTCGGTGCTAGAAAGCACATTTTTACATTTAATCTTTAAAAATTCATCTCTGCTGCCCTACGTAGGATCTCAGTCGTTTTTTTGTTGGATTTTTCTTGTGTGTTGTGTCTTACTTCTTAACTTTTTAAGTGATATTAAATGCTGCACACACCTGTCTCATAAGTTAAGCCTGACTGCTCGTGAGCCAAGCTCTCAAGAGCTGAGCAAGAATTAATTTATTGAGACTTGACTAAACCTTATTTGTGATTATGGTATTATTCCTAGTTGTGGCTACCTACCTCAAACTACTAATAACCCACTTTCCAACAACCTCAATTTCCCAAAATCTGCTGAATGGATTTAAACCAAATCACAGAAAGCAGAATCTGCAGACCACATCCTAGCTTTTGATGCAATTCTGATTAGCAGTTTTTGTGGTAGTGCTGTCTAAACAAATATATGAAAAATGGTGGGGACTTGCATTTTGGGACCCCTCTTTTTCTCGGCCCCACTCACAGATCACACCAAAACTTTCCAGAAAGGAGTTAAAGTTGGAAAGTTTTGTGAAGATTTATGAAACTGCGCCAAAGTTATTAGCAGACCAAAAACAGCATGTCAATGGAAAGCAATCTGAACTATATACTGTAAATCCTTATAAAGTTTTCAAGCTAGTTTACCGCTCATTTCAGCTGCTATCTGGTTATCTGGCTATCTAGTTTTGAGGTGATCCTTCATATGGGGGCTGATAAAAAGGGAGAGGGCAAAACTTATTTTCCCCATGCAATTTCCAATTTGGATTTTAGAAAATATTACAACCAGAACCCTTGAGCAGTATTACACTGGAATTGGCAGAAAGCTAGATCTTAGTCTGGAAACAGTGCTTTTTGCAATTTGTTATACAACTGTAAAGTAGGAGTTATTAATGTAAATATATTTAGGTATGCCTAGAGATGCAAATCCATTGTTGATCCACGTGCCAACAACGGAGATGTGGTGTCCTCAATCCTGGCAGTAGCAGTGATGGGTCAACACAGATGGAGAAGAGCTGGTTCTGAACTGTGTAACCGTCTTGATGCGTGAATTTTGGACTGGAGTACCACTTTATACCCATTACCAAGAACCCTGGACTGGTTTGGCACCACTTGTCAGGGCAAGACGTGCAGAAAGCAAAGTCCAAGTGTTGTTGCTGATGAGGTGGTAGTAATTTGTGCCCCTGAGACTTCATAACAACAGGAGGAAATCCCTTTGAGTCACTGTGGGTCTGGGTTCAAGAGTTGAGGGTCCAATCCTTCTCACCTAGGCAAGGAGAACAGCATGCAGTAGGTCAGCACAACAAGAAAACAGTTCCTCTGGAGCAGAAGTCCAGAACATTAGCTTTCTTTGCAGCAACACATCCTGGTTCAGAATTGTACTGAAGTGGTAGTGTATGAAGTCCAGTTTTTATATTTTGCTGCCCTCTTTCTGGAAGGTGGGAAAAGCTCCTAGGCAGTGGCTTTGAAGTGCAATAAACTCTCTGCACTTGGAGTGTATTCTCCACACTCAGGTGTATCTCCACCCCAAGTGTGGAGAGTACATTCTGGGTGCGAAGTGTACACTCCGGATAGAGAGTACACACTGCACCTGCAGTGGAATTGCCGTCCCGTGTGCAGATGTAAAGATACTATTCATACCTGTCCTTTGTGAATACTGTTCATAAAAGTAGATTTTTGCTCTATGTTTTAACCAAAAGTCTAAGTTTACTTTTGTGAATCTGGTCCATAGTACATTGGAAATTCATGACAAGCCTAAACCAAACCCACTATGAGCAGTCAGCATGCTGGTAGTGCATCAAATGAAGGATAAGAGGCCATCCTTAGGGAGCCACTGTCATGATTCACCATAGAAAACCATGTGGAAGGGTCTTGCACCCATAATCCAAAAATGCAAACGCCTGGGTGTCAAACATGCATCTCACCAAGCCATCACAAAAGCCAGTGACATAAACCATGCACCACATCCAAAGGGGAATACCTTCAAATAATACGCACTCAGTACGCCCCAAATACATCCTATTAACAGGGATTAATCTACAGAAAAAAATGAGAAAAAAATATATGGAGCATCATGGAAACTACCACCCTATGGCAAAACACATTGTTTCCATGCCAGACATATTTACTGGTTTGCATCAATTCTAATTGTACCTCGCTATTTTATGGTAGAATCCCTGTGGGGCAAAAAACAAATAACATATTCATAATCAATCATCTATCAGGGAAAATCCACCTAATGTAAAGGCAGGAGGCCGCCAGCAACACTCACCCTTACTGGTAACTTCTGTATCATGTCCATCTATCCCCATGCATCTTAGTAACAGAGACTAGCCAGAGAAGGAAACTGATCAGAATGCACAGGGAGGAAACAGCATTAAGTGGAGAAAGGGCCTCATTCGGCATGCTGGGACAACTATATGACCTCGCAGCAAAGGTGGGGCCCATTTTGGATCAGAGTCTACTGCTACACACTTCAAATCAGGTCCTGGTAGGTGGGTATTTCTATTTAACAATAAAGACAAAGCTATAACCCCCATTTTAACCCTGAAGATAGGCTTGCTGTGAGGTCCCAACCTACCTGTGACCCCGCATAGGAAAAATCTATTGTTTAGAGACACCAGCATAGGTCAATCAAATCAACATGTGGCAGAACCATCCTTATACCTCCGACACCCAATATACCACAGTCCCATAGAACATGGGACTGAATTATGTAATCAAGTGTAGCGTTTAATGACACTTTTATCAAATGCATGTCACCTCTATGTATATCTTAACAATGCATGCAAATCAAATTGCCTAAAATGTCCTTTGTGTTGATTTACAGGAGCCTTTTACTCACTCCTAAACTAGGTTCAGGTTCTAATACCATGAATATCCAGGCTTGGCAGCAACACACAAGAGACTTTTTTGCAATCTAGGAACATGGTCTAATCCCAAAAGGGTGTGGAAACTCTTGTGTCTCTAAGAAGCTCCGGCCCACCCCAAGAAAAAAAATCCATGTTTGGCAAAGAACCATATCTTATCTGCTCTTTCTCAACAGTGCCCATACTTTATCCTGATCATTAGGTCCCTTGGACGCTGTTTTAAAATTTTCTATCATCTTGGCCTCTGTTTGAAACAATTGATCTTGGATCAAGTCTCCTCTTGGGTTGCCCTGATCTCCATTCTTAAAAAAGTGCTGACCAATTGATCACATCTTCTCAGTGTTTGTTATTGGTATAATTTTTTACCATGGACTCATCAGTGAACTGGCATTCTATCCTGGATCTACATTGTAATATGCATGTTTGATTGGTTGAGTAGTTTGATCTATATATACTTCCCACACAAGCATTGCACATAATAGATCACATTTCTGGTGATCCAGTTTTAAAACCTAGGCCCTGATTTATACTTTTTCATGCAAAACTGTGCTGACACAGTTTTGTGTGGAAAAGGTATACCACCTGCTAGCGCCTCTAGCTCCAAAGTATAAATTTAGAGTTAGGTTTGTGCCAAATTTGCGTAAAAAAAAGAATGTCCATTTGGCACAAATGGGATACAAATATGCCCCTTAGTCTGTTTCGGTGTAATGCCATTAATCTACCCCTGCTTAGTATTGCTATTAAACTTGCAGGCCATATAATTTTGGCACTTGAAGTGATCAGCAATCAGAAGTACCCCTAGCATTTCAGGCATTATTTTTGTCTTCATATTTGGTCTAGCTGTTTGCAGAAGAGCTAGAGGAATATTCTTCCCTCTTTTAAATGAAAACATTAGCTTAGGGATATCAAAATCTGCAAATATTGCAGCCTTTCAATATGATGCACTTAACCCTATTAGCCTTAGGGCCATAAGTCAAAACACAAGTTAAAGTGTTGGTTTCATTTCTGTTTTACAGAGGTTCTAGTGTCTCACACGTGTTGAACCATGCCCTTTCCAATGCCCTTTTGACACCTTTTCTTCGGTATCCCCTTTTAGTCAACTTGTCAACCAAAATATTAGCATTCCTAAAATAGTCTTCTTTGTTTACGCAATTTCTCAGAGTCTGGCCTAATGGAAGATTTTCTTTAAGGGATCTAGGATGACTGCTGGAGAAGTGGAGTAGAGCATTGTGACCAGTTGTTTTGGCTCACCATCAGATGATCATTCTTTGCTTCGATCAACAAATCTAAAATATTGACTTTTGCGGAATCTTGTGTCATGGTAAATATCAGGTCTGTGGTCTTTTGATTTAGCCTCTTGTGGAACACCATCAATCTGGGAACAGTGTCTGTCCAAATCATAAGCAAATACTCTATGTATCAAAACAAATGTGTTCTAGCCTGTCTGTAGGGGTTATCATGACCAAAAATCTATTTTTTCTCAAATTAGTGCATAACTAGATTTACTAATTCCAGGGCAAATCTGCAGCCCACAGGCACACCCTAAATTTGTAAGAAAATGTATCCTTCAAACAGGTAGTGGCCGGCTCAAATAGAAACTCAGGGCCTTATCTACAAAGAATTGGCATAGAGCAGGACCGCACATCATTTTGATATGCTGCCCAATGCCAATTTGAAATGCACCATATCTACAAGGTACAGTGCATTCCTGTCCTTTCTCACTGCGTGGAGTGCCAATGCAGGGAGCATTGCACCATGTGACCGGGGTATCTGTTTTGTTGTAATGATTGTTTGTGTGCAGGAAGGGACAACTTTCTACACAAAAACAATTATGAGAGATGTTTTCTTTGTTCTCTCTACTCTGGGAAGGTGTACATTTTCACTCCCCCAGATTTATGCTATGTTGTAAATCTGGGGCAGGGCCTAAAAACATGTGTTGAGAGGGAACATCCACAGCAATGCCCATGGCACTGACGCTGTGTGAAGCAGTGCAGCAGCTTGCGCTGTGTTGCCTTACACCATCAAAAAGTGATGCTACGGTGGTGCACAGGGGCTCATAAATAAGCCCTTCAGTCTGGACTCTAAGGGGACGTGTCTTGATGTCCATCATCTCAGATAGTACAGCTCTATATTTGTCTTGAGGGAGTTTTGTGTATATGGCCTCAATATCAAAAGTAACAAGCACACTCCTTGTGGGATCGAAAGGTGATCATTCCATTTTGTTGATCAAGACCATTGAGTCTCTGACATATGCATCAGTCCTAAAGATAAATGGTTTAAGGAACACATATATATATATATTGTTCTAGTAGTTCCAAAAGGGAGCCATGAACTGCAATGATTGGTCTCCTTGGGGAATTAGACAGATTTTAGCTAATTTTAGGGAGGCTATACATCACAGAGTTATGGGGATTCTTTTTTATTCAAGAATGCATTTCTGATAAATCCACCCCTCTTTTAGTGATGTAATTTATTTAATCTTACCATTTAATTCAGTAGTAGGGTAAACTTCAATTTTGCAATAACATTTGATGCTACTTAATTGGCATAGGACTTCATCATCTTATTTATTACTGTCTGGAATAACTATTCCTCTGCCCTTAGCAGCTGGCTTTATTACTATATTTTTGTTGTTAGCTAGTTGTTGTGAGGCTTGTGACTCTACACTTTTGTAATTAGGCATAACTAGTCTATATATTGTTGAACTCATCAATTTCTTTCAAAATTGTATTTTTAGATGCAAGAATCTCTGATGGCACAAGTATGATAGAATTCACAAATTACTGCAAAATCCATCAATATTTGAGTGAAGAGAAGGGGGGCTCTAAAACTCCACACTAGGTAAAGTAGAAAAACTAAGATAGGTAAAAAAGAATCACATTCCTATACAAGTACACACACAGGTTCTATTAGAAGATTAGAAGAATATACCATTCCTTTGGTCCCTGTGATCTTCATTAACAACAAACAGTATTTAAAATTCAGTGGAGTAGGTACTAAGGGGCATATTTGCGTAATTTTGTTTTACCCAAATCCGGCGCTAACTTAACTCCATATCCATTTTTTTACCTTGGAAACCTACCTTGCATCAATGAAATGCCAAAAAATGACCCTAAGGCCTTTGTGCCTTATTTATCCTCCTGTGCAAAAATCACACATGGGAGGAATAGACCTTAAATAGTGGCACTAAGCCTGTTTAATGCCATTATTTAATGTCTGGGTCAGAGCAGGAGTTAGGGGACCTGTGGACTCATTGCTATGGTCAGAGAACATGGAAGCAGTCCACAGGTGCCCTTCCCTGCCCGCAGGGACACACCCAGCCACACCCAGTCACACCTGGAGCTGAAGGACACCCAAGGATGGGGGGACCCATCCAAGGTAAGTCCAAGTTAGTTTTTTAATTTGTTTTTTTAAGTGCCATAGGGGGGCCTAACTTGGGCCCCCCTAAATGGCACTGTGTCCAGTGGCCATGCCCAGGAGATATAAGTCCCCCGGGCATGGCCATTGGCTGGGGGGCATGACTCCTGTCTTTGCTAAGACAGGAGTCATGTCCATGGGGGTTGTGCATCAAAAAATGACGCTAGTCAGGTTAGAGTCACTATTTTTTAAGCTATCTTGACTAGCAGCATTCTTTAATGATGCACAACCTCCAGTCTCCCCTACGCCTCCCCTACCCAGTTAGCATCATTTATATTGACGCTAACCGGGCCTTAGCGCCGGCTAGCATCATTCCTTAAATATGATGCCTGGCTGGCATCTAGGAATGGCTGTAGCCGGCGGTATACTTTTTCACGCAAACCAGCGTTAGCTCAAGTTTCTGTCAAAAGTATAAATCAGGGCCTAAATGCTCCAGGGGTTGGTTAGTCCCGTCCATTGAGACAGCACTTCAGTTTAGTGAATCTGAGTTAGAGGATATAGAAGCACTGAAACAAGAAATTGTGGAAGACACTAATATCCATATGTAAACAAACTTCTGAAGACATAGAGAAAACAGTTTCTGAATCCAAAACTTTTATAGTGCAACAACATTTAACAAAAGTTGAATGGGAGAGTAAGGATTGCAACAAAAAAAAAACACATACACTTATTTAAAAGAAGATTTCTTTATGAATAGCACCCCCAGTCTCTTTCAGTACCCGGACCATTCCCTTAAACGGTTTATAACTTTTTCTGAATCCTCATCAGATTCTAATCAGGAAAGGGTCTCAGCTAATAGTTCTCCCCTTTCCCTATCCCAGTGCACAACCTTTTCTTGACAGAGGAGGCTGGAGAGGAAGGGGAGGAGGCGGGGTGAGAGGATATAAGCAGGACACAGGAGAGCTTCAAACAAGGAGGAAAACATACAGACAATAAATAGGCTAAATGAGAGGAGTGAGGAAAATATGCCAATTTATAATTTATCTCAGCACCATTTATATGATAAGGAAATGTCAGTATTAAATAAAGGACTCTCATTTGTTCCAGTAACAGTACAATGCCCTATTGAAATGAAAATTGAAGTCTTACTTTTTGCTCAAAATCCAACTGAAAGTATTTTTTGCTAATAAAGAAGAAACTACAGATCACATCTTTAGTGACTAAAATGTAAGTCAGGCGTTTTACCAGCCGCTTCTGCCACAGATTCTTCCATTTGAAAATGCAGTTGAACACCAAACAGATTAGTTATCAGTAGGGTTGGGCGGAGCTCATGGAGTTTTATTCCATGAAATTCTGCGCAGCTAAATACTAACTCCATGAGATTCCGTGGAGTTTTGCCCACCCGTAACTAGCATCAAGCATTGCCATGCTGGCTTACTGTGTCGTGATTTTAATGTGTATTGCACACAGTGGCAAAGTCCTCCATTCCATTGTATCAGATACTGTACATCATCTTTGGTTTACACCTCTGTTTCCCAAAAAAAGAACCCTGTGAGGCCCTGTTACAAAGAGAGCAAAGACGGTGAAATCAAAGGAGGCCCAGAGTGAGGGACTGGGAGGTGGAACTGCATTTATGGCACTACGTGTTGTCACCGAAGCTGTGGGCAATTGTTTGTAGAACCATACTTCAGATAGCTTGCATATTAAACATTAATTTAGATCTCAGAAACGTGAATTAGTATGCCAAACAGCATGTGCACAGACAGACAATATTTTATTTTAGATAAACCGAAATGGTTTTGGGTGCATTTTCTTTTCAATTGTCTCTAGGCCATGTCCTTCCAAGGCCTGGCCATGTGTGCTACTCTTTGGTGCAGTTTGGTGACTACTGAGACCCCTCAAAATCATATTCTCCATGCTGTGAGGTGACCCAAACCCCTGGAGTATTGCATTTTTTAGAATCTTCTGGGGCAACGAGGTTCACCAGTAAGTATGCAAGTGTTTTTCCCACAGGTGGCCCCTCTGTAAATAATTATTATGTCTTGGATGAAAGGATGACACACTGGGAATGCGGAGTTGGCAATAATGAAAAGTTTGTGCATGGATCCTAATTGAGAGTGCACCCAGTGCTCAAAGGTACTAGAAAAATAAAATGAAACAGTTTTGATGCACCTGTGTTTTCTAATGTTATGGAACAGCAATGTCACTCTACTAGCACACCCAACAAGAATCATCTTATTTTTGTTAACAAAAATATTCCCAACATACTCAATAATACTTTCCTCTTCAGTTGCCCACACTCTTCCATAATGGACCCCTTTCCTTTCACAGATGTACCCCATGCCTCCCTGTGTGATCACTGCCCATCCCTGGCCCCGAATAACCTGCTTAAAGGGTGAGCACTGTCTCACAGGGATGATGTAACCACAGGTACCCCTTTCCCAGATGTGTCCAATATGCTTGATCTTGCCCTCCACCTCCCTGCTGCTCTCCTTTTATCTCAGCTGGTGCTGCCCTCAAAGTGTCCCTGGAAGCCATGGTCCCCCACGCTGCCCTACAGATGCTAGGCAGATGCTAGGCAGCAGGAGGAAAGCGGTCAAGGCTAGCCTTGTGGCCTCCAAAAGCTGCTTTTTCTGCACCCCATGCCAGGAATGGTAAGGTGAGCCCGACCAGGTGGCGACTCAGCTTTACTCCACAAACCACTCTGTGAGCATCACAAGCTTCAGCCAATGGCTGGGTGCCGAGGGTAGGACATGAAGCAAGAGAAGAGTTTTCAGGGGGGCAGATCCCGAAGGGCAGCAAGGGGTGGTTCCAAACACCAACTGGAGGTAGGACAGAAAATCTACTTTTACTCCACCACCCTGGATTTGGGCAAGGAAGAGAGACCAACATGCCATGCGAGGGTGTGAGTGGATGTGGATGTGGCACAAGCCACTCACGGAGAGCATTGATCCAGATATACTCAGGTAAAACTGAAACTGCAATGTTGCGAGAACAAAATCTAGGGCTCGGTACCTATAAGCACCACATGGCGGTCAGGGGTGTCTTTGCTGCATTCTGCTATCCAAGTGGAGTACGGAGTTGCAAAACTTGGGGGCAGTTTTAAGAAAAGTGGCACTGCACTCAATACAGCACCACTTTTGTTGCCCACTTTAGCACCCCCCCTAATGCCACCATGTGTGCGGCGTATCTAAGATACAGCATACCATGGTGGTAAAATATTTGACGCTAGTTTGGCGCTTTGCAGGATTAACGTAAACAAATGTTGACGGTAATTCTGCACAGCACATTGAGGCCAATTACAAATAATGGTGTTCCTATTTTTAACACCTGCTCTGTGCAGGTGTTAAAAATGCCACAAATAAGTTTTTTTGATTTCTTTGCACCATTTTTTTGGCCCCCCCTAATGGGGGAACACCCCCTTGAATACATTATGCCTGGTACAGGCATAATGTGGCACAAGGGGTTACATGCACGCATTGTGCCACTTTGTAAATCTGGCTCAGCAAATCTTGCCTTGTTGGGCCACATTAGCAAAAAAAATTACGCTAATGTGGCACAAGGAGGTGCTAGGCCATGAAGAACCAATCCGCTTATTGTGACCTGGAACATATGAAAATTAGTAGATGTGGTAAACAAAAACTATAGGTTAAAGTCATATCTGCTGGCTGACTGACTGACCAATTAGCAGTTAGGAGGATGGACTGGGAGACCCTAATAAAAAGTCGTGACAGAGGGCGAGAAATCATAATTGCTGGGAGAAAATAGATGGCATCAGGAGACGCTGTCCAAGGTGCTAATATTGGGTTCATACTCTGTGAGCCTGATCCGTAGCTGACTGATTGATGACCCGAAGACGAAGACTGACTTGTTGCTGATCCATCCAGGATAGGTAACTAGGAAAATGTGACTGGCTATTTTTATGCCTTTTCTTGTAGGTACCAACTGCGCTGATTATAGAGATTCTCACTTAGGTCGATTTTTCCAAATTGATGATTTCTCTAAATTGTTTTCACATGAAGACCCACATGCTAATGCTAATCTTGGTTAGATAGACTGTTGAAGGGTGACGTTGACAGTGACAATTGACTGATGAACTAAATTGCTGAACTTCATTATCAATGCTAATGTTGTAGCTTATAGAATTACCTTTTCACATATGTCTTCCTAAGTGATGGTGTTTTATTAATGAGTTAAAGAATTGAATAAAGTTTGAACTACCAGATGATTTAGAATTGTAAGCAATAGGGAAATCAAAATTGTGAACTCTTCCCTGAGTAGTGGTTATTCTTGATTAGTATGGTTTAGAGTTGTTTTTCATAAAATGTTTTCTTGATTATTGATTCTAGTTATTGATTCAATAGTCACTGCATGACTAGGATACTCCATGCGATTCAACAGGTTAATCGACCTAAACACGCCCCCTTGTAAGTTCACTTACTAAGGACCAGGCATGCTAGCATTTGGATGCCTTCAACTGTACCACAGAGTCCCGTTGCCTGATAGTGTTATTAAAGTGCCCTCAAACAGTTCAGTCGATCGTAAGTTTTTACTTAAAAACGACTAGAGCCTCTGTGTGAATGATCAACCATGTCAAATTCAATTGGCATTTTAAAAAAACATGCTTTTGTTCTTGTTTCTTTTTACGAGGTTGCTATGATCCTATAGAAGTATACAAGATAAATGTAATGTACATAACTTGAAAAAGGAACATTTTTATTTACTGTGTGAATTTGACAAAGGTTTACCATTTTGGCAGACACTTATGTTGTTGATTTATCAAAGTGTTTGTTGTACTCGTGAGGAGAAATCTAGAGTCTTGAATGCTGTTAATCACTATCATATTTCAATCTTATGGCAGAAAATGTGAGGGACAAAGGAGAAAACGAGGGAGTCAATGGGTTTTATCCCAGTGCAAATCATTGGGCTCGCTTTTCACATTTAAGTCTGCCAGAGACAAGAATATTCATTTTAGCCTAATGCAGTGTGCTCGTAATTATAACCTTTCTGTCATTCATAAGGTGCTATATTGTCGAGTTAACCACATGCATTCGAAGTGCAAAAATAGTGCTATTCTCTCATGGCTCTAAGAGTAACACAAAAGTGATTATCCTTCTAAATGTTGCCATTTATAGTGCTTGATATTTGGGATATCATATAAACAGAGTACAGTTGGCTGCCCTTTTAGTCTCTGTACCCCCACAAATATAATGAAGTACTCCTTTTAATTATATATGACAATGTTGTAAGGTTCAATATGCTTTATAAAGTGCTATGGTTTTAGGAATATCTCATTTAGATAGAACAGGAGTTTGCCATCTGCAGAAGGCTCTGACATTAACATTAATGGGACATATCTAAAACGAAGTACAATATGTTCATAATGTAAACATTTTGATGTGCAATAACCAGAACTGACACATACTGGCCATCTACAGGATGCAGATGCCCCTGGCATGGAGCCCATTGTGATTGCTAAATACTTCTGAACTGACCCACATTACAGTTATACATGTTACATGTAACACAAATGAGTACTACAAAAAACTATTTTCAATGTTTTTGTCCCGCCAGGCCCTCATGCCAATAAACGTAAAGTATTCCAAGAGTTGTTCTTGATAGGCACCTGCCCAAACTTCATGCTTCTTATCCACTGTGACAGCTTCTTGATTACTTACGCTACTGTTGACCCAGGGTACACTATGACTGGTGCACTTGCATGCTCTTCCTATATAGTGAATATGAGGCTCTCAAGCCCTCCATCCCTAAAGGTTTGAAGGGCATGCATTTTCTCATGGCCATCCCCATACCAGCAAACGTAGACCACATTCATCTTTGCAGGTGGCCCACCAACTCCTCCTCCAGCTTGAGGGACCACTGCAGGGTTGGATGCAGGAGCTGCGGTGGAGGTGCTGGCAGCTGTGGTTGATAGTGGTCTGCAAGTGGCAGCTTTGGAGATGGTGGAGGCAAAATTATTGCTTGTAAAAAATACTGATAATACTCCATAATGCTTTTAGGTGTGTAAGAAATTGGGTTGTTGATTTACTGGGGTGTGAGTCCTGATCAAGCAGCAACCACAACCCTTTTCAGGGTGAGGCACAAGCCGACCCCAAATTAACCTGTGCTCAGCCCTCTAGTAGCTTGGCATAGAGCAGTCAGGCTTAACTCAGAGGCAATGTGAAAGGTATGTGTGCAACAATTAAAATAGTAATAAGTTAAACAAGACCAAATCAGGAAAAACAGTCAGTAGAACTAGAGTTAGACTATTTTAAAGATTTTAGTGGAAATAGTGCCAAAAAGCATGAAGCGCTAACTGTGGATATCTGGTTGGGCTGGACCGGGACAAAGTCAGAAGTTCAGTCCGACCGCGATGGAGTGCAAGACAGCTACATGGACCTAGTTAGGCCTGTTGAACAAAGTACCTTAAATCCTGGATTGTGGGGCATTGTGAGGATCCTGCCAACGTGGCTTGCAACACGCGGTCTGGCATTAGGGATGCGGTGAGCAGTCGGGCGATGCATTGATTCCAAGGAGCTGCGATGCAAAGTCATGTGTTGTCATTGAGGGTGCAGACAAAGAGGGATGTAAGCACCTCTGCTAAGAATGCATTGTGCAATGGCTGTTCAAATAAGGCTGCAGGGGCAATCCATGCAGCAGCATGATGTTTTGGTGTTGCTTGATTTTGCGCTGTGCAGCAGAGAAGTTGCGTCAGTTCCACTCGGTCCACAGAGGCTGGCAGATCACCTTAAGGCCACTTCCAAGAGCCCAGAACTTGAGTGGCACCATTTGGCAGGGTAGACGCATGGATGGTAGAGTTCAGGTTCAAGTGCAAGGTTGTAGAAAGCTTGTTGTGTCCCTGAGTCTTCGGATGAGGAGACCAGACAATTAGCCCTAGAAGTAACTCTGGATTCTGGGTTCAAGAGATGCAGGTCCAGTCCTTTTCACTTAGGCAAGAGTCAGCACGCAGGGGATCAGCACAGCATGGCAGCAGTCTTTCAGAGCAGCAGTCCAGCAAAGTGGCAGTCCTTTCAGCAGCACAGCTGTCCTTCTTTCTGACAGAGTATCCACAGGTCCAGAGGTATACTGAAGAGTTGGTGTCGGAGGTCCAGTATTTATACCCAGTTGTCACTTCAAAGGTGGGAGAAGACTCTAGAGGCATACCTTAGAAGCTTCCTGGCCTTGGCTCCAGACTCGCCACAGGGGATATGCAGCTTTTTGTGTGGAGACAGGACACAACCTATTCAAGAGTAAGTCGGGCTGGGTCCAAGTCCTCCTGCCAGTGATGGCCCATCCAGCACATCTAAGCTCCCCATTGCGCATGGCTGTCTAGGAGGACTACAAAAAGCACACCTGACAATTACATCCAGACATGTGACTCAGAGACAGGCTGCAGGCACCAAATGGCTAAGGCAAGATAATGCCAACTTTCTAAAAGGGGCATTTCCAAAATTGTAATTTAGTTAGGATTCTTCATTGCAATTCCAGAGACACCAAAAATGAAAATTTTCCCATTCGGAAACTATCCTTATAAAATTTAATAGCTAACTCCAATGCTATCCAATTGGAGAGGTCGTCCTTGCAGTAAAATCAAATTTAAGAGTTTTTAACTACTAAGATATGCAAAGCTTAAATGTACATGTCCTAGTTTTTAAATACATTGCACCCTGCCCTCCGGCCTGTCCAGGGCCTACCCTATGGGTGAGTTATATCTATTAAAAAGGAAGACTTGAGCCTGACACAGGTTTACTTTGCCAGGTCGAAACACCAGTTAAAAACTGCACACACAGAGACTCCAATGTCAGGGATGAGACATATTCATATAGTGATCCTTAAGTGGATGGCACCAGCAGTGCTGGAGGCCCACTAATGGCATTAAATGGACATGCCTTGGGGACGGGCAGTGCCACTTTACTAGGGACATAAAAGTGAGTTAAATATGCCAATTGAGTTTAAACTAATGTTACCATGTTTTAAGAAGAGAGCACAAACACTTTAGCACTGGTTAGGAGTGATAAAGTGTACAGGATCCTAATGCCAGCAAAACTGAAGCAAGCAGAGAAGAGATCTGATGGCTAACAGTTAGTGGGTAAACCAAGCCAAGCATGCCAGCTCTAACAATGTGTACAATGATCTTTACCAGATGTTTTACCCACACATTAGCATTTCCTTGTGTAGCTCTTGAGTGTGATTTTACCCTAAGCCAGAATGTGGAATTAATCATGTTTTCACTGTGCCATTTATGAATTTGTCATTATGGACTTTTTTCCTCGGAATTTAGGCATAATCCGGACGCAAGTGACATTTTTCGTGAAACATCTGTTTCAAAAGAATGCCTATCGCATACATACAAATAATGAATCACAGCATACCTAATAAATTTACAAATTGACCCCTCACCCAAGATGATCAGTTGGAGGCATTGCTTCACATTTATCAACATTCTTTAGGAGAGCTAGCATGTAACAGATGAATGACTTCAATACATGAAATGCTGCCTTCCCTAGCAATTTATCTGTTTATGTACTACAAACTAATCAACAGAGCTGTCAGAGTGAGAATAGATGCCTTCCGTATGTGAATTGAAGCTATCTTCAGAATTAATTTAAATTTCATCAGTCTGTTCCCTAACTCTAAATATAATCATATCCACAATGACCTTTGGATGAAATGAACTCTAGTCTACAGAGTTACAATCAACCTTAGGATTTGGGCAGAATTAATATTACTCAGTTTTAGTTGATTAGGTCTCATAGGTCACTCATGATGTTACTCAAGTCTTTCTTCTATTTTATTAATATATCCTTGGTGTAACAGCTTTTAGACACCTGCCTAAAAACCCCTTAGAAAAGTTTAAGCAAAAATTAGGAATCAGATTTAGGTGCAATAAAATATTTCCTTACGCTTTTAATTTAAGCAGGAAGTTCTTGTCCCACGCATTGCAGATTTTTAAACGATAAGTTGATGTGCTTTGACCAGCTTATCTTACATCAGTCAACTCATTTCTTTGAGATATTTTACTAACAGTGACAAATTCAGACAAGTACACACCGTATATTTTCTGAATAATGTTTGCCTCATCAAATTAGTCTTTCTATTCTTTCTAAATGAAGGCTGCAATTATTTAGATTTTTACAACCAAATATGGGCATAGACGTAAATACCTTGCTTGTTCTTGATAATGAAATATACACCTCATATATATATAAACATTAACGTTTCACATCATGAAGTCAAACAATTCAAGTTAAAAATATGATACAAAGAATTTGAAAACCTTACATATTTTATACTGATGTATTAATTCACAGAAATAATCATTAGCATAAACACCGAATTTCCAGATTTTCTGCCAGATCAATAGTCATTGTGAGTTTTGCAAATTTTCCTAAATGCAGACATTAACATAAGAGGTAAAAAAGTAGACAAGTCTCAGCTGACAGACTAGCCTGTGTACAGCAGTGACAACATTTAAGAGAAAAACACATGTAGGTATTGTTAGGGCAGGCACCTTATTCATCGCAAAAACCGCCGTGAATTTGTACACTTTAGGCATGGAAAGACACGTGTAATAGGGGTTGTTACTCGAGAGATACACTTGGCAGACTTGGAGGCTAGCATTACTTGAAGGAACCTGCAAAGAGGGAAATATCTATGTCTGAAACCATTGTTATTTCATTTATAAAAACGTGTATTTGCCGGAAAGGAAGGCTCGTGTGGTGTGCATTTTAAAATAATTTTCTCGAGACATTTAACACACCCATTTCACAATATTCTCTAAACATATATATGTGGCAGTGAGGGAGTACTGGAGGTGTGAGAGGAATAACATTGAGGGAGACTTAAAATAATTATAGTTAAGAGTTGTCTTTGAACTCCTGTAGTCCAGTCCCTGAAATTGGGAACCAAGGGACATATTAATGAAAACTGGAGCTGCACAAAGTGCAGCGCCACTTTTTCTGAGGCCCTTATCGCCCCCCTAATTCCACCATGTGTGTGACGTATTTAAAATACGGTGCACCATTGAGGTAGTTAGGGTACTAGCATCTACATTTTTGATGCCAGTCCCTCACTTTGCAGTATTAGCGTCAAAAATTCTGATGCTAATCCTGCAAAGCATCCAGAGGCCCATTGTAACCGCATGAAGCTTCCTTTTAAGGCCTGCTCCTAGCGGTGTTAAAAGTGTCGAAAAAAAATGGTGCAATGAAATCGCTGAGATTTCCTTGCACCATTTTTTGGCTCCCATGACGAGGGGAATGAACTCTTTGCATACATTATGCCTGGCGAAGGCATAATGTAGCGAAAAGTGCTACAAAGTGGCGCAATGCATGCATTGGGATGCTTTGTAAATGTGGACCAGCGTTTTTAGCCTTCTAGCGCCAAATTAGCAAAAAAATAAATTACACTAATTTCAGTGTAGCAGGATAGAGTTGACTTGGCTTGCTCAGGGCAGGCACTGCGGGCTACAGCCAGAAATGAGCAAACAGCAAACAAACCTTAACAATTCACTGCCCAGAGTTTTTTCTTTTAAAAAGTAAATGTACTATATTATATTCACTGTTAAATACTATACACAAAATTAACAAATATTTACAGAATGTGACAAGGGAGCATACTAAGTGCAGGCCTCACAAGTCAGGTAGCCCCCTTAATATAACCTGGGCCCTTACAATAGTGACACCTTTAACAGTCAGCACACAATCAAGCCCTGACTCCTAACTCCCATCCATCACCACCCCCTCAAACACCATTCCCAGAAACACAATACATCCAAGGTGTCTAACACAACCTCAGAAATGCATGAATAAATATCATTGCTACTGGCTTACTTGAAGTGTCACCTTAACAATCATATGCAGAATAAAATGTCTCTAACAACAATGCAAATCATTGTTGAAACAAATTTAAGATGGTATGCCATACCCTTATATAAAGAAATATATAATTCTTGAAACTTTAAAAATGCACGTATCGATTAAGATTTCAACAATCAAGAAATGCAGTGTCAGTTTTTCTTCTGTATTTAATAAGGTTACCGAACAACCATCGGACCTAGCAACAATTATCTATTTGCCCCACAGCCCCTGAGCAAGCGTTCCAGCTCCACTTGCGCTTTGGAACAATTCACAGCTCTCTCTAGGGATCAATGTTTTAGCGACCTTAGAGACTTGGAGCCGCTATCCCAAAAAAATCATAGGAGTTCATAGACATTTCTGCGAGGGCCACTGCTGCTCCTAGATTGCCCCACAACACAACCATAAGGCCTTATGATATGCCTGCCTTCTTGGGACAGCATGAGCCAAATATGAAAAATTTAAACAAGCACTGTTGGCTTATGCAAAGGGTTGCAGCTTGCAGCTGATTCCCTTTGTTAGTGCCACCAGAGCCAAAAACATTTCTCTTTGTTTTTTTCCATTCAAACAAAATGTTAATATTCTATTCCCCTCACCTTTTTCGGCTTGTGCCCATGCTCTCATTGTGGAACTCACATACTCTAGCAATGGATTGTATACATTACTTGGCTTGTTAGCAGGTCACCTCGCATATTCTTAGCTGATACCATCAGAGGAGAAAGATCACTTCTGTTTAGCAGTCGTCTGCTCCCCTCTTAGCACTTCAAATCAAGACATGTGGAAAGGTAGGAGACCAGGCAGCCTCATAGCAGGGGCTGCTCTGACCCTGGTGCAGCCTTGTGCCTTACACGCCCCCTTGCAGGCCCTGGGATCTATGCGCCCAGTCCCAAGAGGAGTGCAATGCCCTCCGGCGAACTAGTTTGGCTCCAGGGTACTGGCCTTCCTGGATCAAATAGTGATTAAATAGGAGTTCAATGTCTGCCCTATTTTAATGATAATTCTCCAGGGCATTTTCCTTTCCCAAGGGTAATTTGAAGGTCTGACCTAGAACCAAATGATACACAGTGTCACCTCCTAGGTTCTGGACACTACTAGAACTTTCTACAAGCACTGGACATACAAAAGGCAAAAGCAGATTTCTCAGACTTTGATTTGCACATTGCACTGGGATTCCTCTACAGGGGTTCTGGTGGCCTGGGTTATTTCTTCAGCAAAGCCCCATTGCCTTTTAAGACTGGTTATATTGCTTTGTTTTCCTCCCCAAGCCCATTGCCTCCTGACCACTTGCAGGAAGTTTAAATTTCCAACAAGAGTCAAGGAGTCCCTCTCCAGGGGTGCCGGACAAAGGCTCAATCCACAGATTATCAAAGGTGCTCCCCTTTTTATCGTTCCTAGCAAGTTTATCCTCTACTCTCCCCCAGTGAGGGTGAGGAGGCCAGTGACACTGGCCCTTAAGAGAGATTCCTCAGAGTCCCTTCACTCTGTCCAGGGGTTCATTCAAAAGGGCTCCTGTCTTCTTCTTCTGTAGTTCCTTCTCTGAGTTTCTCCCTTGTGCAGAAATTTTAAAGTGAAGGTGGTGAATTATAGAATGAGTGTGTCTCTACACAATCCAGAGTGCCACATTATCTCTCGACCCCTGACAGACACGTTCTAGGAACAGCCCAATGGCTGGGCCATCCATTTGCACAGCATTGTGGGTATTGTCAATATTATGGAATAAATTAGTTTTCTGCAAGTGCTCTCCTGGGACTTTACCCCTGCCCTAACACAGAAAAATGGCTTTTGCTCTTGAATACTGGGAAGGGAGCCCCTGGTATGACCGGTGGCAGAGGTCTGCTTGTGACTCTATTGTCCCTATGGGAAGGGCTTATCATTGTGTCAGTTAAAGTGTGAGTTAATAAAATATGCTGAATGCAAGGCCCTGACCCTCTTGCTCTACCAGGAGAAGGCTAATCCTTTGAATGGGTCTGTTGTCTGAGGATTTAATATACCAGTTGGCTAGCAGAATAATTAATTTGTCTTAACAGGGCAGGGACAGGTGAGAATCTAATAGTTAAAGAACAGAATCTAGTTAATGACAGGCTCTGGGATAGATTGCAAACTCCACTATATGTGAAACTGTGCACATATGACAAAATTAATAGTATATTTGCACTCTGGGTTGTTTTACACATGGAAAAATCTATTTTATGCTGATCCATAATTCATATTTTGACGCAGCTCTCACCCAGAGTGTAGATATAGTAAAGTGCCACAAAGCTATAGTAAAGAAATACAGACTCATAACCCCATCAAAAAATGGGAATATTTCTATGTGTAAGCTCAGTTAAATTAAAGGGTGTACTCATGGCACAATCAATTTATTCATATATATGCACAGATATCCTTCTGAGTCAGAAAGTGGTCCTTGTAGCTTATCCCACACATATGCATATGCTTATATGTCTATGAATATATGTGTTTGTGAAACCAGGGACAAATCTCTTACCCCAGGTGCACAACAGTGAGCCTGGTTTTACAAATGTGGGCAGTTGTGGTTATCACCCAATACAACTTTACAAAAGCTTACAATTGGACTCAATTGTCTGAAACTCATTTACAGCAGAGATCTAAAAACTAGGTAATCAAACAAATCTAGGAGACTTTACTCTGGTCAGAGCAAACATCTCATAGATAGCACTGACTGAAGCACTTACAACATAGTAACTTCGTCTCTAAACTCATAAATTTTTCAAAGGCAGGCAATCTATTTAAAAATCTTGAATAGCACTACCTGTACAAAGAGGTGTACTAAATGCAGAATGACAGCTGTGGGTGAGTCATTTGTGTGGATAGGGGTGGGAGGTGGTTCTGGGGCAGGGGGAGGGGGACTTCTCAAGTTTCAAGCTGCTCAGCAATTAGCGATTTAGATTGAGAGAGGGGAGCTGATGTAGGAAAGTGTCAGAATGATAACACTCAGCTATGTTTTTTGTCAATATTTGGAAAAGAAATTGGTGGTGGGCACATTGGGCTTCTGCGAGATAGGGCAATGCATGGACTGAAAATGACGTGGTGGAATGTGACTGGTCTGAATCAGGCAAGTAAGCACCAGCTCGTACAGGAAGAGGTCATGTTACATAAGCCTCAATTGCTATTCCTAACTGAGGCACATTTAGCCTATAAGGATCACACTTTGTTGAAACAACTGGGTTACAATGCTGTTATTAATACCTCTCACTCCGTTTCTAATCAATGGGTAGCCATGATGTTAGCCAGGCATGTAAGAGCTACGATACCTAAAACTGCTGCTGACACAAGGGGGAGGTGGGCAATTGCTCGACTTCAGATATACAGTCGAAAGTATCTGTTCTGTGCAGTGTATGGTCTGAATACTGATGACCCGAGGGTGTTTGGCTCTGCTCTGAACTGTTAGGGGATCTTGTTTGGATGGGTGCCTTTATTGTATGATGGATTATGGGATAGACTCTACTAATCATCAGGCACACAGATGCATGGGTAAAACAAGGGCATCTATTCTGGAAGCTACCCATTTACACAGGTTGAATGATGTGTGGAGAGTCTTACACCCCACAAGCCTGGGCTATACCTTTTATTCCACCCACACATAAACGATATTCAAGGATAGACATGATCTTTGCAGGGTGCAACTAACCCAAGGTGCTAAGATGGAGAAATGCCCAAAGATCACTTCTGTTCACAGTCCATTTCTTCACACGTCGGGTACCGGCTGGCAGAGAGAGCAGGCACTTTACATTCCCCTGTCATAATCTAGCTAATTTGAAATATCACAACTACATAATTGAACAATTAAGGATGTATATCAGGTTGAATACTGGAACAGCCTCACCTCGTGCAGTGTGGGATGCCATGAAAGCATATACACGAGAGTCACCCTGCAGTTTATTCTACCTAAGAGTATGACAATGCAAGAGGGGGTAATTCAGTTACGCCAGTGGGTGCAGGAATAAGAACAATTGCATACCTAAACAATTGTAGCTGGAGATCCTCAGGAACGGGCTGTGTATTGTGAGCTAATTGACACTCGCTCCCTCCTAGACGGAGGATTCAAGGAAAAAGTTGTTGCCAGCTACCTCAAGAATAAGTTGCTCCAATATGAATACGGTGAATCTGCAGGAAGAGTGCTGGCTTTTCAGATTGCTAACAAAAAATCTAAGGGCACCATCCATAGAATTAAAGGAGCAGATGGAAAACTGTACACTAGTCCCGAAGCTGTTACAGAAAAGTTTACACTCTTTTATCAGGCTCTATATAGTAAACCCCATTTGTTTAGCAAGTCTGAGCAGTTGGAATATCTGCAGGGCTGTAGACTTTCACAGTTAAATGATACTTTGGCTTCGGCTCTACAAGAGAACATATCCGTGTCTGACCTAGAAGACGCAATTAAGGCTTTACCTTCTGGTAAGCTGCTAGAGAGGATATTATCCAGCTCGAATTCTATAAAACATTTAGAGATATCATGTTACCAGGATTTATTAAATATATTGGGCATATTGACAGATGGGGAGATCTACCTTCCACATGAAATAGCACTAATATATCAGTTTTCCTAAAGAAGGATAAATCACCAGAGGATGGGGGGTCCTACCGACCAATTATTTTGATAAATTCAGATACAAAGATATTTGCGAAGATGCGGTCTACCTGGCTAGCTGTTACTGAGGCATCTAGTTCCATCTCAACAACATGGTTTTGTCCTGGGAAGGGACACTACTAGTCACACTAACTCGGCTGTGGCAACGTTTGATGTAGCGGAGAAAGAAGGGGTAAAGCTGGGCATGATTCTCCTGGATGTCAAGAAAGCTTTTGATCTAGTGGTGAGGGAATGTTTATGGAGAACAATAGGGGCCTGGGTTTCAAGGGCTGATATCTTAGATGGGTACAATCTGTATATCAAAGTCCTATGGCTAAGTTAGTAATGGCGAGAGTTACTCCTCAATATTGGAGATTCACAGGAGCACAAGACAAGGGTGCCCACATTCCCCTCTTCTGTTTACTTTCTAAATTGAGCCTTAACTGAAGTCTCTCCTTGCAAATGAAGGGATAATACCTTTAAAATCTAAGTGTTGCAAGCTTAATATTGCTACCTATGCCAATGACTTTGCCATTTGTATAGTAAATCCACAGGCAGCTGTTAAGCATATAATTGATGAAGCCAATAGGTTTTGTGTATTCTCTGTTTATAAATTAAATATGGCTAAAAGCAATCTTCTGCTCAATTTTAAACCAAAAGTTGCAACTCCGGGGGTAGTTCCAACCACCACATATTTGCGAGTCAGCATCAGCAGCAGGGTCGAAAATATCTTTGAAATGAATGATCAGACATCTAACTGTTATTTGAAAATGTTGCCTTTGGATCCAGCTCCCTATCAGTATATTAGGCCAATGTAACATTATCAAAATGAATATCCTCCCAAGATTTTAACATCTGTTTCATGCTAAACAGCTTCGGAGCCAGGACTCCTTTTTGAAGTGGTTGGAAAGTACCATTGTTAGTTTTATATGGGGGTGTAGATGCCTAAGGCGAGCTATCCAGTTTCTGAAACTGCCATACAGTCAAGGTGGGCTACAATTGCCTGACTTTAAGTTATACTTTTAAACTGCCTATGCAGGTTCGATGCGGAACTTCCTCACTAGCTGGACCCGTCTATACTGGGATACCAATTGGCTCTAGGTGCTGACGCTAGGATTTTGAAATACAATGTTAGAAATGGAGTCTCGGGTAGGCGATGCGTCGTTCTTCTCCCTTGCAAGAGAGTGACGTGTCGATTTCCGGACAGGGCATCTTGGAATCACGCAGGTTCACGTTGACTTTGACCCCCAGCGACGATGCGAAATCCTGCCGCATGATGTTAGAAAACTATGCTGTGTAGGGTTTGCGTCATTATCAGCAGCTGCAAGCAGGTATTGCCTCATTTCTCCAGCTGCGAAGTATCGGTCTCCCAGTCACTATGCAGGTGGAGTATTGATTCTTTACGAGAAGCGGGTGGCGTGTCGTTTTTCAGCTGCATTGCAGGTGGTGGATCCAAAATTTCTCCGCACAGTGTTCTCTGCGGGGATTTCAGTCCTTGTTCTGCCAACTTTGCCTCCCAAGAGTCCAGGGACTGGATAGGGAACCACCTGGCAGGGCAGGAGTCTTGGATGAGACTTCAAAACAGGAGGCAAGCTCAGTTCAAGCCCTTGGAGATTCTCCACATGTAGGAATATACCACAAAGTCCAGTTCACTACTTATACCCATTTCTGTCTTTGAAGTAGGCAAACTGCAAAGGAAGGTCTCTGTTGTTTAGAGGATCCTGCCTTGCCATGTCCAGGCACCAGACACACACCAGGGGGTTGGAGACTGTATGGTGTGAGGGCAGGCACAGCCCATTCTGGTGTAAGTGACTACTCCTCCCTCCACTCCAGCCCAGATGGCTCATCAGATTTTGCAGCCTATACCCCAGCTCCCTTTGTATCACTGTCTAGAGGAGATTCACAAACAGCCCAACTGCCTGTTTGACCCAGACAGGGAATCCACAAACAGGCAGAGTCACAGGATGCTTTAAGCAAGAAAACACCTACTTTCTAAAAGTGGCATTTTCAAACTAACAATCTAAATAAACAGCTTCACTAACAGATGTATTTTTAAATTGTGAGTTCAGAGATCCCAAACTCCAATTTATATCTGCTCTCAAAGGGAAACTGCACTTTAGGAATATTTAAAGGCAGCCCCCATATTAACCTATGAGAGAGATAGGCCTTGCAACAGTGAAAATCGAATTTGGCAGTATTTTACTGTTAGGACATGTAAAACACATAAGTACATGTCCCTCCTTTAACATACACTGCGCCCTGCCCATGGGGCTACCTAGGTCCTACCTTAGGGGTGCCTTACATGTATAAAAAGGGACGGTTTAGACCTGGCAAGTGGGTCCACTTGCCAGGTCGAACTGGCAGGTTAAACCTGCACACACAGACACTGCAGTGACAGGTCAGAGCCATGTTTACAGGGCTACTCATGTGGGTGGCACAACCAGTGCTGCAGGCCCACTAGTAGCATTTGATTTACAGGCCCTGGCACCTCTAGTGCACCTTACTAGGGACTTTCTCGTAAATCAATTATGCCACTCATGGAAAAGCCAATTTACAAATAGAATTTACACAGGAACACTTGCACTTTAGCACTGGTCAGCAATGGTAAAGTGCCCAGAGTACCAAAAACAGCAAAAACAGAGTCCAGCACACAGTCAAAACATGGGAAGCAGAGGCAAAAAGGACAGGGGAGATCAGGCTAAGGATGCCAGGTCCAACAGACAGGATTAATGATCTCAACTATTTTAAACACATGAGATTCAAAGTTATTAGGAACATCACTCATATATGGTGAGAGATTAAATGCATCTATGTCACTCAGGGGAAATCCTGTATTTCCTGAAATATTTCATGACTGGATGGGTAAAGTTTGGGCAAGATAGCTGTTTAGCCATGACGGTTTGCCCTCCTTTGTCTGTTTACAGCTGCTACACAAGCTTCCTCATCAGTTCTTTTTTAAATACCTGCAGGACTACTTGCTGCACAGATGTAGAGAGAACATGGATCTCAACGAGTCAGATGTTTTGTCTGATTTGTATGAGGCACCCGGTACAGCTTTGACTAGTGTGTTGTATCAAAGACTAAGGCCCTCATTACAACCCTGGCGGTCGGTGATAAAGTGGCGGTAATACCGCCAACAGGCTGGTGGTAACTACTGCCAAATTATGACCATGGCAAAAAGATCTCTAAAATACATCCAATGTACCACACCGACCTCCATGGTGGGAACAGCAGCCAACATGGCGGTAGCCGCCTACAGCCAGGCGAAAGTCAAAGTTCCGCCTACCATATTATGACATGCTGATCTGCAGCCTTTTCCGGGGGTACCAACGACATCAAAAGCATGGTGGAAACAGACCTTAGATGTGAAAGGACTCACCATTGGAGACACAGGGAAGAACCACACCGCCATGGAACCAGAACTGCATGTTTTTCCGATGATATTCTACATTCTGCTCCACCATGAACACCAACAGCGGAGAAGACGACAACGGTGAGTACAGCGGCCTAGCACACAAAGGAGGTGGGGGGGAAGAGAGTGACACACACATGCACAACACACAACCCACACACACACTCCATACACACAACCAGCTGCACAAGAAAATAAGTTAATTCCCCTAAATCGGCTGAAAAATGCAAGGACAAAACGATTTTGCCAAAGTATTTGTAATAAGATCAACACAGTAGAAATAATAAGTTAGCAGGGGCATCAGTTGGTAAATAGGCAGGCAGCTCAGGGGGAGGATGGGCACCTCAGTCGGGAGATGAAACAAGACCACTGGTTCTGGAGGGGGCAACATGCCCTGTGCTAGGTCCAGGGGAGTGCAAGTCCACAGTCTCTCGAGTGGGTGTCTTGCCCAACATGCCCTGTGTTTGATCCTGGGGAGTGCAAGGCCACAGTCTTTTGAGTGGGTGTCTTACCTAAAGGTTCTGGAGGGGGCAACATGCCATGTGCTTGATCCTGGGGAGTGATGGGCCACAGTCCCTCAAGTGGGTGTCTTGCCCACTGGTTCTGGAGGAGGCAAAATGCCCTGTGCTTGATCCTGGGGAGTGCAAGGGCACAGTCTCTCGAGTGGGTGTCTTGCCCACTGGTTCTGGAGGGGGCAACGTGCCCTGTGCTTGATCCTGGGGAGTGATGGACCACAGTTTCTCGAGTGGTTGTCTTGCCCACTGGTTCTGGAGAGGGGGCACAGTCTCTTGAGTGGGTGTCTTGTCCACTGCTTCTCGAGGGGGCAACATGCCCTGAGCTTGATCCTGGGGAGTGCAAGGCCACACCCATTTCGAATGGATGTCTTGCCCACCGGTTTTGGAGGGGGCAACATGCCCTGTGCTTGATCCTGGAGAGTGATGGGCCACAGTCTCTCGAGTGGGTGTCTTGCCCACTAGTTCTGGATGGGGCAACATGCATTGTGCTTGATCCTGGTGAATGATGGGCCACAGTCTCTCGAGTGGGTGTCTTTCCCACTGGTCCTGGAGGGGAAAGCCTGCACAGCAGCCCATGGAGGCCGGATTACATTGCGTCTGCCAGCGGTGACGGCTACACTGTGGTGCTGCTGGTGGGGGGAGGCTCCTGCACATCCACTGCACCCTCGGACGACTGCACTGTGGTAGTGTTGCTGGTGGGGAGGGCTCCTGCACATCCCCTTCACCCTCGGACGGATGCACTGTGGTGGTGCTGCTGGTGGGGAGAGGCTCCTGCACATCAACTGCACCTTCGGACGGATGCACAACCATGGTTGGTGGTGGGGGCTCCGTCACAGCTGCTGCTCCAGGCTCCTTGTCCTTCCTGCATGCTGGTGCAGGCTCCTTGTCCTTCCTGCCTGTTGGTGCAGGCTCCTTAGCCTTTCGGGTGGCAGGTGCAGGCTCCTTGGCCTTTCGGGCGGCAGGTGCAGGCTCCTTGGCCTTTCGGGTGACAGGTGCTGGCTCCTTGGCCTTCTTGCCTGCTGGGGCAGACTCTTTCCCCTTTAGGCTGGCCGGTGCAGGCTCCTTCCCCTTCAGTACATGTGGCCTGGATCCCTTTCCACCACGAGTGGGTGCAGTTAGGGCTGGGCCCGTGGACTGTGTGGCTGAGGTGCTTGGCTGAGTTCATGATACCATAGCCATATGTGCAGGACGGGGGTTAGAGAAGAGGTCCATTGTGGGTAGGAACAGTTTTTAGGGACATTTGGGTGGGATGAGGGAGAAGGAATGGGAGTGGAGGACGAGGGAGTGGTTGTTGGAGGTGCCTGTCTGCTGGATTTGGGTGCAGATGCATGGGCCGTATGCTGTTGTGAGGTGGATGGCTGTTGGGTGTCTGAGTGCTTGCGTTTGTGTACTTTAGGAGGGGGGACAGACACAGTGGGAGAGGACACAGGGGACGTGTGCATGGATGTTGTGGAGGTGTCTGCCAGTGAGGTGTGTGTTGTGCTTGTTGTGGTGATGATGCTGGTAGTGGATGATGATGTAGTGCATGCAGGTGTGAGTGCGGACATGGTTGGGAGGGAGGTGGTGGAGGGGGAGGAGAGGGAGACAGTGGAAATAGTGGATGTTGTGTCTGCAACTGGATGGTGTTTGTGTGAGTACCTGTGGGATGAAGTGTGGTGCTTGTGTTAGCCTGTGACACTCTTGGATGTTGTCTTGTGTGCATGCTCATCTGTATGTGTGCCTGGGATGGGTTGGGGTTGAGGAGAATGGGATTGGGCAGTGGAAGTTGGAAGGGGGACGGTAGAAACAGGGACAATGGCTGCCATCAGAGAGAAAGCCAGAGCCTGAATCTATCTCCGTTGGGCTGCCAATCCAGTGTGAATGCCCTCCAGGAATGCACTAGATTCTTTCATCCGGGCTGCGAGCCCCCGGATGGCATTCGCAATGGTTGACTGCCCTACAGAGGTGGATCTCAGGAGGGCAAAAGCCTCCTCAGGGAGCAGGGCTCACTGGGGCAGGGCCTGAGGTGCCTAGGGCAAAGGAGATGACCACCCTCCTGGATGAGCGGGCACGGGCAACTTGATGAGGGGCTGCTGGGAGGTCGGTGCTGGTATGGGGGTGGCGGCTGTAACTGCAGCTGGGTGGTCACAGAAGTGTCCGCGACCACCAGGGAGCTTCCATCAAAGGAGGTATCTGTGTCTGAACTGTCCCCTCCAGTCTCTGCTGTGGTGCTCCCCTCGCCTTCCATCCCACTGGTGGACTCTGTCTTCTGGGTGCTGTGGGATGTAGCTCCTTCCATCGCCTGTGCTTCTGCTCCTACACCAGATGATGCTAATGAATATAAGGACAGGATCACAAAACAAGAAATGGGGGGAGAGACAAAGGATACACTGGGTCAATGGCTGAACCAACACCACTGTTGGCGTACACAGCACACTCACACACAGGGAACAGCCCTACGTATTATGCAAATTTAGTAGCCAACAAGGCATGGGGAGGGGCACACACCGGCAAATGCGGCACACCTGGGACCCACGCAGCCCTGACCAGTAGTGGGTGCCTACGAGCTAGGTAGCAGGATTATCCCTCAAAACCCTAGCCACCAGGGGACCTACGCTGCAATTTCAGGCCTGGCCTAGTGGCACCCACTGACACACATTCACCACCCGGATACCACTCTACCATGCGTAAGTAGTTATGATGGGCACTGTACTCACCCCCTTGTGGCTGCTGTGATGCCCTCAAGCACCCATCCAGCTCTGGATGGGACACCATCTGGATGCGGGCCATCAGGGGGTATTGGTTTGACCGGAACCCCTTCCTCGTTGGGAGGACATCCCCAGCTGGGCCTCCGTGGTCTTCCGTGCCCAGTGTCTCAGGTCCGCCCACCATTTGTGACAGTGGGTGCTCTGCCTGTCATTGACCCCCAGGGTCTGCACCTCCTTGGTGATGGCACACCATATACCCTTCTTTTGATGGCCACTGACCTTCAGAGGCAGTACACAGGAAAATAAAATTAGACATAAAGTCCTGCCTGTTACACATATGGCCCTCCATACCAGTTCCCATCACCATTGGCACACACACAACCTGTATGCCACCAAGAGGACATCCACCCACCCCCTTACATGAAGCCTTCACACACACAACTCCATGCATTCATGTCACATGCATCATGCCCACAGTGTGCTCACCTGTTGGTCTGGAGGCCCATACAGCAGTCCGTACTGGGGTAGGGTGCCATCCACCAGTCTCTCCAACTTCTCTGAAGTGAAGGCTGGTGCCCTTTCCCCAGTCACACAGGCCATGGTAGATTCCAGACACAGGTCACAGCAGCACATGCAGTGTAGGTCCTCCCCTACGGAAGGTCAGGTAACAAGTGAGGAATATGATAATATGATAGAAAATGACGGTCACATCTGCGGCGGTGCAGACCGTCACCACCGGCATAGATCACCATTGACCACTGTACCCCATTGGGCCCAATGTTAACCAATGAGGAGTTGCGGGCGGTTCCCAACCGCCTCTCGCAACGGCGCACAACGTCAGCGGAATTACCTAACTTCCACCTGTCCGTCCACACAGGACAGGTGGACACCATTTCGGGGGGTCAGGCCTCTGGAATAATGCTGCGTCACCAGAGATATTAGCACATACTGGACAAATCACATGGACCCATTACATGTTTAGAGGATGCAAACTACTGTTGTAGCCCCATTGTTCAGTTTGTGCCCGGCTGCTCACTCTTTTGTCCCTTAGATTGCTACCACTGTAGATGAATAGGAGATGGAGACATACCCCCGTGTACAGACCCCTAGTGGTCTTGGCAACACGGGATGACAGGCAGATTATCCTCACCTATAGACTTGACAGGGCCACAATCACAGAACTGTGTGCCCAGTTGGAACCTGACCTGATATCTGCTATCCGTCACCCCACTGATATCCCCACTCTTGTGCAAGATCTATTAGTGCTCCATTTCCTGCCAACTGGTTCTTTCCAAGTGACAGTGGGCTTGGCAGCAGGAATGTCAAAGCTAATGTTCTCAATAGTGCTGACAAGAGTGTTGTCTTCCCTGATTAAACACATGTGCAGCTACATAGTATTTCCCCAGGTGGAAGATTTGGCCACAGTGAAGGCCGAGTTCTATGCAATGGGACATATCTCCAACTTAATAGGGGCGATTGATGGAACACATATTGCATTTGTGCCACCGTCAAAATGAACAGGTGTTCAGGAATCGAAGAGTTTCCACTCCATGAATGTTCAGTTAGTGTGCTTGGCAGACCAGTACATCTCCCACATCAATGCTAAGTATCCTGGGTTGTGCATGATGCCTTTGTCCTGAGGAATAGCAGCATCTCAAATGTCATGGCCCAACTACAGAGACACAGGGTGTTGCTAGTAGGTGAGCCCTGGTTCCCACCCAATATATGTTGGTGTATGGGTATGGTGTGGGCCATATAGGATAGTGTATGGCTAAATGTTGTCCCTCTGTATTTTCAGGTGACTCTGGTTACCCAAACCTATCATGGCTGCTGACCCCTGTGAGGAATGCCAGGACAAGGGCAGAAGAACGTTATAATTAGGCACATGGGTGAACGAGAAGGATAATTGAAAGGACCATTGGCCCCCTGAAGGCCAGGTTCCGGTGCCTCCATCTAACAGGTGGATCCCTGTGCTACTCACCCAAGAAGGTCTGCCAGATGGTGGTGGCATGCTGCATGTTGCAAAACCTGGCCCTCAGACGCCATGTCGGATTCCTGCAGGAGGAGGAAGCTGGAGATGCCCGTGTGCCAGCAGTAGACCCTGTGGAAAGTGAGGATGAGGAAGCAGAGGATGAGGACACCAGAACTTATGTGAACCAACAATACTTCTAATGACACACAGGTAGGAGAGTGTTACTTTACATTTCAATGACTTTGGTTGTAATCTGTGTGGCAATGGCATGCTGATATTTCCCACTTCTATGCCCACTTACTGTTCTCTCTGACAATTCATTTAGCAGATCTTGGTGACCTGACATATACTCCTGGTGTGATCACTACAGTCAGTTACAGGTCATTGATCTATGCTCATTCTCTCCACAGTTAACTTGCAATGTTTGTACCTGTTTCAATGAATACATATTAGATATACATGACATCCTCCAAATGTTTTTTTTTCTTTTCAAAAGGGTGTTTATTGAAGTGCTACGATATAGGGTGAAAGTGCAATGGGATAGGGTGATGATGGAGGAAAGTCCAGGGTATTGTTCCAGTCTGTTTGTACAGTGCATTGTCCAAGGGGTCGTAGGAAAGGGAGAAATTACAGTTCAAGGTGGACTGAGTGGGACACAAAGGTGACAATCAGGAGAGTCTCATTTCCTGGTGGGGGTCTTGGCAAGTGTCTCTGGCTTCTGTCTGGATCACAGGGAATGTTTGCGGGGTGGTTCATCTTCTGCAGGGGGAGGGGTGCTGGTGGCCTGTTTGTTCTGTTGCGGGGCCTCCTGGCCACTAGTGGCAGCAGCAGTGGAAGGCTGTTCAGATGTCTGGCTAGTGGCAGGGGCCCACTGGTGTGAGAGTGCCTCCCTCATAATTTTCTCCATATCTGCCATCACCCCTGCTATGGAGATCAGGGTGTTGTTAATGGACTGCAAGTCCCCTCTGATCCCCTGCTACTGCCCATCCTGCAGCCGCCTGTTCTCCAGCACGTTGTCCAGGATCTGGCCCATCGTGTCCTGAGAATGTTGATAGGCTCCCACGATCTCAGCGAGTGCCTCCTGGAGAGTCGGTTACCAGGACCTGTCCTCCCCTGGTGCACATCATTCCACCCAGTGTCTCTGGTGGCCTGTGCCTCTGTCCCCTGAACCGTGTGCCCACTGCCACTGACCCCAGGTCCCTGATTGTCTTGGGTATGAGGTGTGCCCTAGGGTCCCTGTAGAGGTGGACACACTGCTGATTGACATGCCCTGGGGACAGAGGTATGGGTACGGTAGGTGGGTGCTGTGGTGGTGTTTCCAGATGGGGGAGGCTCTGTGGTGGAGTGTGATTGGGCCTGGGTACCGGCTTTCCACTTTCCAGTGGTCCTTCATGGACCAGGTAGATCCTGCAGACCAGAGTTGCTGTCATCACTGTGGACCTCTTCAGTTGGGGGACTGGATAGTGCTAGCACCTCCCCTCTGCTGACATTGGCTGGAGTACCTGTGGGGATGTAAATGTTGTGCTATGGATTCTGTGTCTGACATATTTTACAGCTTTGGCTTCCCCTCTATGGTTGGATTTGCCCTGCCAGCTTTCACTTGTGTATGTTAGTGTATGGTGGGATTCTCTATAGTGGGCATGCTTTAGTGATGAGTGTCCATGCATGGCTGTGAGGGGTATCCATACATTGGTACAGCATGCAGGGCATGGCATTGGGATGAGTGGTTTATGATGGTGGGGTGTGTGGAATGTTGTGGAGTGATGGGAGTAAGGGCGAGGGTATGTGATGGCATGCAGGTTGGGGGTTGATAATAGTGAGTTGAATTATCAAAGTCCAGTCCTCCTCCAACTCCGGCCAGGCCCTCAGGATGCAGTATGGCCAAGACTTGCTCCTCCCATGCTGTGTATTGTGGGGGAGGAGGTGGGGGTCCAACGCCAGCCCTCTGGCTAGCAAGCTGGTGTCTTGCTGCAATGGAAGGTACCTTCCCTCATAGGTCGTTCCACCTCTTCCTGATGTCATTCCTAGTTCTTGGGTGCTGTCCCACTGCACTAACCCTGTCTACGATTCTCTACCTTAGCTTCATCTTTCTGGCTATTTATATACGCTTCACCTGTGCTCCTAATAGCTGTGGCTCTACCCTGACAATTTCCTCCACCATGACCCTTAGCTCCTCCTCTGTGAAACGGGGGTGTCTTTGTGGTGCCGTGGGTGTTCTGTGAGGTGTGTTGGTGAGGGTTTGTTGGGTAATGTGTTGGGGTGTGTGATGTGGAGTGTGTGAGTGGTGTATAGGAGTGAATAGTGTGCGTCTCTAGTTGTGTCAGTGGTCTTGGTGTCTCTCTGCTGGCAATGGTTTGTAATCGTAGAGGGTTGTGGGTAATGTGGGTAATGAATGGAGAGGTGAATGCATGGTGTGTGTTTTATAGTGGTGTGGGTGTGTGGGTGTAGTGCGTGTGTATGGGTGTCAGGTGTGTGTTGTTTGACTTGTCTAATGTGGATTTGTTTTGTTTGTGGGTGTCCATTTTGAGCGCAGTGGTATGACCTGCCAGTGGTTTACTGCCGTTGAATGTCCGCCGTGGTGATTCGTGGCTCATAATGTGATGGGTGTTATTCTGTTGGCGTAACGGTGTGGGTTTTGATTCCGCCAGTTCATCACTGACCTTTGGGCTGGTGGATTTGTGTGTGTAGCTGAATTCTGTCATATTGGTGTGTGTGTGTGTCATAATAAGGTGAACGGTTATGCGCCGCCACGGTCATAATGAGGGCCTAAGTTCATACAGTAAAGATGATATCCTGATGTTTGCAACCAAAATTTCCCCAGAATAAATGTTGGGTACGATAGAGGTCGTAGAAACATCCGCTCGCTCAGAAAGCCTTAAGTTACAGCAGCTTTAGACTATTTGTATGCTTTATTACATGCCTTAACAGTTCCCCAAATGGACAACCAGACATAATTCTACTAAGACTCAATGTCTGAAGTGCATTCATTATCCAGACAACATAGCACATATGGATGCAAAATGCCTCTGCTACGTGAATTCTAGGCTGGTGTCTTTCAATCACATTCAGCACCACAAGACCCTATGGGTGATTAGCCGCGCTTTACAAATTCCTGATTGATTGATTGATTGAGTAATAGACTGCTCAGGTTGCAACCTTGAGTTATCTGTCAAAGAGATCATGCTGGGCTGTAAAACTATGCATACTGACAGTCATAACACTTTGATATCTATTATTATAGTGTCGGCTTGGCTATGCATAGCTTGGGCATGGATATCTCATCTGCCTCCAATGGCGACCGAGTGGTAGGTAATGATACACAAAATATATGAGTATGAGTTAGCCATTGCCAAGTTCATGGGTCCTAAGACAGTGAAACGGCTCAGGAAAATCTGGGATGGCCTTAATTGTGAGTAAGAGGGCTCTTCAAGTGTGTTTATAGGAGACTACTCGGGAAGGAGGGTAATACCTGGTGGAGGGTATTTATAAAAGTATGGCAAATTGTATATACCTGTCCTCTGGATTTAATAAAATTGAAATGGTGTTGAGCCTGGTGGGACCAGAAGGAAATGTAATGTAAAACATGATGGCGTGCACCTCAATGGCCTTGACTTCACTGTTTGACACCCTGCTGCTGCTGTAATCTAGATTCATATTCTATATTCTTATTCATGTGTATCTTGTTAATACTAGGATATTTATACATGGCACGTGCTTGCGTAACAATTGATGATCATTGGCTGACCTAATAAAAATATATTTTTTAAAAGATAGCAATGCCACAATGAAGTTCCTGCCTGGTGTCTTTGAGGTATTTGTGAAAGAGCATACATTTTGCAAAAAGCATGAAAGAGTATATCTGCACAATGTTAAATTGCCAAAGATTTTGCTGAGCCTTTGGCATCCACCTTGGTCAAAGGTGATTATTTACATGACTGGAACTGAAGGATCCAATCAAATGTCAGAAAGCACTAATAATAACTTTCAAGGCCAAAGAAACACTTCCAAGAAACCATGCTGCATAATCAATCAAGTGGTTCTTGTGGGGAAAATTCGTTAATCAAGAGGTGTACATGAAGGACAGCTATGTCCATGAGTGTTTTATTGATATCCACTGACTAAATACTGCATTTTTAAATAGAATCTATGCAAACTTAAGAAACCTATAATGTGGAAAAGTTGCATTGTTCAAGCCACCAAGAATTAATGTTGGACAGACCTGCTATATTCTTTTCTAAGTAAAAAAATGTTCATGGCCAAGAACATGCTGAACAGTAATAAAACATAAAATAAAAGCATGTATTAACACACTTCACTGAAATGCCAACCAAATAAGTATACATATGTTCCTTGACACATGTTTAAAAACAATAGTAGAGACATTGAATAGAAAATAGAAAGAGGTGGTTAAAGGTGGTTAAATTGTTGCAACCACTCAAAAATTACAACTAGCTTTTTAGCACCTAATAACATTACAAATAGATGTTGTGTTTTACTTAATTTTGATTTGCTTTGGTGTTTGATACATCCTAGGACATTGTTTCCATTTCAGACAATAATGTCATATAATCAGGAGTTTGCAAATACAAAATGGTCCATCATGTACAGAAGCATACGATCAGTTGAAGATGTATGTTCCACTCACTGTAGTTGTATACTAGCCATATTAGACATTCTATTTCAGCAATGTCCCCAAAATGCTCTACACCTACCCTGTGCACAGTTTTGGGCATCTGGGATGTCCTGCAAACCATCACTACATGAGGGCTTCCTCCTCATGCATCTAGCATATTGTGCCTTTTGCCACAGGCTTGCTGCATCTGAGGTTATCAATCAGGCTTTTGGTGTATTCGAGCTGTGTCCTTGAGGCTCACATTGAACTTAATTTTCCCCTTCTGGCCTGCATATGCTTTCTGGGCAGTCAAGTGTTAGATCTGTCATCCTTGGTGTGATTTTCCTCCAAACATTTTGTTTTTCTCCTTTCCTGTTTCCTGTTTCCTGAAATGTGTTTTTGTTGAATTTACGACTACTAACCAGTGCTAAAGTAAACGTTATAAAATTGGCCTACACCTGATTGACTCATTTAATTTAGTTATAAGTCCCTAGTATATGATACTACATGTAGGTTGGACCTCTAAATTAAATGCTACTAGTAGGCCTGCAGCCCTCATTGTGCCACCCGCTAAAGTAGTACTTTAAAACATGTCAACTCAACTTGGCAAAAAAACAACTTTTACCAGGCCTCAATTCCCCTTTTTCATATATGTAAGTCATTCCTAAGGTAGGTCCTAAACTGCCCGTAGGGCAGGTGCATTGTATTTAAAAGTTAGTAAATGTTTATAGGTTTTACATGTCCTGGTAATGAAACGTTCACTACTGTGAGGCCTACCTTTCTCATAGGTTATCACTGGGGTACCTTATTACATATAATAAGCGCTAATCTTGACTTGAGGTAACCATGTCATATAGAGGACTTTAAAGTCTAATAGAGGATTTAAAGTCCTTTTTAATGGTAATGTCATAATTTAAGAAACAATTCTGAAAATGTGTCTTTTAGAAAATTGACATTTTCTTGTCCCAACCATTTGGTGCCTTACTGTCTGTGTTTTGAGCTGTGTGTCTGTGAATAGCTCTGCAGTTGGCCTTTGAGTATTCCTCCTAGTGCGACAAAGGAGGACTAGGTGTTAGCAGGATGGGTAGAGCGGAGCTGTTCCCTGCCCCACTTACATTTCAAAGGTCTGCCTCTAGCACACTCACAGAGGAACTTGACACCAGCCTATTGTCATTCCAGACCACTTAAAGCTTTGGAAGAAGAAGGTGAGAACTTTCTAGAACCAGATGTGGGAGTACCCAGGATGCTACCTTCCATTCAAAAGATGGCACAAGGTACACCTTTTGTACTTCATGAACCACCTCTTCCTTAAACTCCAGAATCTGTGGAAGATTCAGAAGGGATGCACTTTTGCCCTGCTGCTGGAATGGCTGCCCTGCTGTCTTACTGACTGAAGGAGAACTGGACTAGCTTCCTGGTGATTGAGGTTGGCCTGACTTCACTTACTCCCACTACATTTTTCTGTGCAGCACCAAATCCTATTTAGCTGGACCTCCAAGCAACAGCCTTGTAGTGCTCTCGTCAGCTACAGCCTGCAGCCTAGTCCTACTGGAGATTTTCAACTTCAAAAAAGTCACAAAGTCTGAACACTGAAATCCTCACCATGACTTTGTCCAGTGGTTCCCCAAAGATGACACATCTTCCTCGGACTGTGCCTTCTCAGGACATTTTCTTTGACATTTCTTCTTAGTCTAAAGGTGAGCTGAGACTGGGCTGACCCCACCCTGTATAGCCACACCACACTCCTTTGCTGTCAGCCATACCTTTTCACTTTGCACGTCTTGCTTGACCAGATACTGTATATGACGTTTTGATCATTTAGTCATTATTTTACACTTACAACTTCAAAAATTCATAACTCCAGTTCTACTGATGGGATTTAATATGTCTTGATGCCATTCTATTTATTAAAATGTACTCTGTTTTGTTTTGTCATTTGCTTTGTGAGTTTTGTGAATCACCCTGACACAGATTGTGGTTGTAGTTTGGGGCGAGTCTTCCACACCCTCAATCAAAAACCCAATTTTCTATACCAAGGCCCACAGTGACTCCAGTCTCTCCCTTATTCCTAACTGCTGGTAGCTCAAGGGGCTTTTGATGTTTACTCCACTCTGACTGTATATAAAGCCCAACAACAAAGCCTCCATTTTTGTTAAGAGTGACTCAATTCCAACACACAAAAAACTGACAGGGGACTTCACCCCCACCCTCTTGTGTGACCTTTATTCCTGTTGTTCAGGCCGGAGAATAGGAAAAGACTTTGAATTCCACCAGATTTCACCAGCAACTCTCTGACTTACAACTAAAACTGTGATTCAGGTAAGACCTCCCATCTAATCACCTTAATACCAACAGTCAGACACTAGGTTTAGTAGTTCAGTTCTCTGCTCTGCACCACACTTCCTATTTTGATGGATTTAAATGCATACCAACCCCTCTCAGAAGGAATCACCTTGTAATCAGCATGTTGTTCTCTAACTCTCGACTGATCTCAGAGGACAAATGGGTTTGGAGCTGGTTATTACCTAGATGGGAGACACCTGGCATTTCTAGGTGCTGTGGGCATTTCTTCACGTGAAGTGAGTGCCATGTCTCGCTTGCAATGGCCAGCACTAAAGTTGAATGAAACAAACCTAAGGTTCCAAACGTCCAGGTACTTAATGTCTACATCAACACACTATGGAGGGGTGAGAGGGAATTCCTGTCCGACCTCCCTTAACCAAAGTTATCACACAAAGAGGACAAGGAATATAGTCAAGTATCAAAACCCGATTGATTCAAATATCAACAATATTTTGAAAAAACGGCCCTCACCCACAAATAGTGGCATGCTTTATCATGGGGCCCTGCTAACACACTCCAAAAATATGAATCCCCTTTGGAGTGGAGCAGTAAGTGGAGCAGTAAGGGTGGGGGAACATGTAAGCACAATAGACAAGACCAACAATTACTCAACCAATAAGGGTGCCAATATCAGAATTTCCTGACAAGATTAGTTGTATTGAAGATGGATTAAAAATACCTATGTGAAACTTATTTGACAACTACAGTATTTAGATTTTTCAAGATCTCCTATATTTAACAGAAAAAATAAATAAATTAGCCTCCACCTCCTCTGTTTTTGTCTCCCCCATGCGTCCTTCTCTCTTGCTTTCTATTGTGCCCTTATATCTAGAATGAGTGAATAACTGCTTTTTAATCACAAGTTCTTTTTTTCTACTTATTTATTTACCAACAACCTTCTGGTTACAGAGTCGAGTGAGGGTGTGGGCAGTTTTTTCAAAATATTGTTAATATTTGAATCAGTCGGGTTTTGATACTTGACTATATTCCTTGTCCTCTTTGTGTGATAACTTAGGGCCAGATGTATCATCACGGCCCTTTGCGATTCGGTAATAGCGATTTTTAAGAAATCGCTATTACCGACTCGCAAAGTGCCATGTATCACATTTGCGATTCGGGAATAGTGATTTCTTAAAAATCGCAAATGCTATTACCGAATCGCAAATTGCGATACTGGCCCCATTCGCAGCTATGGGCCTGTTGGCCCATAGCTGCAAATTTTTTGCATTTCCAAAATTGCGATTTCTGAACCAGAAATCGCAATTTTGGAAATGCAAAAGGACAGGGTGCTGGGGGCCTAAGGCCCCCTCTGCTGCACCCCAAAATCATTTTTTGCAACATGTAAAGTACACACATGCCAAAGGGCATGTGTGTTTTACATGTTCAATTTAAAACTGCAGTTTAACTGCATTTTTAAATTTTGCACCAGGTTACCACCTGGTTGCATATCATGGTATTTTGTCCAGCATAGCCTTGCGACCTGGAATTTGCGAATCGCAAATGCGACTCGCATTTTCCAGGTCGCAACGCAAGAAATCGCAATGTTAGCGATTTCTTATTTTTGGTCTGCGAATGCCTTTCGTGCATCGCAGACCACTGTTTTGCACTCGCAAACGGCAGAATTTACCGATCGTCGCATCGTTTGCGAGTGCAAAACTTTTTCATACATCTGGCCCATAATGTCTACAGCCATACCACCCTGAAAGAATCTGATCTCTGAAGTTATGCACAGTCAGGTCTGGTTAGAACCTTGATGGCCCGGGAATGACAGGTGGTGCAGGATTTCTTTTTTTTTTTGTGTGCTTTAGGTGAAGTGGGTGGCATAACTCACTTGCTATGGCCAGTCAAATGAAAACAGATAAGGCTCCAAATATCAGTGTAATTAATGCCTACGTCTACACCACACTAGGGGGGTCATTCCTACCCTGGCGGTCCGAGACCGCCAGGGTAGGGGACGGAGGAAGCACCGCCAACAGGCTGGCGGTGCTTCTGGGGCTAATCTGACCGCAGCAGTAAAGCCGCGGTCCTAAAAGGGAAGCCGGTGGTTTCCCGCCGGCTTCCCGCTGCCACTGTGAATCCTCCACGGCGGCGCTGCAAGCAGCGCCGCCATGGGGATTCCGACCCCCTTCCCGCCAGCCTGGTTCTGGCGGTTTTCACCGCCAGAACCTGGCTGGCTGGAACAGGTGCCGTGGGCCCCCTAACAGGGCCCCACATTGATTTTCAGTGTCTGCTTGGCAGACACTGAAAATCGTGACGGGTGCAACTGCACCCGTCGCACACCAGCCACTCCGACGGCTCCATTCTGAGCCGGCTTCCTCGTTGCTGGTGCTTTCCCGCTGGGCGGGCGGGCGGCCTTTTGGCGGTCGCCCGCCAGCCCAGCGGGAAAGTCAGAATGACCGCCGCGGTCTTTTGACCGAGGTACGGTCTTCTTGCAGTTCCCGCCAGGCGGGCGGCGACCGCCGCCCGCCGAAGTAGGAATGACCGCCTAAGTGCACCTAAGTTCAGAAGAAAAGCAGGTTTGAGCTTGTTAGCACCTGGAAAGGAGACCACCAGCGAATTCCAAATGCTGTAGGCTTTTCATCTTTTTTTTGTTTTGCTTTAGGTGAAATGGATGATGTGTGCCTTGCTGTGGCCAGCATTAAAGTAGAATGAAATAAGATAAGTCTCCAAACATCCCTGCAATTAATGTCTACGGCCATGGCACCCTGAAATCATCTCGGCCCTCATTAAAACATTGGTGGTAAATACCACCTACCACTGCGGCGATGGCTGCCAAAAGACTGTCGATGCAGCTAACAGCCATCTGCCAAATAATGACCACAGCCGGATTTTCCGGCACAAGAAGGGCGTATATTTGGCTGTGGCCATGCTGGCGGATGCCATTAAGGTGGTGCTGCTACCACCAGCAGCGCCACGCCGTTAGACCGCCGCCAGCCGTATTATGAAAAACAATACGGCCTGGTGGTATTCTGCTGGCGGGTGCTTCTGGCGGTAGCAGCGCCCCGTCCCGTCCCCTGCTAGGAGACCCCCTGGATTCAGGTAAGGCAGGTTTCCGACAGGGGAGGGGAGTGGGGAGTGTTGTGTGTGCGTGTGTGTGGGGGGTGTGTTTGCATGAATTTGTGAGAGTGTGCGTGAATGTGTGAGAATGTGTGTATGAATGGAGAGGTGAATGTATATCGGCGTGTCAGTTTGAATGTTGAACAGATGTATGCATGAATTAATGGATGCATGCGTGTATGAATGTGTGTATGCCTGTGTGAGTTAGTGTGTGTATGCATGGTGTGGGTCTGTGTGTGTGTGTAGGGGGGTGGGGGATTGGAAGGGGGAGAATGGATGGAGAACGGGGGTTGGGGGGAGGTGGCCTCCTATCAGTGTCAGGGAAGAAATTCCCTGTCACTGATGGAGCCTACCGCCATGGTTTTCGTTTAAAAGCATGGCGGTAGGTAGGGTCAAAATGCCTGAGGCGGTACAATAGTTGCCGCCGGGCTGGAGATTCTTATCTCCAGCCCGGCGGCTGCTACCACCATGGCGGTTGAAGTTGTACTTCAGCCAACCCTCCAATGTCGTAGTGTGGCGGTATTTATCACCAGCCTGTTGGCGGTACCACTGCCACATTACCACCACCCGCCGGGGTCAAAATGACCCCCTAGTCTTAGAGGTTGAGCAGGATTGGGCATGCTTAGTACCAGAATGGGAACCCGCCTGTGGTTACAAGGTGCTGTAAGATTTTCAGCTTATTTGTGTTGAAAATAGCTAATCTTCTATGATTTCAGAAGTTAAGTAGGGTCAGGCCTCATTAGTAGCTTGTTGGGGAACCGCCTGGGAATACCAGGTGCTCTATGCTTTTCATATTTTTTTTGGTGCTTTAGGTTAAGTATGTGCCATGGCTCATTTCTATGGCCAGCACTAAAGATGAATGAAAAAAGCTAAGGCTTCAAATATCAGTGCAGGTAATACCTACGACCATACTGTCTTCTAAGCTCAAACGTTAAGGAGGGCCAGGGCTGATTAGCTCCTGGATGGGAGACTGTTTAGGAATACTACGTGCTGTAACTTTTGTTTGTTGCTTTAAGTGAGGTCGGTGGCATGTCTTGCTTGCTATGGCAAGCACTAAAGTCAGATAAAAAAAGCTAAGACTCCAAACATTAGTGCACTGAATGCTTACAACCGCAGCACCCTGAAAGCACCTAAGATTGTCGGATCTCAGAAGTTAAACAGGATTGGGCTTGTAAATAACTGTATGGGTGACCACCTGAGAATGACAAGGGACAGATTTAAGAAAAGTGGCAATTCAGTGCCACTTTTCTTGTACCCCTTAGTGCCCCCCTAACTCCACCATGGGTGCGCCGTATTTAAAGTACGGCACACCATGGCGGAAGATAGGGAGCTAGTGTCAACATTTTTCATGCTAGTTTGGTGATTTGCAGGATTAGCGTAAAAAATGTTGACGCTAATTTTGCAAAGCACATTGAGGCCCATTATTAATAATGGCGTGGCTCCTTTTAAACTCCTGCTCTGTGCAGGCTTTCAAAATGCTGCAAAAAATGGTGGAAAGAAATCTTTTAGATTTCTTTGCTCCATTTTTTTGACCCCCCTAATGGGGGAACGCCTCCCTTAAATACATTATGCCTGCTTTAGGTAAAATGAGCAACATATCTTGCTTGCTATGGCCAGCACTTAAATTGAATGAAAAAAGCTAAGGCTCAAATGTCAGTAAACTTAATGCTTAAGCCATATCACCCTAAAAGCACCTGATATCAGAAGTTAAACAGGGTTGACCCTGGTTAGTAGCTGGATTGGAGACTGCCTGAGAATGCAAGGTGCTATAAGATTTTCACTCTTTTTTGTTTTTGATTTAGGCAAACTGAGTGGCATGTCTCACTTGCTATTACTAGCAATAAAGATGAAAGAAAAAAGCTAAGGCTCCAAACGGCAATATACTTAATGGCCATGGTCATACCACTCTGAAAGCATCTGGGGGGGATATTTATGAGCCACTTCCAGGACTGGAATATCACTTTTTTTGACGCTCTGATTGCACAAACTACTAAATCATAGCTATGTGGCCACGCAAAGCCACTTTGCATGGCTTTGAATGGCCTCATATATATGAGTACGGCGAGGCACTGTAAATTGCAGCGTTTCCTTACTCTGTGCTCAGGAGGCATTCTATGTGAGTTGGGTTGAGTGTTACCACACAAAAACCATGGATCTTTATGCTTCCCCAGATTTACAAAACCCTGTGAACCTGGGGATATGGTAAAACCTTACGCATCCCGAAGTGAGGCGTAATGAAGAGGAATAACTATCATTCTCCTAGTTGTTTTCTCTTTCCATGTGTGCTGCCTTCTGCAGCATACATAGAAAGAGGAAAATGCCTCTCAGGATTGTTTTTGTGCAGGAAGTTGCCCCTTCCTGCACAAAAACAATCCTGCCAACAACACAGGCACCTTTGCACCATAGTGCAAAAGTGCCTGCATTGATGCTAGGCTGCTGAAATGTCACAAGCACAGGGGGAAAGGACAGGAATGCACTGTATTGGATTAATATGGTGCATTCCTTCCCTTTCACTTTGGCATAGGCAGCGCAGCAAGATGACCTGCTGTGCTGCCCTATGCCAAATCCCCATAAATGAGGGCCCTTATCTTTACTGATCTCAGAAGTTAAGCCAAGTAGGGCCAGTTTATTACTCCGATCGGAGACTGCCTGGGAATACCAAGTACTATAGGTTTCTCACCTTTTTTTTGCTTTAGGTGAAATGGGTGGCATGTTTCTCTTTCTGTGGCCAGCACTAAAGACAAATGGAAAAACCTAAGGCTCCAAAAGTGAGTGTACTTAAAAGCACCTGATCTCATCTGATCTCACAAGGTAGGCATTATAGTGCCTGGTTAGTAACTTGGTGGGCGACCATATGGGAGTACCAGGTGCTGTAAGCTTTTCATCTTGTTTTTTAGCTTGAGGTGAAGTTGGTGACATGTCTCGCTTTCTATGGCCAGCACTAAAGTTGAATGAAAAAGCTAAGTCTTCTAACATCAGCACAGGGCATATTTACAAGAAAATGGCGCATCAGGTATGATGCGCCACTTTTGTTGCACCCCCCTGCCTAGCCCTAATGTCACCATGGTAGCACCATATTTACGGTGCACATTAGGGTCAATCTTTTTGATGCTATTGTGGTGCATTGGTCGACTAGCGCTAAAATTCACGGCGCTAGTCGAGCAATGCTTGGGGAAACCCTTTGGAAACAATGGGAGCGTCACTTTAACGCCTACTTTGGCAGGCATGAAAAATGATGGGAAAAATGGTGTAATGAGGAACGCCCCCCTTGCATTTATTATGCCTGGAGCAGGCATAATGTGGCGCAAGGGGTTACAAAATGGCGCAATGCTTGCATTGCACCACTTTGTAAATCTGCCACAGGAAAAGACATCCTTGACGCCGAATTAGTGTAAAAAAAATGACACTTGGTGATACAAGGAGGTGCTAGGGGCTTGTACATATGCCCCTCACTCTATTATAACCTGAACTCAGAAGTTAAGTAGGGTCGGGCCTGGTCCGTATCTAGATGAGGGACCACCTGACAATACCTAATGCTGTAAGCTTTTCATTCTATGTTTTTTTGATTTAGGTGAAGTGGATGGTATATCTCAGTTGCTATGGGTAGCACTAAAGTTGAATGAAAAAAGCTAAGGCTCAAAACCTCAAAGAACTTGATACCTACAGCCATAACACCCTGAAAACACCTGAAATCAGTCTGGCCTTAGATGTTAAGCAGGGTAGGGCCTGAGTATTACCTGGTTGGGAGACTGCCTCAGAACATTAAGGGCTTCATTTTTAAGGCCTTTGCGCCACCGTTGCATAATTTTTTTGATGCAGCAGTTGGGCTAAACAGTGCTTTACACTGGTCCAGATTTATAAATTGACTTATTGGGCCCAATGCATCAGTTTGATAAACATTGTGTTACATTATATCTGTTCCAGGTATAATGTACGCAATGTAGTGTAGAAAAGTACCATCTTGCCTGGCATGTTACCCCCATTTTTACTTGTGTGTCAGTTTGTTTTTTCCTGTCTCACTGGGATCCTGATAGCCAGGACCCCAGTGCTCATAGTTTGTGGCCTGAATGTGTTCCCTGTGTGGTGCCTAACTGTGTCACTGAGGCTCTGCTAATCAAAACCTCAGTGCTTATGCTCTCTCTGCTTTTAAAATTGTCACTGTAGGCTAGTGGCCATTTTTACCAATTCTGATTGGCACACTGGAACACCCTTATAATTCCCTAGTATATGGTACCTAGGTACCCAGGGTATTGGGGTTCCAGGAGATCCCTATGGGCTGCAGCATTTCTTTTGCCACCCATAGGGAGCTCAGACAATTCTTACACAGGACTGCCACTGCAGCCTGAGTGAAATAACGTCCACGTTATTTCACAGCCATTTTACACTGCACTTAAATAACTTATAAGTCACCTATAGGTCTAACCCTCACTTAGTGAAGGTTAGGTGCAAAGTTTCTAAGTGTGAGGGCACCCTGGCACTAGCCAAGGTGCCCCCACATAGTTCAGGGCAATTTCCCCAGACTTTTTTGAGTGCAGGGACACCATTACAGGTGTGCACTACATATAGGTCAATACCTATATGTAGCTTCACAATGGTAACTCAGAATATGGCCATGTAACATGTCTAAGATCATGGAATTGTCCCCCCATGCCAAATCTGCTATTGGGGTGCCAATCCCATGCATCCCTAGGGCTCCAACATCGACCCCGGTTACTGCCAAACTAGCTCTCTGGGGTTTTCACTGCAGCTACAGCTGCTGCCAACCCACAGGCAGGCTTCTGCCCTCCTGAGGTCTGGGCAGCCCAGTCCCAGGAAGGCAGAACAAAGGATTTCCACTGAGGAAGGCTGTTACACCCTCTCCCTTTGGAAATAGGTGTTAAGGGTCTGAGAGGAGTAGCCTCTCCTGGTCTCTGGGAATGTATGAAGGGCACAGATGGTGCCCTCCTTACATAAACCAGTCAACACTGGTTCAGGGATCCCCCAGCTCCTGCTCTGGCACAAAACTGGACAAAGGAAAGGGGAGTGACCACTCCCCTGTCCATCACCACCCCAGGGGTAGTGCCCAGAGCTCCTCTAGTGTGTCCCAGGACTCTGCCATCTTCAATGCAGAGGTGTGAGGGCACAATGGAGCCTCTGAGTGGCCAGTGCCAGCAGGTGACGTCAGAGACCCCTCCTGAGAGGTGCTTCCCTGACTCGGTGGCCAATCCTCCTCTGAGGGCTATTTAGGGTCTCTCCTGTGGGTTTCTCATCAGATAATGAATGCAAGAGCTCACCAGAGTTCCTCTACATCTCCCTCTTCGACTTCTGCCAAAGATCGACCGCTGATTGCTCCAGGACACCTGCCAAACTGCAACAAAGAAGCGAGAAGACTACCAGCAACATTGTAGCACCTAATCCTACCGGCTTTCTCAACTGTTTCCTGGTGGGGCATTCTCTGAGGGCTGTCTGCCTTCACCCTGCAATGGAAGCCAAGAAGAAATCTCCCGTGGGTCGACGGAATCTTCCCCCTGCTAACACAGCCACCAAACTTCTGCATCACTGGTTCCCTGGGTCCCCTCTCATCTTGACGAGCCTGGTCCCTGGAACACAGGAGCTGGATCCAAGTGACTCCGACAGTACAGTGGTCCATCAGTCCAAATTTGGTGAAGGTAAGTCCTTGCCTCCCCACACCAGACAGTAATCCTGTGTACTGCATAAACTGCAGCTGCTAGGGCTTCTGTGCACTTTTGCAAGGAATCCTTCATACACAGCGCAGCCCAGGTCCCCAGCAATCCATCCTGCATTGCTCAACTCGCTGAGTTGACCACCGGCATCGTGGGACCCTCCTTTGTAGTGTTGAGATGACCACTATGCTCAGTTTTCTTGAACCCATGTTCAAGTGCTTCTGCAGGTGCTGTCTGCTTTTGCATGGGCTCTCTGTGTTGCTGAGTAACCCCTCTCTCCTCCTCCTCCAAGGGGCGACCTCCTGGTCCTTTCGGGGCCCAGACAGCACCCATTTTCTTCAACTGTGACTTTTGTAGCTACCAAGGCTTGTTTGCAGTCTTTCTGCAAGAAAACAACTCTGCATCCTTCAGCACGCCGTGGGACATCTTCTGTACAATGGAGAAGTTCCTGGCATCTTCCTTTGTTGCAGAATCTTCAGCTCCTTCCACCTGGAGGCAGCCATTTTGCACCTTCATCCGAGGTTTAGTGGGCTCCTGCCCTCCCTGGACACTTTCGTGACTCTTGGACTTGGTCCCCTTCCTTTACAGGTCCTCAGGTCCAGGAATCCATCTTCAGTGCTTTGCAGTCAGTTGTTGTCCTTGCAGAATCTCCTATCACGACTTTAGTGTGTTTCTGGGTAAGTAGGATAACTTGACTCCTACATTTCAGGGTCTTGGGGTGGGGTATCTTGGACACCCTTAGTATTTTGTTACACTCCCAGTGACCCTCTACACACTACACTAGGTCTGGGGTCCCTAAGTGGTTTGCATTCCACTTTCTTAGTATATGGTTTGTGTTGCCCCAGGCCTATGACATCCTATTGTATTCTACAGTGTTTGCTCTACTTTTCTAACTGTTTACTTACCTGATTTTGGTTTGTGTGTATATTGTGTGTATTTTACTTACATCCTAAAGGGAGTATATCCTCTGAGATATTTGTGGCACATTGTCACTAAAATAAAGTACCTTTATTTTGAGTAACTCTGAGTATTGTGTTTCTTATGATATAGTGCTATATGACATAAGTGGTACAGTAGGAGCTTTGCATGTCTCCTAGTTCAGTTTAAGCTGCTCTGCTATAGCTACCTCTATCAACCTAAGCTGCTAGAACACTACTAATCTACAAATAAGGGATAACTGGACCTGGCACAAGGTGTAAGTACCATCAGGTACCCACTATAAGCCAGGCCAGCCTCCTACATTGGTGGCAGCGGTGGGATAAGTACTTGTAACTGCTTTACCACTTTGCCCTTAGTGCTTTTCAAAGGAAAAACATATACCAAATACTTAAAAATATACACAGTTAACCTAAACAGTTTAACTTTCTTTCTAAAAACTTTCTAAAAGGTTTTGAAAAGTTTGAAAAAGTTTTTCTCTTTTCTCTAAAAGTTTCTAAACTTTTCTCTCTCTGTCCTAAACACTTTCTAACAATCATGTCTGCAGTAGTACTTACTCCCACAGTTGTCTAGGCAACCTATGGCAGTTTAAACTTTAAAAGTTTGAGAAGTCTCTGCATAGAAAGAGGTTTAAGCATTGGTAACAACCCTACCAAAGATCTTCTCCTTAGCCTTCTCCTAGAAAGTGACCAGAACCAATCTGGCCCATCCCAGGATGAGGAGGTAGAGGAGGGGGCTACCCAGCAAGAATCAGAGGAGTCCCCTGAGGATGTTGGGAAGGGTTCATCCAAAGACCTGCTAGCTAACAGGCCACCTAGTGACACTGGTAGTGGGGGAGGGTCACACACTAGTAGGGCACCTTTCCCTCCAAAAGACCAGGTTACTAGAGTCCAGCCAGACAGGTTCCACTTCTGGCAATTCCCACATCACCTCTGTGTTTCAGAATTCCCAAGCCTCCCACCCTGAGGATAACACTATGGAAAGGGAACTCAGAAAGCTGAGGTTGGAAGAGGCCAGACTGAAACTAAAACAGCAACAGTTGGCCTTAGATAGGGAATCTCTAGATGTAGAGAGGGAAAGGCAGAGGTTGGGGTTAGTTCCCCATGGTGGCAGCAGCAGTGTTTTTGATAGTAATCCTATAAGAGAACAAGATTTCAGAAACCTGCATAAGATAGTTCCCCCTTACAAGGAGGGGGATGACATTAACAAGTGGTTTGCTGCACTTGAGAGGGCGTGTATGGTACAGTTGGCCCTCAAATGCAGTGGGATGCTATCTTGTGGCTATCTTTCACTGATAAGGGTAGGGATAGGCTCCCTACTGTCAGATAAAGTGATGCTAATAATTACAAAGTTTTGAAGGATGCATTCTTGGATGGATTTGGCTTAACCACTGAACAATACAGGATACATTTCAGAGATACCAGAAAAGAGTCCTCTTAAGACTGGACAGACTTTGTAGACTGTTCAGTGAAGGCCTTGGAGGGTTGGTTACATTGCAGTAAAGTGGCTGACTATGAAAGCCTGTATAATCTAATCCTGAGAGATCATATTCTTAACAATTTGTGTCTGATTTGTTGCACCAGTACTTGGTAGACTCAGACCTGACCTCTCCCCAAGAATTGGGAAAGAAGGTAGACAAATGGGTCAGAACAAGAGTGAACCGAAAAATTCATACAGGGGGTGACAAGGATGGCAAGAAGAAGGAAGGGAAGTCTTATGAAAAGGGTGGGGACAAAGATAAAAAAACATTCAGAGTCTTCATCAGGCCCACAAAAATCCTCTTGGGGTGGTGGGTCCAAATCCTGTTCCCACAATCAAAAGAAGCCATGGTGTTACTTATGTAAAAGTAAAGGCCATTGGGCAAGTGATTCCACCTGCCCTAAGAAAAACACCAAGGCTCCCACTACCACAACCCCAACTGCAACCTCTAGTGCCCCTAGTAATAGCAGTGGTGGTGGGAAGTCTGCTACAAATAGCCAATCAAAGGGTGTAGCTGGGCTCACCATTGGTAGTGTAGTTGGGGTTGGCCTTGTTAGGGAGATCACAGAGGCTGTTTTAGTCTCTGATGGTGGTACTGACTTTGCCACCTTGGTTGCTTGTCCCCTCAACATGGGTAAGTACAAGCAACTTCCCCTAATAAATGGTGTTGAGGTTGATGCCTACAGGGATACAGGAGCCAGTGTCACTATGGTAATTGAGAAACTGGTTCACCCTGATCAACGCCTACAGTACCAAGCAGTACCAAGTGACTGATGCTCATAACAACACTCTTAGCCACCCCATGGCTGTTGTGAATCTCAACTGGGGGGGAGGGGGGTTACTGGTCCAAAGAAAGTTGTGGTAGCCACTGATTTCCCTGTAGATTTCTTACTAGGCAATGATTTGGAGACATCAGCTTGGGCTGAAGTGGAGTTGGAGGCTCATGCAGCAATGCTGGGCATTCCTGGGCATATCGTTGCTTTGACAAGGGCTCAGGCCAAGAAGCAAAGAGCACAGAGAAACTTGGATCCTGGAACAATTGACCAAGTGCTCCCAAAAGCTAGGGGTAGGAAGGGTAAATCCTTGCCCACTATCCCTCCCTCTCCAGAAGATTCCCCTTTTGAGGGAAGAGGAATCCTCTCCCTGTGCAGAACCTGCACCAGATGAGATAGCAGCAGAGACTGCTGATCTTTTGGGTGCAGTGGGGCCTGCTAGGGAAGAGCTGAGTGTGGCACAGCAGACATGTCCCACACTAGAGGAGTTAAGACAGAAAACGGTCAAACAGCAGAATGGGGATGTCACTGATAGCCATAAGGTCTATTGGGAAGACAACCTCCTTTATACTGAGTTAAGGGACCCTAAACCTGGAGCTTCCAGAAGATTGGCTATCCCTTTGCAGTGTAGGGAGTTTCTTCTGACCTTGGCACATGACATTCCTTTGGCTGGGCATTTGGGCCAGAGTAAAATTTGGGACAGACTTGTTCCATTGTTTCACTGGCCTTACGTGTCAGAGGGCACTAAAGAGTTTTGTCGCTCTTGTGTGACCTGCCAAGCCAGTGGCAAGACTGGTGGCACACCTAAGGCCCCCTTAATTCCACTGCCTTTGGTTGGGGTGCCCTTTGAAAGGGTAGGAGTTGACATAGTTGGCCCCCTTGACCGTCCAACATCTTCAGGCAATAGGTTTATTCTGGTGGTAGTGGACCATGCCACTGAGTATCCCGAAGCAATTTTCTTAAGGACCACTACAGCTCCTGCAGTGGCAAAGGCTCTCCTGGGAATCTTTTCCAGGTTGGGTTTCCCTAAGGAAGTGGTGTCAGACAGAGGTAGTAACTTCATGTCAGCATACCTCAAAGCTATGTGGAAGGAGTGTGGTGTAACTTATAAGTTCACTACTCCTTATCACCCACAGACAAATGGTCTGGTTGAGAGGTTTAATAAAACTCTAAAAGGTATGATTATGGGACTCCCTGAAAAACTCAGAAGGAGATGGGATGTCCGGTTGCCATGCCTCCTTTTTGCTTACAGGGAGGTACCTCAAAAAGGAGTGGGCTTTAGCCCCTTTGAACTCCTCTTTGGGCACCCTATAAGAGGTCCCCTTGCACTTGTGAAAGAGGGTTGGGAACAACCTTTAAAAGCTCTAACGCAAGATATTGTGGACTATGTACTTGGCCTAAGATCCAGAATGGCTGAGTTCATGAAAAAGGCCAGTCAAGAGCTCCAAAAGCAATGGCATGACCAGAAGGCTGTCCTGACCCAGTACCACCCAGGACAGACGGTGTGGGTATTGGAGCCTGTGGCCCCAAGAGCACTCTAGGACAAATGGATTGGACCCCATCTCATTGTTGAAAAGAAGGGTAAGGTTACCTACTTGGTAGTCCTGGGCACTGCCAGGAGTCCCCTTAGGGTTCTCCATGTTAATCGCCTAAAACCCTACTATGACAAGGCTGACTTAACCCTGCTCATGGCAACTTATGAGGGACAGGAAGAGGAGAGTGACCCTCTCCATGATCTCTTGTCCACCACTAAAGCGGATGGCTTAGTCGAGGGAGTGGTGCTTGCAGATTGCCTTACTGCTGAGCAGTCGGACAGCTGTATAAATCTCCTAGGCCAATTTTCTGACCTCTTTTCACTGATACCAGGTACCACTACCTGGTGTGAGCACACAATCAACACTGGAGACAGTTTACCTGTCAAAAGTAAGATTTATAGGCAGCCTGACCATGTCAGGGTTTGCATAAAACAATAGGTACAGAAAATACTGGACTTAGGAGTGATTGAGCCTTCAGAAAGCCCATGGGCTAGCCCAGTGGTACTTGTCCCAAAACCTCACAGTAAAGATGGTAAAAGAGAAATGAGGTTTTGTGTTGACTACAGAGGTCTCAATCAAGTAACCAAAACTGATGCTCACCCTATAAAAGGGCGGATGAGTTAATAGATACACTGGCTTCTGCCAAGTATATAAGCACTTTTGATTTAACTGCAGAGAATTGGCAGATTAAATTATCAAAAGATGGTAAACCTAGAACTGCATTTTCCACCATTGGAGGGCACTATCAGTTCACTGTGATGCCCTTTGGTTTGAAGAATGCACCTGACACTTTTCAGAGGTTGGTGAACACAGTCCTGCAAGGTTGGAAGCTTTTAGTGCAGCATATCTAGATGATATAGCTGTCTTTAGCTTCACCTGGGATGAGCACCTGGTCCACCTATGGAAAGTTTTGGAGGCCCTGCAAAAGCCAGGCCCCACTATCAAGGCTTCAAAGTGCCGGATAGGGCAGGGGAAAGTGGTTTATCTGGGCCGCCTGGTAGGTGGGGACCAGATTGCACCACTGCAGGGGAAGATCCAGACCATTATGGAATGGGCTCCCCCTACAACTCAAACCCAGGTGAGAGCCTTCTTAAGCCTCACATGGTAGTATAGGAGGTTCATTAAGAACTATGGCTCCATTGCAGCTCCTCTTAATGACCTCACTAGTAAGAAGATGCCTATAAAGGTATTGTAGACAGCTAGCTGTCAAAAGGCTTTTGATGAGCTCAAACAGGCCGTGTGCTCTGCACCTGTCCTAAAAAGCCCTTGTTACTCCAAGAAGTTCATAGTCCAGACTGATGCTTCTGAATTAGGGGTGGGGTCAGTGCTATCACAGCTTAACACTGAGGGCCAGGATCAACCTGTTGCTTTTATCAGCAGGAGGATGACCCCTAGAGAAAAGTGTTGGTCTGCCATAGAGAGGGAGGCCTTTGCTGTGGTCTGGGCACTGAAAAAGTTGAGACCATACCTCTAAGCCAGGCCAGCCTCCTACATGTAGGCATTCCCAGGCAAAAAAACACGCAGAATTGATGCAGTGACATTTACAACACTTCACTATGTCATTCTGCGACTTCATTGCATCAAAATTTCAAAGCCTGCTCAAATCAGGTGTTACTCTGATGCAGGGCTTTTGTCCATGGGAGCCTTCCTTGCATTGCACAGCAATGCATCACTTTAGCACCACAGACGTGTGAGAATTTCTGATGCATCTGTGGAAAAGTGCACCATGGATCGCTGTATAGTAATTACAGCTGATCCATGGCGTCGTTAGGGAATCATTGGGCAGCACAAGAAATCTGACGCATCATGGCCGATGCGTCAATTTATTGTAAATGAGGCTCTAAGTGCTTTAGGGTTTTCATCTGCTTTTTTTCTTGTTTTATGTGAAGTACGTGGTATTTCTCTCTTCCTATAGTCAGTACTAAAGTTGAATGAAAAATGCTAGGCTCCAAGCGCCAGTGTCCTTAATGGCTGTGACCATAGCACCCTGAAAGCACCTGATTTCATTTGTTCTCTGATGTTATGCAGTGTTGAGCCTGGTTTGTACCTTGATGGGAGACCTTCTGGGTATACTAGGTGCTGTAGACTTTTCATCTCTATTTATTTTGCTTCAGATGAAGTGGGTGGCATGTCTCGCTTGCTATGGCCAGCACTAAAGTTGAATGTAGAAAGCTAAGGCTCAAAACATCTGTGCATTGAATCACTGTGAATACTATCCTGAAAGCACCTTATCTTGCCTGATCTCAGAAGTTAAGCTGGGGTGGGCCTGTAAAGTAACTGGACGGGAGACTGCCTGGGGATACCAGGTGTTGTAGGATTACCATTTTTTTTGCTTTAGGATAAGTAAGTGACATGTCTCACTGCTATGGTCAGCACTACAGTTGATTGAAACAATTAAGGCTCCAAAGATCAGTGAACTTAACGCCTATTGGATACCACCCTAAAATCACCTGATTTTTTAAGCTAAGGTACAGGCCTGGTAGTACTTGGGCATGAGTCTGCCTGGGAGTAAAAGGTGCAGTAGGATTTACATAATTTTTTACTTTAGGTGAAGTTGGTGGCTTGTCTCTCTTCTTATGGCCTGCACTAAATCCAAAAGAAAATAATAAACAGGCTTCAAATATCGGTGCACTTGGGGGCATATTTATAAGCCCCTAGTGCCAACTTGCGCCACATTGGCATCATTTCTTTTTACGCTAATGTGGCCCAACGATGCCGAAATCCTCGCAACATATTTACAAAGTGGCCCAATGCATACATTGCGCCACTTTGTGACACTTTGTACTAGATTATGCCTGCGCCATCTAACAGATTTCCTTGCATTATTTTTTAATGACACTTTTAACGACTGCTCAGAGCAGACGTTAAAAAGGGGGTCCATTATTTATAATGGGCTCCTATGTACTCTTCAAGAGTAGCGCCAATATTTTGGCACTACTCCTGCAGAGTACATCAAGAGTGTCAATAAAAATGACGCTATAGCCCCCTACCTTGTGCCAGGTGTGCCATATCTTAGATACGGTGCACACATGGTGGCGGTAGCGGGGTGCTAAGCGGCGCAAGAAAACAAATATACCCCTTAATGCCTATGGACATACCACCCAGAAAACCCTCATCTCTTCTGATCGTAGAGTTAAGCCTGCTTAGTACACAGATGGAAAAGTTGAATATAAAAAAATCTAAGGTTCCAAATGTCAGAGCACTCAATCCCCAAGTCCATACCACCCTGACATCACCTGCAATTGTTTGATCTTTGAAATACCTCAGGTTTGGGCCTGATTAGTACCTGGATGGGAGACTGCCAGAGTTTATTAGATGGTGAAGACTTTTTTTGCTTTAGGTGAAATGGGTGGCACGTCTTTCTTACTGTGGCCAGACAAAAGTCGAATGAACGAAAAGCTAAGGCTTCAAACATCTACGCATTTAGGGGCCTATTTATAGGCCCCTAGCGCCACCTTGCGCTACATTAATGTCACTTATTTTGATTTAATGTGGCCCAACGAGGCCAAGATCCCCGCACCGTATTTACAGAGTGGCGCAATGCATGCATTGGCCACTCTGTAACCCCTTGCGCTACATTATTCCTGCACCAGGCATAATGTATGCAAAAGGGTGTTTCCCTGTTAGGGGAACCAGAAAAATTGTGCAAGGAAATCTATGAGATATCCTTGCGTCACTAATTACGGCACTTTTAACACCTGCTCAAGAGCAGGCATTAAAAAGGGGCTTCCATTCTTTAGCGTGGGCCCTATGTACTCTGCAGGAGTAGCGCCAGTATATTTTGGCTCTACTGCTGCAGAGTACATCAAGAGCATCATAAAAAATGACACTATTGCCCCCTACCCTGCGCCATGGTGCACTGTATTTTAAATACGGCTCACAAATGGTGGTGGTATGGGGGTGCTAAGGGGTTCAGGGAAAGTGGTTCTGCGCTTGGTGCAGCACCACTTTCCATAAATCTGCCCCTTAGTGTGTACTGCCATACCACCCTGAAAGCATCCAATCCCAGAAGTTAAGCAGGGCTAGGCCTGATTTATACCTAGATGAGACACCGACTAGGAATACCAGGTGCTGTAAATTTTTCACTTTTCTTGTTCTTTGCTTTAGCTGAAGTCCTTAACAAGTCTTACTTGCTACGGCCAGCACTAAAGATGAATGAAAAACGCTAAGGCTCTAAACATCAGTGCACTTAGGGACACATCTACAAAGCATTTTTCTAGTAAAAAATGGGCCGGCGTAGAAGCCCATTTGCGACTAGAAAAATGATTTTTGGGATACACAAAGCCCAAATTACGAGTCAATAGCTTGTTACCAAATCGTAATTTGGGTGTTGCGATTTGGTATTAGGAAGGAATGTGTTGAGGGCATCCCTTCCTACCGAATCTGAAAGGTATGTACAAATGTTTTGTGACCAAAATGCAGTCGCAAAACATTTGTAGAAAGTTGGTGGTTACCCATTGGCAAATGGGAAGGGGTCCCTGAGGGACCCCTTCCCCTTTGAGAATGGTTGGGATTTTTTTTTTAAGAGCAGGCAGTGGTCTCATGAACCACTGCCTACTCTTAAAAAATGAAACTCAAACGTTTCATTTTTTTTCTTTTTAAATGTATCCCATTTTCCTTAAAGGAAAATGGGCTGTGTATAAAAAAAAAAGCTTGCTTAATTTAAAAAGCAATCACAGACATGGTGGTCTGCTGAGCTCAGCAGGCCACCATCCATGTGACGGCTGCGATTCCTATGGGTCGCAAATTGCAACCTTCTTCCTTAATATGAATGAGGTAAGTCTCTTTGAGACCCACTACAAATCACAAATTAAACTCTAAAGAGTTTTATACATTTGAATTAGCGATTTCCTAATAGCAATTTGCAGGAAATCACAATTAGGAAATCACTAATTCACACTTTGTACTTGTGGCTCCAAATGCCTTATGCCATGCCACCTTGAAAGTGTCTGAATTCACAAATTAAGCAGGACTGGGCCTGAATAATACTTGGATTGGAGACAGCCTAGGAATACCAGATGCTGTAGGCTTTTCGTTTTTTTTTTTTGCTTTATGTGAAGTGGGTAACATGTCTCACTTGCTATGGCCAGCACTAAAGTGGACTGAAAGTGGACTGAAAGTGGCTCCAGCTGTCAATGTACTTAATGCCTATGGCCGTAGGACCCCGAAAGCGCCTAATCTCTGAAGTTAAGCAGGGTTGGGCATTGGTTAGTACCTGGGTGAGAGACAGCCTGGAAACACCAGCTGCTGTAAGACTTTTAAATCTTAATTTTTCCCTTATATGAAGATGGTAGCATACCTCGCTTGCTATGGCCAGCACTTAAGGTGAATGAAAAAAACTAAGGAGCCTATTGAAAGATTCACACAGTGCAGGGTGTATTCTTGCTGCTCTGCCCTACGTGACAGTGAAAGAGCAGGAATTATCTTTGCTATGGCCAGCACTAAAGTTGAATATAAAAAAACAAACTAAGGGGCATATTTGCAAGGAACTGGTTCATAGGTACCGATGCACCAGTTTTATTGCGTCACCCTGTGCCCCCTAATTGCTCCATTGTTAGCACTGTATTTACAGTGCACCATGGCGCTTGTTAGGACAGTAGCTGCAGAATGTTTGATGCTATTGTAGCCCTTTGTCGGACTAACGCTAAAAACGTTGATGCTAGTCCTGCAAAGCACAGGGAGGACCATAGGCTAATGCACTAGTGTAACTTTAATGCCTGCTTTGAGCAGGCATTAAAAAATAATGCAACAATGGTGCAATTAAATCTTTTAAATTTCACTGCGCCATTATTTTGGGCCCCCCTTGCATATATTATACCTGGCAATGGGATAATGTAGTGCCATGGGTTACAAAGTGCTGCAAACCTTTCATTGCACCACTTTGTAAATATGGTGCAGGGTGGGGGACTGGTTAGAGTCACTTTAGCGTACAAAAATGATGCTAAGGCAACGCTAGTTGCTTGTAAATATGCTCCTAAGGCCCTAAATGTCAGTGCTTTTAATACATATGGCCATACCACCCTGAAAGCACGTAATCTTACCTGCTCTCAGATGTTCAGGGTTGTTCCTGGTTAGTACCAGGTGGGAGACGGCCTGGCAGTACCAGGTGCTGTAGGCTTTTTTTTTTTGTTGCTCTAGGTGAAATGGGTGGCATGTCTCACTTTCTATGGCAAGCACTAATTTGAAATGAGAAAAGCTAAGCCTCCAAATGTGATTGAACTTAGGCCCATATTTCTACTTCAATTGCGCCGAATTTGCGTCTTGTGGTATGGATGGTTTTGCGTCAGGAAATGACGCTAGGCTGGTCAGAAGTATTTTGTTTGCCTCTAACCAGCCTAGCAACATTTTTTGAGGCCACCACCCTCACCCGGCTAGCATCATTTTTGTTGATGTTAGCCCAAGCTTAGCGCTGGCTTGTGCCATTCCATAAATATGGTGTCCGGCTGGCGCTCAGGAATGGCGCAAGTCAGTGCTAAACTTTTTGATGCAAAACTGCATTAGTACAGTTTTGCATCAAAAAGTATAAATATGTCCCTTAATGCTTAAGATCACGGTCTCAAGCTCAGGCCACAAATCGATCAATTTCTCCTACCTCTCAAATGTCTCTTAGTAGGAAAATAGCACTTTCATGCATAAAAATGCATATTTATTTTTATTTCAGACAACATAGCACAGCAAGGGATCTTGCTGTGTTGCATTGTGTGAAAGTAAGAGAGCAAAAATGCTCCATATTTATAAAGACATGGAGCATTTCTGCTCTTTCCTTGAGCTGCGGCATTTTTTGCTGCCTAGCACCAATGAAGGCACCTTTGCACCATGGTGCAAGGGTTCCTGGATTGCTGACAGAAATCTTTTTGTGTAAGAAGGGGGTCTTTCCTGCACAAAAACAATCCAAAGAGGCATAGTCCTTTTTAAGAACTGCTCTTCAAAGGGTTTAAACATGATTTATTCCAGATTGTGCACCAACAACAAGGTCAGTTTGCCAGTGACACGGTTAGCCTCTAACTGGCACAAAATAAAACTCTGAAAATTCCAAGCCACCGATGTGGCTGGGACCCAGCATGCGCAGAAAAAAATAAATGTTTACAATTTTATTAAATAGGTCAGAAAGGTATCAACATATTAGTGCCAGATCAAATATATTTAATAAATACACAATGCTTTCGAATATAGCAGAATATATACAGATATTGCTTCATCAACAGCAAGTCAATTAAATTGCTTGAATGTTCAATGATAACTATTGCGGACATTTCTTCAATTGTGCCAAAGTCACAAACGTAGTATACTGCCCAATGCATTTCAGAACATTATGGCGGTCATTCTGACCTCGGCGGTCCATGACCGCCAGGGCGGAGGGCAGCGGAAGCACCGCCAACAGGCTGGCGGTGCTTCCTGGGCTATTCTGACCGCGGCGGTAAAGCTGCGGTCAGAAAAGGGGAACTGGCGGTTTCCCGCCGGTTTTCCCCTGGCCCAGGGAATCCGCCATGGATTCCGACCCCCTTCCCGCCAGCCTGTTTCTGGCGGTCTTCACCGCCAGAACCAAGATGGCGGGAACGGGCGTCGTGGGGCCCCTGGGGGCCCCTGCACTGCCCATGCCACTGGCATGGGCAGTGCAGGGGCCCCCTCACAGGGCCCCATACAGATTTTCACTGTCTGCTTAGCAGACAGTGAAAATCGCGACGGGTGCCACTGCTCCCGTCGCACCCCTGCAACTCCGCCGGCTCCATTCGGAGATGGCTTCCTTGTTGCAGGGGCTTTCCCGCTGGGCCGGCGGGCGGCCTTTTGGCGGTCGCCCGCCGGCCCAGCGGGAAAGTTGGAATGGCCGCCGCGGTCTTTTGATCGTGGGGCGGTCATTCGGCGGTAACCGCATGGCGGGCGGCGACCGCCGCCCGCCGCGGTCAGAATGACCACCTATGTCCCTTCTTCAGGGGTAACGCTGCATCTCTGATAAATTTAAATAGAAAGAAACACAAAGGAACAAAAAAAGAACAGAAGAAAAAGAAGAAAGGGTAGAAAAGGGAAAAGGCAGAGAGAAAAGCCAGCATTCAACAACAGCGTCATGCTTATGCTGAAAGTTAAATCAATTTGTGTGAGGAAGCAGCCACATGTTTCCTCTAAGTGCAAAACAAACCAAATCTAAACAAATTAAAAAAACGATATAACATCTATAAGCGCTTATGAATAGTGTAATGTGTACTCAAGACAAAAGACATTCTTAGTAAACCTGCCCAATGTAGACCAGCTTTAAACTAAAATCGTACATGCTCACAGTGCGTGCCAGCAAAGAAGAAAAAAAGGTCCAAGCCTTCTATGTGCCATATAAGCGAATAGCTGAACATCAAACAAACACTAGGTGGAAGATTTAAGAAACCCATTAGTGCCTCACTACCGTCAGCATGTGTGCAAGGTATTTAAAACACGGCGCACCATGGCGCAGGGTAGGGGCAATAGCATCAGAATTGTTGATGCTATAGATGTACTGTTTAGGGTTAGCCCCACAATTTTGGACTTTTATCATTTTAGCACTTACATTCTTGGGAGGAATAATTCTCTCACCCCTCATTAGGTCACTCAGGTGCATAGTGAGTTAATCTCTTACACAGGTGTTTCTGTTGCAGTTTCAGTTTATTATTGTTTTTTTGCATGATTACTTAAAACCATTGCAACAAAAAATCAAACAATAATAAAAATTAATTTCAGGTTAATAATACAATTAGCACTAGCTGGATCTTCAGCATAAAGTTGTCTAGAGGATAAAATGCAATTCAGCTCTGCAAAATATTGTTGTTTTTGATTACAACCCCATTCAAGAATAAAATAATGATATGTTTACATAAATGCTAAAACCATTGCAATATGAGGTAGAAGATCAATATTACAGTTGGTTTTGGAATTGCAAATACTATTAGTGCTGGCTAAATCTTAATCATAGAGCTACCTGAAAGTGCAACACAAATCCATCAAATGTGCTGTTATTATATGCAGACCCATGTGTATACATTCCAATTAACTTTGCACTGCCCATTACCCACATAGCACATGTAATCTGTAATGAGTTTTTGAGTGAGGCACAATTGTTTAGGTGATATAAAGCGTGGGCATAGTAATGCTCTCAGTTTGCTTGCATAACTGGTATATCTTGCTATTATTCTTATGCCTGTTTGCGTAAAGCATATCGCAGAGGCCTCAGTACAAGTGCGTACATATTTGCCTAGCAGTACTGGTTTCAGAAATGACCTCTTGGTCACCTCCGAAGCAGGACGGCAGCATGATAGATGTAGCCAAGATTGTTTGTTGAAGTTGCAGAGCCTCCAGGCACTCTTCTTGCCCTGTTGTGGCCAGGTCAGATAAAAAGTGTTTGCTGGTAGTCCTAATAATCCCAGCAACATGATGTTTGTACGAGTACAGGGTTTGATGGCCCCAAAGAGATAGAGCTGGGGCCTCCCAATCAACTATGACTCGTTCAGAGGCCATAGAATAATCTGATTCCAGCAAGGATGCTGTATCTAGGTAAAATGATACATGAAACACTTGTTAATTGATGTTCCATGTTAGGAGGTCATTAAATCGAGTGACAGAGCAGATGTATCTATTTGCAATAACTGAATTTCCTTCTACAATTGAGCTTGCCATAAGGAAAGAAGTCTTTCAAAAGGGCCTTTTAAACAGGCTTTTAAGAATCTACTGGAGCCCTCACTGCAAACCAGAATATGCTCCTGAGCCAACCTCTGGCGTTTAGTAAAGTGTGCCCCTAAGAAAATCACCTGCCCTTGCATAGGCCAGTGATTGTTGTTGCCTTTGAGAAATATTTACTTGAGCCAATGCTTGTTTTATAACTTGTTTTGGAATCGGGGGTGTGTGTCAACTTATTGCCTGAGCATGTGGCATCCTCATGACTCAGACTATGTGTGGCCAGGTACAGCAGCCTCATGACTCAGCCTGGGTGTGGCCAGGTGACTCAGACTGGGTGTGGCCAGGTGCAGCAGGTATTTAAAGCCACACCAGTTTTGAGGTGATTGCTTGCTGTCAGAAGTCTTCAGATGCAGAGTGGGATTCTCTGCTCCTCCATGCTTTTTCCTGGATCATCTATTCCACAGCCCAGCATCATGAATGCCGATCCTAGAAAAGAAGCAATCAAGAAGATTAGCATTATAAAAGGCGATAACGTACTGCACATGCTTAAAAGGCTTCTTACTGGTTACCTTTGATAGTTGATTGCCGGATGTTCAGCCTGGGAGCACGCACTAGAAGGTCTGGTTATCAGTGTCCTCGGTTACTTGAATACTTGCTGTCTGCCAAATAATAATGCTCATTGTTTTTAGCTTGCAATGACAGTACAGATTTGACGTGTTGGATAATTGTTTTAACAATGTAGTATGAACATGTTTCTTATATTTGACTTTTATTTTACATTTTTGTGATACCATTCATTGCCTATGATAAAGAACACTCAGTGCTTGGCACAGGCTAGTTTCAAAAAAGTGAATCAAAGGTCTGTTAGTTCCATGTTCAATTGTCACTGTGATGTAACAGTGATGGCACCAATTACAAACAAAAGGGAGCTTTAGTATGTTAACCCTATGCCCTCAGTGTGTTTAAAACACTGAACTGGGTTATTTCTGATACTAACACATATCACTGATGAATCCCTGAATATTTGAGAAATATAAATATTTAAGAATTGATTTTCATTCTTAATCGCCTATTATGTGTCTATGATTGTGAGTGTGACTGTGTTTTAGAAAGTCTCATCAAGACCTATTAAGCAAGATGTACACTGAATTTCTGAAACAGTTTAGGTAGGTCTTTCAGTGGGGCCACATTGACTTGGGAACAGGAGGGGAATAGATGTAGATAGCATAGATAGCTAAACATTGTATCTGGTTGCACGTCCTGTACTGTGTACTGTTTCTTGAAGATCCCTAGAAAGAGAGGAGAGCCATGAAAAGTAGGGAAGGGGACTTTGACAGGTACACCTAATTTGTGGGAGTTGGTGAAGAGTAGTTTTAGTATAGCAGTTACATGAAAAGTGTTATTTGACAAAATGTTTAATTCATCATAGGAGATATCTGCTCTTCGTAGATCCCCACTAACCATCCTAATCGTGCCATGCGAAGTCTGTGTTTCTCTATTTTATCCATCCCCTTTTCCCCCCGGAACGTTTCTGTGCCGATAACGTACAAGTAAGTGGAGGCACATACCATCTAGGTGGAGTTGGGAACAACCAAGATGGGTCAGCATTGTGTCTCCGTGGGATGGACAGGTTAGTGCTTGGCACTCAGGGGCATATTTGTACTCTGTTTACACTGAATTAGCAACATTTGTTTTACGTTAATTCAGCACAAACTTAACTCCATATTTAAATTTTGACCCTAGACATGTCTAGCAACAAAATATTGGAGTTAATGTAATTTTTTCCCTCCGGAAAAATAACTTGCATCAATGAGATGCAAGGTAGGAGTTCCTGGGCAAAAAATGACAATATGGCCTTAGTGCCATATTTATCCCCTCATGGCAAAATCAAGCCAGGGGAGGGGGGCCTTAAATAATGGCACTAAGCTTGCTAAGCACCATTATTTAATGCCAGGGTCAGAGCAGGCATTAGGGTACCTGTGGGCCTTTTTCCATGGTCAGAGACCATGGAAAGAGCCCACAGGTGCCTTTCCCTAGCCCTGGGGACACCCCCACCCACACCAGAGGGACAGCAGAGGATGGAGGACCCCATCACAGGTAAGTATAGGTAAGTATTTTTTATTTTTTTTGTAGTGCAATGGGGGGGCCTAACATGAGTTCCCCTACATGGCACTGGGCCCAGTGGCCATGGCCAGGGGACATATGTCCCCTGGGCATGGCCATTGGTGTGGTGGGCACGACTCCTGGCTTAACTAAGACAGGAGTCATGCCACGGGGTTTTAACATCAGAAAATGCCGCTAGTCTGGTTAAAGGCATTTTTATGCCTGTGCTCGTATTAGCGTCATCATTTGATGCTAAACCCCCTGTTCTACCTACGCCTCCCCCACCTGGCTAGCGTCCTTTTTTATGACACTAGACAGGCCTTACCGCCGCCTACTGCTTTTCTTCTCAGTGTATAATGATGGAGTTCAGTATTCTGTGGCTATAGCACAGTTCAGCCACTGAAGGTCACAGTGCCACTAAACTTGGTGCACATTTAGGTTTTATCCTCTGAGTCCATTGGATGAAGTTTGGTCTGGCTGCTGTGTCCAATTCCTTGGTCAGCAGACAGTCAGTGACCTGCACTTCATTGGGCTTTTGGTTCTTTGTTGCAGGGAGTGATGTCTGTACTGTGGGGGGAGATCTTTGGCGATTTTAAGAAGGGTAGTGGTTCTCTGGGGTTTTGTAGACATTATCCGATGTCCATGCAACCTCTCAGGGGTGATTGTCGAGTCCTGGGTGCAACAGGCAGGGTTTGGTGCCTTTTACTTTGTGCAGTATGAATGCAGTTCTCGAGCCCTAGTTCTTCTTTGTTGCAGGCCTTCTTGTGTCCTTGGAATCTGGTCTGCAGGTCTAGGGGTGCCCACTAAATACTGCATTTAGTGGGTGTTTTGGGGAGTACCTAGTAGTGACCAATAGGTCATCTACATTATGGTGGTTACACCCAATATGTGACCATTTCCTGTGGGCAGAGGTCACTTCCCTACATCCGATAGGCTATTTTCCACTCATGCAAGATGGAGGAAAATGAAATGGAGAGGTCAATTTGTATGCAAAACCTTAGGGGTGGTGCAAGCTCAGGTTGGCCACTCCTCCTGTCCTTTGTGCCTTTTCCTGCCATTGCTTCCACCAAAAGTGGGGGTTTACAATTGGGGCAATGATCTGCTGCTAGCAGCAGGGTTGGGGGTCGAGTTTCAAGGGTGGTAAGCCCTTTGAAACCCATGGGCAGGGCTGTGCACATTCATGGGGGGGAGGTGTAACACCTCTGCCCAGGAAGGGCTTTCTTCTCTGGATCCAGGGAGCGCATGCTCTAACCCAAGAGTTGATAGAATCTTGTCTGATGGTGGCATGCTTGTTGTGAGTGGCCAGTAACCATGCCAGGGTAGTTAGCTTTTGCAGGGATCACCTCTAAGTCATGCTCCAGGTACATTTTACAATAAATGCAATAATGGTATCATTTTGTATTTATTGTTCTGAGTTATTTGATACCAAACAACCCAGGGTTCAGAGTGGTCATTATGTAGCAGTGAAACTCATACTGGCTAGTGTCCAGCACATGCATGTAAAATGGCTGCTCTGTTCACTTACTATGTTCCAGGTTTGCAAGGACACAGTAGGAGCATATTTCTCATGTATCTTTGCCCACACATGCAGTATAGTGCACCCTGCCTTAGGGCTGGAAGGCCTGCCAGAGGGGTGACTTACCTATACTGCATGCTGTGTATAGTGGACAGGTCACACAGGCTGTGTGCCATGTCAGTTTTGCATTTTAGGAATGGTCCGGGATACTCAGCCTGAAATAGCAGTATTGGGTGCACTTGGATGCATGGTCCTTGAGGGTGGCACAATCTGTGCTGGTGCCCTCAGGGACTTACCCTTTGTACCCCACACCCTAGGAACCTAAGTACCATTTACTAGGGACATATAGTGGCACCTATAGGTGTTACCAAATGTGCAAATGCATCACAACAGTTTTGGGAAAGAGATCTGGCCTAGGGAACCTGGTGAGCAGATGCCCTGGGTTCTAACAACTTTGAAACCACTTCAAATACCAGGCAAAAAGTGGGGGCTAACCATGCCAAAGGCACTTTACCAAAATACCCACACCTGACATAACAGTCCCCTTTAATGTATTATTTTTTATATTTTCCTCAATGTGTCATCATGTTCCGTCACATTCTTGCCATATATGAGTATGTCATCCTGAAAAAAATACGAATGTTAGGTAACCTCCCGGGAATCATCTTCATGATTCTCTGGGAGCAGACTGCCATGGATGCCAGCCCAAAAGGCATCCTTGCAAATTGATAAGGTCCAAATAGCGTCACAAAGGAGGTCCAATGCCTCAATTCATGAAGCAATTATACTTGATGATATGCTGAAGAGCGATCTAATATGCAATGGGCTTGATTTAATAAAAGGGGTGCTGCATCCAATGCAGTGCCGCTTTTCTTCACCCCTTAGCACCTCCCTAATGCTACCATGTGTGCGCCATATTTAAGATGCTGTGCATCATCGCAGTAGTTGGGGACCTAGCGTCAACCTTTCTGACACTAGTTTGGTGCTTTGCAGGATTAACATCAAAATGTTTGACGCTAATCCTGCAAAGCACATTGAGGCCCATTATAAACATGGGTGTGCCTCCTTTTAAAGCCTGTTCTGTGCAGGCATTAAAAATACCTCAAAGAATGGTGCAAAAAAAATCTTTTAGATTTCTTTGCACCATTTTTTCAGCCCTTCCTAATGGGGGAATGCCGACTTGCATTCATTATGCCTGGTGCAGGCACAATGGTTACAAAGTGGTGAAATGCATGCACTCATGTGGCACAAGGAGACCTCCTAAAATCTGGGCCTATATTTCTATGCTCTCTTCAACATGGTGATTGATTTGGAAATATTGGGGACTGGTTGGTGGTCTGCCCAAATCCCCTTATTGATTACTCTCAAATCCACACACATCCTGATAGACCTCCCTTCATCCTTGGGTGCTAAAACTACAGGAGCCAACCACTCCGATGACTCAAGCTCTTAGATAACCTTCAAGCTTAATAACTGGTCCAATTCTTCCATCATAGGTGCAAACATCATATTATGTACTTTGTGAACTTTACACACACATGGTTTAGCATCTTTCTTCAAAATTATGCAATGTTCAAAGTCTTTTAACAATCCCAACTCATCCCTGAGTACCTCTGTGAATTCCTTGTAAAACTTTCCTCCTCCTCCACAATCTTCAATGAGCATGACTCGATCATGTGGATTCTGTGCATTGGGATTTAAAAAAATGCCAATATCTCAGTGATAACTCCAGCTTGGGAGGTTATTTCCTCTTATGGCAACATACATCTTTCCAGAGGTTTCTTTACCCTTAAACTCAATTTTCTTAACAACATAACCCAGCACATCAATGTGTGCACCTCCGTAACTTATGGGATTGATATCTGGTGGAAGCAATTTTTGATTTGGACATTTTTCAATTCACACTTTTGGCCTGATTATGACCTTGGCGGATGGGGCACTGTCACAAAGGTGAAGGATTTCCCACCTGCCATTTTACAAGTTCTACTATATCCTATATCCTAAAACGTCAGGCAGGATATGTGTCACATTTGTGATGGAGTATCCATACCCCCAAGGTCGTAATCGGGCCCTTTGTTCCCAATCCTGATGAATGGGGAACCAGAGTCTGCCAGCACCATTTTTGATATCGTCCAACGTCAACCTCACACTCAGGCAGTATCACACTTCCAGCACCCACTTCCTCATTGTTATTGTTCACATTCAGAACTACTGTCCACAACCCTTCCTTCACATTCTCTACACGCTCCACAATACACACTTTTCCATATGACGTGCAAACCCTTGCAAAATTCCCTTTGAGACCACATTTGCAACATCTCGAGTTGCTGACATAATAATTTGGGCTACTAGTTAACTGGCCCTGGTTTCCGTATCTGTTACACTTGAACTTATTACTGTCAGAAAAGGTCTTGTTCTTGATTCCTGGTGCTACTTTATAAATGTTCCCTTCAGCATCCTGTTGAATTTCCCTTTCAGAAACGTTATGTATGTTGCTATACATAGAGGGGTTGTCAGATGTAGTAATAGGAGTTCTTATTTCTTTCACCCAGCCAGATGTGTTCTCCATACCCTCCACAATTGCAATAGCTTCTTTAAGTGAGGGGTTTCTAGATCATAATTTCTCCTGTATTCTGCTACTGTTAGTGCATCACACGAATTGATCTCTTATTAAAGAGTTGGTTAGTTCTCCAAATTCGCAGGTGTGAGCCAAAGTATCAATAATACAATAGAGTTTCCCCACTTTTTCGTTAGGTTCTTGTGCCCTTATAAAAAACTTGCACCTCTCTAGCACTACATTTATTCATGGACTAAAATACTGTTCCAACATCTGGAAAGACAATTCAAATACATCTGAAGGTTCTCCATCACCATTTCCAATTGGTATCTCATCAATACTTTCATAGATATTGCGATCCTTGGTTCTGAGGTTATGTAATAAAATTGCCTGTTCCCTATGCGCAGAAATGTTTTCCCCACCAACAGCCACTAACTATGAATTCAACTATTTCCTCCATCTTTTCCATGGGATTATAGGCTCATCTTTTTCTAATTAAAGATTGTGGACTGATACATATTGCTGACAGATGTTTTAATTTCAACTGGTGAATTAAATGATTTTAGAGCACTAAAAGTTGCTGCAGGTGTGGCCCTATGCATAATAAATATTACTTTTAAAAAAACACAAATAAATTATCTCATAGTACAGCAACACTTGAAAGTCTGAGTTTATAAAATACTACTCTACATCTCAATACATTCTCTTCCTTTAACATGTATACCCTGTCTATGTACTTATGTATCTATGTATGTATTATTTTACTCCTACTGTAGAGGAAAAAAAAACCTTTGCCTCTATCCAATGCATTAATCTCTCACCCATTACCTCTCTAAGTATATCCTCAGCCTCTACTATCTTCAATGTCTACATGGCACCGCTCACCAACATCGTCTGATCCCACTGCCACAACATCGTCTCCTACGCAGACGACACTCACCTCATCCTCTCCCTCACAAAAGACCCCGCAACCGCTAAGACCAACCTCCACACCGGACTTCACACCATTGCCAACTGGATGGAAGCAGGCCGCCTCAAACTGAACTCGGAGAAGACCGAGATCATCATCTTCAGCTCCAACAGATCAACATCGGACGACTCCTGGTGGCCTGCCACTCTGGGGTGTGCCCCATTGCCCCCCACCCACGCACACAACCTCGGCTTCATACTGGACTCATCGCTCTTTATGACCCAGCAAGTCAACGCCATCTCATCCTCTTGTTTTGACACCCTCTGCATGCTTTGCAAGACCTTCAGATGGATCCCCATTGAAACCAGAATAACGGTCACCCACGCCCTCTTCAGCAACAGACTGGTCTACGGCAATGCCCTCTACACGGGAACAATGGCCAAGCTCCAGAGGAAACTCCAGCGTGACTCATCCTCAACCTCCCTCGCCACGAACACATCCCAGCTTACCTCAGAGACCTCCACTGGCTACCCGTCAACAACAGGATCCACGACGCCGGACCTGCCTACCTCAACGAGCGTCTCAACTTCCACATACCAACACGCCAGCTCCGCTCCGCCAACCTCGCCCTCGCAACCGTCCCCCGCATCCACCGGACCACAACCGGTGGCCGATCCTTCTCCCACCTTGCCGCCAAAACCTGGAACTCCCTCCCCGTCATCCTACGCCCTACCCAGGACCTCCTGACCTTCAGGAAGCACCTCAAGACCTGGCTCTTTGATCAGTAGCACTCTCATTCCCCCAAAACCCAGCGCCTCGAGACCCTTACGGGTGAGTAGCGCGCTTAACAAATTACGGAGTGATTGATTGATTGATCTGTCTTATCTCAAACCTCATTCTACTTCTATGATCTCCAGAAAAACTTTCTAGACTCTTCCCACTTCTACCACTCCTTGAATCACCCCAAACCTCATTCTGCTACTGTGATCTTTCAAACAACCCTTTCTAAATTCTTCCCTCACGTATCCCTCCTTTGACTCATCCCACAACTCATTTTACTAGTATGATCTCCCTAATTCATTTCTAGATACTTTTGCCTCCATCAGCTCTCCTTTTATTCACGCCAGACCTCATCTTAATGCTATAATGTCCCAAACAACACTTTTTAAACTCTTTGCTGTTCTATCCCTCCATTATCCCATTTAATCCAACTAACAGACACTGGTCAAATTAATTCACATTTCCCTATACTATTCCACCACTAATCCTACTAATGCTACTCACCAAAAAGCACTTTGATGCCTCATCTTGGTAGTAAGCACTATATATACATAAAAAATTACAATAAATCTATAATTCACCAATACTAATGTGTCACAGAGCACTTCTCAACTGTCACTGAGATCTCTGAGGTACACACAAAAATCGTCTTACTGTATTTTAATCACACGCTGCAGTGCTCGAATAAACTCTTTGCTGCTGTGTAATCCTATGAGGTTTTTCACAAACTAAGATGGCAGCCATACTTGGTGTGCGCCATGTCATCAATAGCATGCAGTGTCCTGGTGAACTCGCTCAGTGTCTCACATCACAGCACTGTGAAGAAGATGGCACATACAGGATGCCTCTGATGAAACTCACCAAATGATCATGCTTGGTGAGAGTGCAACCAACTGTCTTTGAGGCACTCTTGCTTGCGTTGTATCAAATCTGCTGAACCTTTAGGTAAACTAAGTCCTTACTGTTCTTTTGACATCTCTTTGTTTCTTTGAAGTGCTCTTTGATCCAAAGTCCAATAGTTAAATTCAATGTAGCCAATGTTAATAAAACCGCTCCATAGGCTATAGGATTAACCTTGGATGTGTCCTGGGTAATTGGTGGCACGCATGTCGCTAATCAATCTTTCCCTCATTGCCCATGTTAAGAACTGCTCTTCAAGAGGTTTAAAGATGACTTATTCCAGATAAACCACCAACAAGGTCAGCCTGACAGTGACACTCTCAGTCTCCCAATGGTACCATTGGAGACATGAACATCCCTGACACAGACTGATTCATACACTTAAAGTTAACTGTACATATATACACTGTAAGTCCTATTTTTCTGTGCTGCATAATACAGTACACACAGAAAGTGGAAGTAATGAAGAGAAATAAAGATATTTCTCCTCATAACACCTCTGTCAGTTAGGCACACCATTTTGAAACAAACCTCAATGAGTGGATGCATAGGAACACCCATGCTTCACCTATAGTACACCCACTCTATGCAAAGTAGCACAAGGTGGTGCTATGTACTGCCTTGCTTTGCTTTGTAAACCCCACATAGCTGTGCAAAGTGGCTTGGTGTGGCTTATTAAATGCCAAAATGTATTCTGCATCATAATACAACTTTAGTCCCCTGAAGTTCACTGAATCAGATTTCTCCCCTATACTTCTAGGGGTACCTAAATCAACTGTACAGTTCAATGCTTAGTGAATAAATGACAGTGATTGCTATCAACTACAGGACACATTATTAGAATAATTTCTAATTAAGAGAAAGGTGCACTCATATAAAATCTGAACATAGTGCAGATGGCACATTGCTCAAATAGTGAACATATATAGATAACATAAATAACAAGACACTGTATAGGCCTGATGGTTTAACTGTAACTCTGGAATACTCTAGGGGATAAACAGTGTCTATATGTATACAGTATTTATAGGTGATACATACATTCCCTATACTACCAAAAAGGGGAGTATTGACTCATGACGAATAATAGGCTCTGATCAGGACAATGTAATCTGAATAACACGCCCGCATAAAGAAAAAAGGAAAAATGCAGTTATTGTAATTTATATCATAAACAAAAACAGCAATGATTAAAAAAAGATTACTCTACTCACCACTAGGTTCATGAGTAGCTGGATGCTTCACATGGTCATTATCTGAAACAATCACCTACTGTGGCATAGCCAAAAACATAGTTACCACATGGTTTGAGAAACTCATATTCGTCGTAGTGTGGGTATGCTAGTTGGAATCAATAATGCAATCTCCAATCAGTGCAAAAATAGTGCCAATAATTCTAATGCATTGGTGACTCCTCACTGGCATGCTAGTGCAACAGAAGGCCCTCACCAAAGATAAATGCCACATGTGCCTCGATCCCAAAGTAACATTCCACAATGTTAACCATCACCGAGCACCCAGTGTAGTAACTGCACACTGCTCTTACCCTCTAGACAAAATTGCAATTACTTTGTGTTTTAAAAGGCAACAAAGTGCTCAATCAGAGCGATAAAGAATTCTCAGGTAATTTCAGTTCTAACGTCGTTATCAGTTGCCATTACTGGTTAGCCTGTGTAACACTCCCGACATGAGAAGTCTGAAATGGCAAAGACCAAAGTGTACTTCAAACTGTGGGACATATTTACATGGAACTGGTGTGGTACTGCACCAAAATTGCCAGTGCTGTACTGCGTCGGTTTTGAAACATAGGGATGCACCGTATTTACAAAAGTATTGTCCCCCCTGTGTTTCCCCCAGTGCTGACGCTAAACTTAGATGCCAGTGCCAACGCACGCATCCTTACACCATAGTGCAAGGGTGCCTAATTTGAAGGGCATGATTGTTCATGTGAAGGAATTTATCCCTTCCTTCACATAAACAATTTACAATGGCAATTGGGCACCTCTATGTGTGCTGCAGAATTCAGCACACATAGAAGTAGCAAATCGTTGTTACTGAATGATTGTGTATGCGCAGGAAGGGACACCTTACTGCACATGAACACTCATTAATGGCCTTTTCCTCTTTCTATGTGTGCTGCACAATGCAGCACACGGAGAAAAAGCAAAAACAAGGAAAAATAAAAATATTTATCCTCGTTGCACCTTGCTAACACCACCCCTGGGGTGGCATTAGTTTTTGGCACTGCTCAGATTTACAATCCTTGTAAAAAGCAATGAGTGTTGCGATGGAACACCCGCAGCAGCACCCATTGCACACCCCTCTGCCTCAGAAAACTGTGTAGGGGGGCCATATTTACAAGGTGGCGTTCAGCTACAAAAAGTGGCTTAGCTCCACCTTGTAAATATGGCTCAGTGCACAGCTTCACCAGAGCTTTGCTAAAAGTGAGGCTCCTGTGGCACTAGGGGCATGTAAATATGCCACTCTGGTCTAAGCACAACATAAGCTAGATTATGCTTGCTGGGCTGTAATAGTCATGGATAACAGTCTATGACCAACAATCTCCTGGTCCATTAGCAGGCTACCCACCCAAGTGTGCTCCACGCTTAACATCTAATCTACTATTACACATCTTCAACCGTCGCCGTCTCCTTTGTTCAGGCAGTCAGGGGTGTATGGCAGATTCCTCTGAGCTATCTATCCTGGTGCCATGCAATCTTTAGGCCACCAACTGCGGTTGACCGTCTTAGTTAAAAAGACAGTACACTTGACTCAAGGGAGCCAAAGATACTGAGGAACACTATTTAGAAACAAGGGATCTATTCAATGACTAGGCCAACCATTAAGACAAGTCACTTAGTAGGGCCTAAGTCTTCCGTAGATTATACTGACCTATTCCAAAAGTGCAGAGGTGGTTAGACCTTGTCCCACCTTTTTTCCAGTGCACAATGCAACATGAAAGAGTAACATATTTAACTTTAGTACTTGTATATGGTCTATTCCTAAAAGAGGGAAGATAAAAAATTAACAACCTGCCATGTGATCCCTGTTAGACCTAGCATCCTTGGCATGGTTTCTCCTAACATTTTGATCTCTGACATTTTGTTTTTCTGACTAATTTTGAAGATTCTGTGCATTTTACCAGTGCCAAAGTTCATATGCTCTGTACTTTAAACATGGTAACATTGGCTTATCCACAGTTGGCATATTTAATTTACTTGTAAATCCCTAGTAAAGTGCACTCAGTGTGCCCGAGGCCTGTAAATTAAATACTACTAGTGGCCTGCAGCACTGATTGTGCCACCCACTACAGTAGCCTTTCATACCTGTCTCAGGTCTGCCACTGCAGAGCCTATGGGTGGATTTTTAAACTGCCATTTCGATCTGGCATGAGTGCACACTTGCCAGGCACCAAACCTTACTTTTTATTACGAATGTCATCCCTAAGTCAGGCCCTGGTCTGAACTAAGGGCAGGGTGCAGCATATTTATAAAGTTGGAAAAGTACTTTGTAGTTTAACATGTCCAGGTAGAGAAAAACTTTTACATTCATTTTTCACTGTTACAAGACCTATGTCTCCGTTAGATTTACATTGGAATAGCCCTAAAACATCTTTTAAGTATAATTTCCAAATGGGAAGAGATAGAAGTATGGAGTTTGATGTCTCTTGTCTCACAATTTAAAATCACACCTTATGGTGAAGTCGGATTCTAAATTTCAGTTCTGAAACTGCCACTTTTAGAAAGTTGGCATTTTCTTACTTTAACTATTCTGTGCCTCTGTCTGTCTCTTGATAGATGTCTGAGGAAGATGACATTTGGGCTTTGTGGATCCCCTCTAGACAGTCACACAGTGGGATCGTGGGTGTGCCATTTGCATCCTGATGAACCAGCACCCGGCTGATGGAATTTCCTGGGCTAGATGGGAGGGGGAGCTGACACCCATACCTGAATAGGGCTGTGCCTCTCCTCATACAAAGAGCTGCATAGCCCACTGTAGAGGGTCTGGAACCAGGGATGGAAGGCAAGGGGCGCTTTTGATCTTCAAAGGCCTTTTTTGAAGTCCTCCCACTTCACAACACATCTTGGTATAAGTACTGGACCCCAAACTCCAGCAAATCTGTTTCCGTTTGGGTCCTGAGTAGATTCTGCCAAGAAGAGGAGCTGTGCTGCCAGGAGAGATTGCCAGGGGGGGATTGCCACTTTGCTTCTTGCTCTTCCTCTGCTGTGTTGGTCTACTACCTGATGATTGCTAAACTGCTAGGAGGGACTGCCACTTCGCAACTTGCTCTGCTTTGTTGGCCTGCTGCCTTTTTTTGTGAGAAGGACTACTCCTGCTCTACAACCTGAAAGGACATCTAAAGCAACTTCAAGAGTGTGTTGGTTTCCCCCAGTTGGAAATCTCAGGGACCTCAAAGATTTCAATTGTGCACCACAACTTTGAGACTCTGTCACCTGTGAGTCTGGTAGCAGTGCATCTCAACAAGAAACCATGAGTCTGACTTCTCCGAGTGTGTGACACACTCCCTGTGACCAGAGTTCACTAAGTCAGCACATGTCGAGCAACATCTTCATGCTCCAAAGTCAATGTATGTCAATCGCTTCTTTATTCACCAAAGTCAGCACATGATGAGCACTTCCACGTTCACTGAAGTCAGAGTATTTAGCACTTCTTGGCTTGCAAAGCCAGTTTGTGCAGTGCCTCTGCATTTACCAAGCACAGCGTGGTCCAACATTCTACACCACAGCACTATGTCCAGACCAACCGCTGCGACTGAAGACATCTTCACACAGCATTCTAGACACCGACATTGTATTATAAGTAAGGAGAGCAGGCTGACTGCTCGGCCAGCCGCAGCAACTGAAGACAACATCAGACAGCCTTCTTTGGGTCTAAGTTTAATGAGACAAACATTACCTATTTTTCTAAACTGTTGTGGAGTCCTTTAGTGGTGTCTTCACTGTGTTACTGTAACTCAAGCGTTGCACAAATAGTTTGCACATTGCCTCTTAGGTAAACCAGACTGCTCTGTGCCAAGCTACCAGAAGGTGAGCACAGGTTAATACAGGAAGTGTAACTGACTTACCCTGACTAGTTTGTGGTCCCTACTTGGACAGGGTGCATACCGCTGCCAACTAGAGCCCCAATTTCTAACAATACCCTACGTCAAGAAAACATCTCAGTGCCTAAACCAACCACATTTCATCATATCACAACCAAAATCTACTCCCAGCTTGTGAATACAGGAAAAACATATAGAAGCACCAGTGTGGTGGATGTCAGCATCTCAATTTCAATTTACAATTATACTGAGGCAGATCACCCATCACATTGTCAACTGTGTAATTATTTTATAATTGAGTAGATGTCATAAGCAAGTCCATTCAGTGCTGCAGAACCCAAAACCTGCATAGATCATTTAAGCCATTGAGTCTGCTTGTTGGCACATCCAGCAAGTCCATCCATATACATTATCTTAACTCCTGTAGGTTAGAGAGGTCACTGCCTCTATTATTCAACTATGCCACATGCACAATGTGCCAGAACATGAGATCTTTACTGTGTCCTTTGTTCCACATAGCTCTGTACCAGGACCAACAAGATGCCTTCAACCTTACACCTCTTCCAGTTTTTATGTTGACCAATTCATTGTTTCACCATGTGAGTCATCTGGCCAATATACAATCTGTTACAGGGACATTTATTCATATACACTACATTCTAACTTCTCCAATTCGAAAAAATGATTTTAAAGTAAATATTTTAGTAGTGGCTGTTAATGTTCTGATATCCACAGTAAAGTTACAGGCAATACCACCACATACACATGTAATGTCCCTGTATTGTGAGTAGGTCGCACAGTGCTCTAATGTCATTCCTGTTCATTAGTTTATCTGTGATCTCTTATGACAGTATCCTTCACATTTTTATTCTGCTTCAACCTAAATAAGGGAGATACTACACATGTGTCAGGTAACAGTGGTCATTGGTTTTTTAATGATTTTCTTCATGTTGTTGCTCACTGGTGAGAAAGTGCTCAACATAATCTTTTTATGTTTGCTCCTTTCCTTGTTTTAGGAGTCAGTAAGCATTCTTTGGGATAGAACCACTTTCTTTTGAGTGTTGGGATGTCGCTACAAAAGTAACACAACCCCAATTCAAAACCACAGTGGATCCTGGCAAAAGTAATTAGGGAATTCTCTGAGGTACTGTTCTTTGCTCACTCTGTTTCAAAAGGCTTCCTCAAAACAGACTCACCTTTCCATCCACCCATCAAAAGAAGTTAGCTTTCAACAAATTACAAGATATTACAAGAATCACAAACATCAATCACACATGGTATGAAACTACCCATAAAACCTCTTCTCTCATTCAGAGGAATGCTTCTAACTCTATATATAATTATGGAAATATCAAGATTCTAACATCAGATGGCATCCCCAATTTGACCTCAAATTGCTTCTTCTCCTAAAGGAAAATATGAGTTTCCCTTTGACTTTAACACTTACCGTTCTCCGACACAAACCCTCATTAACCTTCTCAATTGCTCCCTACAACCCACCATTGCCTTCAAGGATTAACAGGAAGAACAACTCCTCCCTTGCTCTTAACAATCCTTGGTCCTTCTGCAAATTCCCTATTCAAGGGTTTTTCCATATCTATTCCTTCCAAACTCAACATTTCTCCTTTTCATCCTCACATACAACTAACCTCTTTTTCTAAGACTGTTCCCACTTTGGCTGAAACTTGATCTCCTCTCTTTTCGTACATTCTCTTTTCCCCATGCCTACTTCTTGTGGGCTTCTCACTTGTCCCCCTATGTCATCAACAATTAGATTCATCATATTCCATTTGATAGTGAATGTAATTTGATTTAAGATTAGAAAAGGATGCTCATCTCAAGTTCCCTATCCATCTCAATCTTCTAAAACCTCACTTATCCCATTCCCTCACATCATAATTCCCAACCTCTCTCCTCAGATTTTCTCCATATATCACTTACTACCATACCTTTGCCGTTCTATGATGGTCCTTGAATAAAAAGCCAACAATCCACCTATTTCCTTGTTACCATATGTCTCACAAATCTTATAATCCTATAACACTCTGAGCTCTCATTACTCACTTGTCTGTCTGCATGGATCAAAGAGTGACAGAAATCACCCACGATATAACTTCAAATCTAAATCCAACCCTCATAAACTTATTTACATCCTGATAGTAATGGCAAGCATTACAAAATAGGACAGTAATTTTTCTATGCACCCGACACAACTGTTGATCCACTGCCAAAAACTTTAAGGAAATCCTGGACCTATTCACATTGTCCAGCCTCAACATATTTTTCCTTATGCAAACATAGCTAGTGGTCTTAATACTCTTCCTTCCAAAAAACGACTCCTATTTATCTGGATGCCGAAAGGGTACAAGATGGGGAAACTCTCTGATATACAGATCTTCTATACCTGGGTTTTTTACCTACCTCTGACCAATACTCAATCTTTCTTTACTAGCTACAACCTTGAAAAGCTGTTAATTTCATCACTAACACTAACCGCTTTGATGATCTTCAATAATGTTTCAGGTCAGACTGCAAAACTGAATTAGTCATGCTGCACATTGTTGGTAATGCTCTCTGTGTCTTTGACATTGATAGCTCCTGCTGCCTTATCCTCTTGGACATATCAGAAGCGTTCAACATGGGCAAACATAAACTCACCTTAATATCATGGAAATGTGGATGGGAGTTAATGATACTATTATGAAATGGTGCAAATCTTATCGCTACTGCAAATATAACATTGTCTTTGTCCCTTTACCTTATATTTTGAAGTCCAAAGGGTTCTGTACCCTCCACAATGCTATATACCCTATACACGGAGTCTATTAGCTCAATGTTGAGATAATGTAATATTTCATCTCACCAGTCTGCTGATGACAAATAATCGTATCTCAAACTTTACCCTTCTGGTAGGTATCATAGCTGCGACAGACATTCTAAAACCCTGGAATCTCACAATCATTTAGGAAGACCATCCACTAGAGACTGAGTGCCTACACAATTCTCTACTGAAGTGTTCCATCCTAGGTCAAGCCTGGAAAGATGCAACTAACCTGCTGGATTGTAAACCATCTATCACTGACAGCACTAAAACCCTGAGCTTCACTCTAGAAAAAAAGCTCAATTTAAAAACTCACATCAGTATCATCTCCGAAAATGCCCATTAGCCAATCGGAATGCGTTGTTCTATATAGAGCAGAGTGGAGCAGAGAGAGTTGAAGGACTGAGACTCCAAGGCCTAGAAGACCATACTGTACTATAGAGGATGGGCTGCCATCAATCTGCTGCTCTGGACACGATAAACTGCAGGCAGCCAGCTGGTCTTGGGGTGTAGAGTGGAACATAGCGCTCTGAAGGGCTGGGACTCCAAGTCCCAGAAGACTGCACTGTGGCATAGAGTAGGTAACAATATCACTGCACAGCTCTGGGCCCAATAAAATGATGACAGCCAGCCCACAAGACAAGGAGAAGAATGGAGCAGAGACCAGTGAAGGGCTGGGACTGGGCCAGAAGACAACGCTGTGCCCTAGAGGAGGGGCCACCATCACAGCGCTGCTTTAGCTGTAATAAACTGCAGGCAGCCAGCCAAGGATGAGGCACATGTATGGGACATGCTGGGGGAAGTGTTTAGGTGAAGATTAGGCCAGGAGCGGGCCGTCTGTACCAGACGGGCACTGTATGCAGCTGGGCTTGGCCTACTCTCTTGCTTCGGAACAAGAAATTCCCTTCCTTCACGAAGGTACTGTTCTTTGAAACTTTTTTTATGAAGGCACTCACTTTTTCTTTGACAATTTTTTTTCATTTTACCCTGAATGAGGTGTTTAGGAGGAAAGCAAGAGGTCAGCAAATTCCCCCCATGAGGGCCCAGGACTTAAGTCTATTCCAGTGATTTAAAAACAGTGATGAGGGCTATCATTTCAGATATCAGCTAAGTAAAAGGCAGAGTTGATGCTGCAAGGAAGATGCCCTTGGATACAGAGGCAGTTTGTATTAGCCCGGCTTCAGCCATGGGAAAAAGGGGAATACCGCAAGTAAGAGGGAGTCCCGCTGTTGAGAGCAGTACCATAGAGAATGAAAACCTCATACGTGAATGCTCCAAGCAGAATATCATCCATAATAAGACCCAGATCCATGTGGTTGGCTCTCTAGAGGCCCTACCCAAAACAACTCACTCACTACTGCTAGCGCACCTGGTCCTTAGTAAGTAAACTTACAAGAGACGCATATAGGCCAATGAACCTTTTGGATCACGTGGAGTATCCTAGCCATGTAGTGACCAATGTGATCAATATTCAATATACACAATCAATAACCACTAAAAGAATTATTAATCATTAATCAATTAAATCAACATTGCATGAATAACCACAACTCAATTATGTGTTTTATCAAGTTTATTTCCGTATTTGTTACAATACTAAGTCATAAGGTTAATTCAAACTTTATTCAATCAGCTCAGAATTAGTTCATTAAAGACCACCAATAACATAATCTAATCAGAACTTGAGAAAACATATGCTTGAATGCTTCAGCATAAGCCAACAGAAATGAATATATCAACATTATTAGCAGAGTTCAGCAATCAGTTCGTCAATCATTTGTCACTGTCAGTGTCACCCATAGGAACCCTACCTAACCCAGATTAGCATTAGCATGTGGGACTTCATGCAAAAACAATTTAGAACACGAATTTAGAAAACAACTAGCTCAAAGAAAAAAACTATTTAAATAGCGCAGTTGGTACCTAGAAAGAAAAGCACAAAAGTTAACAGTCACATTGTCATAGCTACCTATCCACAGAGTGGATCAGCAACAAAGTCAGTCTTCGTCTTCAGGTCATCAATCGATCAGCAAAGCATCAGGCTCTCAGGAGAATGAGCCCAATGACAGAATCTCGAATCGCGTCTTCGGACATCTAATATCTACATCAGTTCTCCCCTCACATCTGAATTTTTTGCCCCTTGTCATGACTTTTTATTAAGGTTACCCAGTCAATCTCCCTAATTCCTAAGTGGCCAGACAATCACCAGTTATTACCCTAACCAATAATGCTTATTTTATGAATCTATAAGTTCTAAGATTATGCCGTTCTCAGTTCTTTGACTGGTTCACTGTACGATGTCCTCATCATCCGGCTCATCAAGTATCGAAAATGTTGCATTTCTTCTCCAGTCAGTGTCTCTATTGTTGGAGTCCTGGGAAAGTACATCTGATCTGCTCTAGACAACATATGTTGTGATTTGATTCCCTCATCTCCTGGCCATCGGTACATTGCAGAAAATTCTAGCTAAGCAGACTTTATTAACATAAGAAGTTCAGGGAAAGTTCAATACATCAGCTTCTCTACAGTGCGCTAGTAATTTAGCTTCTGCATGAGGCCTGGCAACACTAGGCCACAACTTCAGCCAAGTTAGCTCTACAATTTAATGCAAATTTAATATGACACATTACTACAATTTGTTTACACATTTCCAATATTTCACCCATTTAAACATTTTTTTTAATAATTCGTGAATGATGGCAGCCACTCTTCGTGGGCACATTTTCAAACGTGCAAATTAATTTCTCTACATTTAATTTTCTAACATTTTCTTGTTAATCAAAACTCATAACACTCATAACGTATCTGCATCAGCAATCCCTCCTCTGATGAATAAATATGTCATCACACCACCTTTACCATCATCATTTCATAATTCAATTTCTTCAGTGTTTTGTCTCCTTCTCAAATCTTCTCTATAGATGCTTTCCCTGTTTTGTTCTTCCCCCTTCTGATTATTTGTAGATCTTCTCAATGTAATCTTTTGACACAATTTACAAGATCCCCATAATCCTAATATGCAAGCAATCACAATTAACATTCCCTGTATGATTTTTAGTAATACCCCATTCCAAATGTTACTAAGCCAATTTCCCACTGAAGCAAATCCTTTTCCAACCTTTTCCCAAATGTCTGGTTCTTTCAATTCTTTTAAATCCTTACTTGAGTTAGTCAGGTTAGTGAGTAAGGGCCAGATGTAGCAAAGGCTTTTACCCATTCTGTGTCTATGGGAAAAAGTGTTCGGACATATGGCCCTAAGTCTCTTATCTCCTTACTTTTGTTAGGGATATATGAGCAGCAATGCCTAGAGTTAATCATTTTACATACTCCACTGTGTTTCACTAAAAGAATGTCTAAAGCAAGCCGATTTTGAAGCGTCATAGCTCTATCCGCAGCTAATTCAGTATCTATCAGGAGTTTTGCTCCTGTAAAATATATCAGCATGTTATCCACAATAGTAGACAACTTTTGTATCTTGAACGAATTCAGGATGACTCCCACTGAAGGAATCACTGCACCAAAGATATCTCCCACAACTGCAGAAGAGGTTTGTAATTCAGTCAATTCATCTATCTGATAAATCTTTGGGAAAACTATCCCCAAATGACATGTCCCATACCATCCTCTTGGAAGACGATAATAAGCATTGAGTCCACAAATAAATCCCAGGAATCGAAGGGTCCTGACCATTCAACATAAAAGTCTACTTACTCTGAAACAAAAACTCATGCCTACATTCACTCGTTCCCACAAATAAAGTATCAGTGCATGATTTTGGCCTGTATATACAAAGCTTCCCTACATGCAATGCATCTAATGCTGATTTCCCTTGTGTTTTAATTGCAGTGTAAGCATAATCATTCTTGTAAATCCTTTTCTCTAAATCTTTTTCTAATTTTTCTCTTAATGCTTTTCTTCTGTCATTATTCTTATGCGCGTAGGCTGTTCCAAATGTTAGTGTAGGCTCAAAGAATCCTCTAGCTAATACTATATCATGCTCTTTAGCTACTCTACTCAAATATCTAATTATAGGAACAAACGAAAACACAACATGATAGTTAGAGTAAAAATACTGTATATACTCTTGATACTAGAACCTTGTTAGTAGCAAACTACAGCTTACTCCGTAGGTTAATCTCTACTGACAAAGGAATTTGCGTACACACAAGACAATCCCTTGCATCCATCGTTTCAACATATTCACTCAACAAGCAATAGAAAACGTTAGAAGAACGCTCTCCTTGAGCATTAGTATAATCATGCAAATACTTCTCATCTGACTTAAACCTCTCTAAAGCCGTTAGTGTAGTAGTTTCAGGAGCGAAAATAAGAGTTGCTCTTTTTATATCATGCACAGACATTCCCTCAATCATCACAATAAACAAGATTCCACACATAACTGCCAATCCAACACACATATTTCTACAGCGCCTAGCATTTCTACCTTGATTATTTAACTCAGCCATGATGTGTAAAGAAACAGAAAGCAGAAGTAACTCATCTATAAGGTGCAGTAAAGAATCAAGAATAAAGACAAATTATTTTCTCACAGTTCAGTTTCACATCCAGGAACCCTTTTCCTTTGTCAAAATCGATTAGCAGATTGTCACATCCGGTTTCATGTCAAATCAGGTTATCAATATCTCTTTCGGTTTTATTTTCAACAGTCTCTTTAGGTTTTTCAGATTAGCTCAACAATTCAGTTTCTTGGCTCCCTTCAGGTTACATAAAAGTACTGACTTGGGACCTCTCTATCAAAACAAAAGGACATAAACTTGTGTTGCCATCCATTGGTAGTTGCATACACCCATTCAGGACATGCGTAACGCCTACTTGCTATTCTCTTTCTTTTCAACCTTCGATCTCCACTTAGTTCTCCTTCACTTAATTCTTCTTTTCTCATAGTATCTACTTTTTCCTCTATTGTTTCATTTATGACCAATTCCTTTCTTTTCCCTACTTGCGACTTAGGTCGATTATCTCCTTTTCTCGATCTTTCTGTCAATGTTCTTCTCAGAATTGGACGCTTCTCCCTCTCTTTCTCTATGGTGTTTTCTCTTGATGGACCTGCAACGGGCTCAGGAGGAGTCGGATCACCTTGACCTTGATCCGTCTCACCTCTATCCACCTCTTGGTCTGACACTTGCTCTGTCTGCTTTTCAGCACCATCTGCTTCTGGGAGAACCTCTGCTGCGCTAGGCTCTCCTGCTATGTCCGTTGAGATAGATTCTTCCACACCCTCTTGTAATTCTTCCCTCTCGTCTCTTACAGGTGTAATAGAACCATCTTGCACCAGTTCTGGTTCAACTTCAGGCTCTCTTGGCTCCTTTTCTGTTTCAGGTGTGACAACCTGTTTTGCTGCTGTTGGTGCTCTCAACAACGCTTCTCCAGGATCCTGTTGACATACCACTCTCTTGGTATGGCTCGCGTGCATCCAATTTGGAAGTCCTGCACACTTCACAGCTGTCATGGTTGTTAGGACCACCTGGCAAGGCCCTCTCCAGCGTGGCTCCAAACACGTCTTGGGCACATGTTCTCGGACAACTACCCAGTCACCGGCTCTCAGATTGTGCCCTGGATCGTGGATGGGTGGCAGGGTGGTGGCCTGTTCCTGCTGAGAGAAAGAGCGAACCACTTCAGCCAAACCCTTGCAGTAGTCCAACACCATATCATCTGTAATGTTTACAAATGCATTGGCTGGAACTCCTGGCAATCTCATTGCTCTGCCCATGAGGATCTCATGGGGCGACAGCCCTGTCAGGTTTGTTTCTCATCTACATCACCACCAAAGGCAATGCATCTGGCCATTTCAGATTCGTAGCTGCACACATCTTTGCAATTCTTGATTTCAAGGTACCATTCATCTGTTCCACTAGTCCTGATGCCTCAGGGCGGTAACTTCTGCCCAATGTTTAATGCTACACATAAGAGTTTAATCACCTCGTTGTTGAAGTGAGTTCCCCTATCTGATTCTAAAGAGATCGGAAACCGGAACGTGGTATCAACTCACTAAGTAATAGCTTTGCTACTGTGATACTGTCATTCCTTCTTGTAGGGTATGCTTCAATCCAGTGACTAAAAACACACGCAGTCACCAACATGTACTTCAAACCTCCACACGCAGACATTTCAATGAAAATCCAATTGCATTCTGCTGAATGGACCTCCTGCTCTTCCAATGTGGCTCAAGTTCACTACTGTCCCTTTTCCCATGTTTAGCTGCTGACAAACTATACATCGATGACATACTGCCTCTGCTGCCTGCCTAAATTTGGGATTAAACCAGTCAATCTTGAACAAACGAACCATGGCATCCCTCCCAATGTGTGCCTGACCATGATAATATCGGGCCATTTGTGACAATAAACTATTGGGCGGGACCATCTGACCTGCCTCAGAAACCCAAATCTCAGGAGGTTGGACACATTTTAATTTGGACCAGAGTCGTTTCTCTTCCTTGTCAACATTATCTTGCAATGTTTTCAATTCTTCCAAAGTATCGATCACTTTCAGTGCAAAACTTGTACATGGGTTGTCTTCTTCTGACATCAGATCCCACTTGTCTTTGTACGATATACAGTTCAATGCGCAAAATCCTGCGACTAGATCCGCATATCCATTTCCTAGTGACATTTAGTCCTGTGTCTTTTGATGTGCACTGCATTTTACCACAGCAATTTCTTCAGGTAACTGTATTGCGTACAGCAATTCCTTTATTCTGTTGCCATTCCTTACTAGTGAACCAGTAGAGGTCCGGAAACCTCTTTGCGACCATAATTGACCAAAATCATGAACAATTCCAAATCCATAATGGCTGTCAGTATAGATTGTGACTCTCAGTCTTGCAGAAACATGGCATGATCTAGTAAGAGCTACCAATTCTGCTACTTGTGCAGAATATACACCTCGAAGCCAAGAAGCTTCTAAAGTACATGTAATTGTGCACACAGCATATCCAGCATATCCTGCTCTCAATGTTCCTGTACCATCTCTGAGACATGCGCCATCAACAAAGACAATTTGGTCATTTTCTTCCAATCGTGTATCTCTGATATCTGGTCTTGGTTTTGTACACAGCTCAGTTACCTCAATCATGCTCAATGTCTTCCTCTTTTTCAATCTTAACAGTATCACTCAGAAGTAATGTTGCCGGGTTCAGCACTGCACATCTTTTCAATGGTATATTTGGAGCACCTAGACTGCTTGTCTCATACCTTGTCAATCTGGCACCAGTCAAATGCTGTGTTTTCATCCTTGTCAGTAAGATGTCAACAGAGTGAGGAACAATTGCCATTAGAGGGTATCCCATCACTACTCGCTCACATTGAGAAAGGCTTTAACCAACTGCGGCAAAGGCACGCAAACAACCTGGTAAGGCTGCTGCGACTGGGTCCAAGGTAGCTGAAAAATAGGCTACTGGGCGATAAGCACCTACATGGACCTGTGTCAAGACAGCCAAAGAACAAGCATCACGTTCATGACAAAACAATATTTATGGCTTCGTGTAATCAGGCATTCCCAATGCTGGAGATCTCCACAAACTCTCTCTAAACTCAGTAAATGTTTTCATCTGGTCCTGATCTAGTGTAATGGGATCTGTAGCCTCCTTATGTGTCAGCTGTTGCAATGGGTTAGCAATCTCAGCAAAATTTGGAATCCACTGACGACAATAGCCTTCCATTCCCAAAAACATCATGACATCTCTCTGTGAACTCAGTGGACTTCTCTGCAATATCATTGTTATCCTCTCCCTGAATATTCTCCTCAGCCCTTTCTCAATTTGGTGTCCCAATTATTTCACTGATTTCTGACAATGTTGCAATTTCAAAGGTGACACTTTATGTCCAAATTTTCCCGAATGATTTAACAGGGCAATCGAGTCATACTTACACTCGTCCCTTGTTTTGGACGCAACCAGTAAATCATCAATGTACTGCACAAGAGTTGATTGGTACAGTAGTTCCAATGACTCCAGATTCTTTTTCAGAATCTGATTGAACAGAGACAGTGACTCTGTGTACCCTTGAGGAAGCTTTCACCAGCTGAAGATTCTGTCTAGGAGTTTTAAACTAAAAAGAAACTGACTATCCTCATGCAGAGGCACAGAAAAGAAAGCTTGTGACAAATCAACCACTGTGAACCACTCAGCATCGCATGGGATGTGGAACAATATTACTGCTGGGTTTGGCACCACAGGATAACACTTGACCATCATGTCATTCAATTTTCGCAAGTCCTGCACAATGCGCACTTTCCCACATGGCTTCTTTAAGCCCATTATCGGTGATTTACATGGACTGCTCAACACTTCTTTCAAAACCCCTTGTTTTAGAAAGTCTCCAATTATCTGTGCCACTTTCATCAAAACATCCTGTGCCATGTTATTCTGTGGAAGCTGCGGAAACACTACATTCGCCTTCAAAGTGATCTTAATCGGCTCTACTCCCTTGATCAAACCTCACTTCTTTACCTGTCAGGTCCCACACATTTACCTGTACTGTTCCCTGTAAATATGCATACAATTCTTTCACAGTAAACATCGGGAAAAACTCAATCAATGGGTACTCTTCATTAATGTTTTCATTCTCAGTTTCAGGAGCTTGTTCTTCCTCATCATCACTATTCATCTGAACCTCTATTCCAGCAGTTGAACAACTAATCGAATATCTGGTTTTGCACAATAAGAGCCATATGTACGAACACTTTTTCCCATAGACACAGAATGGGTAAAAACCTTTGCTACATCTGGCCCTAAGTCCCTTCCCAGCAGAGATACTGGACTTGAGTCACAAACTACAAACTTATGCAGTCCCTGGAAATTGCCAGTCTCGACCTGTACTGAATCTGTGATCGGATTTATCAACAGTCTGTTTGCTACTCCCACAACCTGAACTGTTCTGCCTGATAGAGGTAAGTTTGGAACTTCTGCACTTCTCACTGTAGAGTGTGTAGCACCTGTGTCCATAGAAAATGAGACCCTGTGACCCATCACGTTTCCTTTCACAAAAGGTCCTCTCTGACCTACCTTTAGGGACGCTGCAAGCAAACATGGCTCCTCATCCGAACTCTCACACATCCATTTGTCATTTATTCCATTCTCACTATGTAATGGGAATTGGTGCACTGTGTCACTACTTCTGTCTTGTCTCTGACCTGTGACCTGCTGAGTAAGCATCATCTGTTGCTGTTCCATCAGGGCTTGAGGTATCTGCATTTGCTGTCTAGGCACCATAGGAACCTGCTGCTGCATTGGTTGCAACTGTGTCACTTGTGCACGAGGCTCTTGCACCTGCTGCATGGGTTGAAAATTCTGCACTTGATTATGAAAATTTGGATTAAGTCCTCTCATTTTATGGACCTTCACAGTTTGAAATGTATTGACATCACCACTTTGCTGAACAACACCATCCTGCACCATCAACGGACACTCCCGCTTCCAGTGTCCCACGTTTCCGCAAAGGAGACACTGCAACATCTTTTTCATCCCTTGCACAGCATTCTGAACCACCACAGTACTCAAATCCCGACCACGATTCATATTGGCTCCACTTACACTACCTCTCACCTGAGGTTGGAACATGACAGTTCCCTGCTGCTGTGGTATTTGTTGCACTAAAGCTCCCTGCACTCCTGTTTGAGCTGCCTTAATTTGCATCACCATTGCTTTCTCCATCAACTTTTTCTGCTTCAACTCAATCTCATCACTACAGTATTTCGCATATTGCAATACCTCATCAAGCGGCTTTGCTTGCCAGCAAATCAAATGACTCTTAATCATCTGACCTATTTCAGGTCTCAATCCTTCTACGAACCTGAACACAAAGTGTTTGCTTCTTTACCACTGTACTCCTTACACGCTTTCAGCAATCTCTCATAATAGGTATGTATCGACTCCTTTACTTCCTGCACTGTGATGTCAATTCTCTGCCAATCAATATTCGTAGGCAAAATTCTTATCTTCAGGAACTCAATCACCTTATAATAATGTTTCATCACTTCGGGTGATGGTGCACCTGTAACTCTATCTCTATCCGGTTAACTCGTTGGCCAATCCACTTCTCTCTTGCACTCAACCCACAAATCAGCTGGAACCACTATCCCAAATAGAGTATTCAGGTCTTCCCACAGACATTTTGAAAACTTCACAAATGTATCTTTCTGCTGGTACCACTCAACTGGTTTCTCCCTCAATTTTGGATAATCATTTGTGAATGACAGAATATCACTCTTGTGCCAGCGTACATGAACAAATTGCCCTCCTGGAATTTACCGCATTGGTAAAATTTTGCTGGACCCTTTTCTTTCTGAGCACTCTCAGACCCTTCTTGTGAATCTCGTTTCCATTTATCCTTCTTCGTCGCCCATCTGCCTTCCCATTTTTCTAATGCTCCCTAAATCTGAGCACTCTACAACAATTCTCTAAGGTGCACTTTCATCCCTGCTGACCTCAAGTGTTCAAAATCTTTTGCCTCGAAATCTAACCTGTAACTCCTTTTCAAGTGTTTTATTTTCTCAATTTCTATGTCATGTTTATCTGCCAGATCTGCCAATTTCTGATATATGTTTATTTGCCAGATCTGCCAATTTCTGATATATCTTGCCCACTTCTCTCGTAATTCTCGGACACAAATATCTCAGCTCTTCTTCTTTATAGGATTCTAACCTATTCACTCCCATCAATCCCTCAACTAGTTCCGTTATTGCTGTAGCCAATCTTACACGATTAATCTGCTCTTCACCCGGGTATGCGTTTTGAGGAGTATTCAAACTGTCTGTCCACTCATTTAACTGCTGTGCTATCAATCCCTCTAATGAAATATTACTCGTGTTCTGCAGTGGTGCCTGTTGCACCACTGCACCTGGAGTCTGCGGTGTCAAAAGCTTCAAGCTCTGACTTAGGCTCGGGCCATTTACTGCATCTGGAAGCACCACAAGTGAACTAAGATCCATTAATGGTCTAGATCCATCAAAGGTCTGACCCATAGATTATATTACCTGCACATGATCTCTCACCCCCCTCCTCACGAGGCTTTCTGACATCTCACCCTGTTCTCATGCAGTTAGCTTATTCTGCGCAAACAATGGCACCACTGGACCAACAGTAATTGGCAACGATATTGCATCTGGTGCTGCTCTGACACCTGCATTTTGTGGAAGGGCTATTCCCATACTCTGATTCATCACTGGTGTCACATCTGACTGTGTCCCTGTCATTGGTGTGAACTTTGGCAAACCCTGAGGCTGTGCCTGAGGCAACAACATTGGAGTCGGCTCAGTCTGAACTAGCATTGGCCTCGGAACCACTTCCTCCTTAGGAACTACTAAGTTCGAAGTTGTCTCAAGAATTGGTACTTCTGGATAAATTCTCTGTATCGGTGGTGGGTGTATCTCCGCTTGGACCACCGAAGTAGTCACTGCATTAGGTGTACTCTGCACTACCCCTTGTACCTGTCCATTTTCTATCTGTACAGGTCCCGCTGTCCCCGACACTTGGGCTGGGGCAGTTGGAGCAGAACTAGTACTTTGACACCCTTCCCACACCGCATATGGTGGAGGTCGGTCCCTCAACACCTGAGTAATGTGATCCTCAACATCTGAATCTTCTTCTTCCACATAAGTCTTTTTCTTCTTCTTACTCCCTGACAAACTCTTATCACTCTTGCTAGTATCCTCTTTCTCTGCTGACTCATCTTCCTCTGTAATTGCGGGAAACAACTTAACACCTTGCAATGTCTCAGGTCTCCACTTCTTCTGTTCCCAATCCCATCTCGCCTCTGCTAAAGACTTCTCTACCTTCCTTATTCTACTCTGGAATTTAATTTCTTGCTGTTGTCTTGCTATGAGCTCCCAAACTGCTAACGTCTCAATCTGTGCTGTCGCAGAAGTGGCTTTGTCTCATATAATGTCATTCGCAGCTGATCCAAAATTCGCAAATTAAACATTCCATGCTCTGGAAACGCTAAATCTCCCTGTTTCTCTGTCAATTTGCACCACTGCTTTCACCAAAGACATGGCTCAACACCTCGCTCCTCCATCACAATAAATGCCGGAGAATTTTCTGGTGGGTTCGGCTCCCCCCCTTTCCCCTTAATGTAACTATCACACTTCATGGCACTCCTAAATGCTTTGAAAAATGTCATCTTTTCTTTCTTTTGTGTATTCGATTCAATAAGGAAATGACTTTTACTCCCAAGATTCCTTTCACCCGCTTACTCAACCAATTGCCTCTTACGGACGGCTGCCAATCTGCTTGCGACTCTTCTCACTAACCAACCTATCCCAGCACGGCTCACTCTGACGTCACACACTGAGGCTTACAAAGCCTTGTGGCTTGTCCTCCTAATCTTCCACGCACACAAAACTAATGCAAAAGTATTGCGAGCACTAACCAAAAAACAAAAAACAAAACAAACCTGCTGGTTTACTACAGTAAGGTACACAATCGCTTCAGAGACCTTACAGATTTTCACTGATGGCCCTTTCGCTCATGCAGCTATTCCTCTTTCTCAGTCTCCCACATTCGCAAGCAAAATTCAACCCACAAATTTCACTCTCAACTGATCAAGGGTCTGTCCTGGTGCACATAGGACTCGCCAAATCTCAGTCAAAAATGTCCCTTACTCACTTAACTTACACACCGACTTGTTGACCATGCCTGATCAACCTACTAAACCAGACAGATTAGTACTTATAACCAAGTGTCTCCTACACTTGTCAATATACTCCGTAGTCTTAGACCACGCAGGGTCGTACATCACCAACAACCACGTGGACATTTTTTTAACACAAAGCGCCACACACATATGAAGTTCAGTGACTTCCACACTCTCATACTGCAGAGTATGCACGCTCCTACTAAACCTCAACTAGAGTACACAAACCCCCTACTTTACCTCTCATACATCACAATTCACCTGCGATTTGAATAAGTCTTTTTAAGCGCAACCTACCACTTTCACAATATCACAAAGACCGCGAGAACATAACATCATCTTTGCTACAATTGCCATTACGAAAAATAAAATCCAAATCACAATAATAATGAGCAACTAACCCTAACTCAAACTACCACCATAACCATTAGTCACCACATAACTAGTTCTCCAAGGAAACTAACCATCAAGCTGCTACCAAAAACTGCTAGCGCGCCTGGTCCTTAGTAAGTAAACTTACACAGGGACGCTTATAGGCCGATGAACCGTTTGGATCGCATTGAGTATCCTAGCCATGTAGTGACCAATGTTATCAATATTCAATATACCCAATCAATAACCACTAAAATAATTATTAATCATTAATCAATTAAATCAACATTTCATGAATAACCACAACTCAATTATAAGTTTTATCAGTTGTATTTCCCTATGTGTTACCATACTAAGTCATAAGGTTAATTCAAACTTTATTCAATCAGTTCAGAATTAGTTCATTAATGACCACCAATAACATAATCTAATCAGAACTTGAGAAAACATATGCTTGAATGCTTCAGCATAAGCAAACAAAGATGAATATAACAACATTAATAGAGGAGTTCAGCAATCAGTTTTATCAATCATTTGTCACTGTCAGCGTCACCCATAGGAACCCTACCTAACCCAGATTAGCATTAGCATGTGGGACTTCATGCGAAAACAATTTAGAACATGAATTTAGAAAACAACTAGCTTTAAGAAAAAAACTATTTAAATAGCGCAGTTGGTACCTAGAAAGAAAAGCACAAAAGTTAACTGTCACATTGTCATAGCTACCTATCCACAGAATGGATCAGCAACAAAGTCAGTCTTCGTCTTCAGGTCATCAATCGATCAGCAACACATCAAGTTCTCAATAGAATGAGCCCAGTGACAGAATCTCGAATTGCGTCTTCCAACATCTAATATCTGCATCAGTTCTCCCCTCACATCTGAAGTTTTTGCCCCTTGTCATGACTTTTGATTAAGGTTACTCAGTCCATTCCCGAATTCCTAATTGGTCAGTCAATCACCAGTTATTACCCTAACCAATAATGCTTATTTTACGAATCTATAAGTTATAAGATTACGCCGTTCTCAGTTAATTGATTGGTTTACTGTACGATGTCCTCATCATCCGGATCATCAGGTATCGAAAATGTTGCATCTTCTTCTCCAGTCAGTTTCTCTATTGTTCGAGTCCTGGGAAAGTACATCTTGTCTGCTCTACACAACATATGTTGTGATTTGATGCCCTCATTTCCTGTCCGTCAGTACATTGCAGAAAATTCTAGTTAAGCAGACTTTATTAACATAAGAAGTTCAGGGACAGTTCAATACATCAGCTTCTCTTCAGTGCGCTAGTAATTCAGCTTCTGCATGAGGCCTGGCAAAACTAGGGCACAACTTTGGCTGATTTAGTTCTACAATATAATGCAAACATACGGTATACATCTTAATATGACACATTACTACAATTTTACTACGCATTTCCAATATTCCACGCATTTTTGATCATTTTTAGTATAATTCATGAATGATGACAGCCACTCTTCATGGGCACATTTTCAAACGTGCACATTGATTTCTCTACGTTTAATTTTCTATAAATTTCTTGCTAATCAAAACGAATAAAGACTCATTAATATTTCAAATTAACATATCCGTGTCAGCACTACCATTGACAAAGATAAAAATGTACCCTACCATATCGAGAGAGGAAAAAGTTTCACACCAGACTCATAATTCTAAAAGAGGGGAAAGAAAGCACCTATAAAGTTGATGCCTGCATCTACGAGGCAGACTTCATGAAAGATATGATCAAATTGGAGTCTCACTTATCAGTCACTGCTCAAAACTATTTGATAATGTGGAAAACGTGGTCAAAGGTTTCTGCAGTGAAATCAGTGAGAAGCTCAAAGTCATGCAGGATAAACTAAATAATCTCAAAGCTCCAGCCCTGGTTCAATACGAACTTAATCAATACGTTACTCCTTCCACCCAACCACTGTTGCAAATACTAAAGATCACGGCACAGCTCACTGGCAATAAAGTTTATCAGGTGGTAAACACGTCTTAGTTTCAACAGAGTGTCCACCAACCTCATAGTGCCAACAAGATTAACTCCTTTTGGAAATGAAATGCCAATGTTTATTCAAGAAAAAGGGTTATTTTCTAAAGAAAGGAATAAATATATTCAACTTCCATCAACTGTATGCCATATACAATAATGTTAAAGGATGTGCCCACTTTATCAACAATAAAAAGCAAGATTTTCTCTTTTTGAAATATAAGCCAGTCAACTGGCTCACACATACTTCCCCTTGGCAGAATGATCTGTCTGCAGATTTGCTGTTTGTTAAAAGAACGTCCTGCACTGGCATTCCTTAAAAGGAAACTAATGGAGATTGTGTGATTGTAAATTTAAAATTCCCCCAAACTGTAAGAGGCTTGTTGCATCGTCTTCACCAGTGACCCGTATCCATGGCTCTATACAAGCTGTGCCTTTAGTCTACTTTTATAGGCCAATCAGAACACTGCAAGTCCTGCCCTCTATTCAAACAGGTATAACAGTCGGACAACTTATAACATGGCTACATGCAATCAGTTTGAGCCTCATAACTCTCTAGAAGCGCTGGATTGTCTTAATACATGAGAGGGCAGTAGGCCTGGATGTGCGAGGGATGTGCAAGGAACTTTGAGAACGGACCCTGTGCATTAAAAGTCACCCTGGGCTCTTTCTGAGGGAATCTTCATTGCTGGCCACACACCTAGACAGAGGTCTATGGGCCTAATTACAACCTCAGCGGTCTTTCAAAAAGACCGCCGAGGCTGCGGGAGCCAGAATACCGCCGTTGCCGGCGGTATTCCTGGCTCCCTATTATGACTTTTCCGCTGGGCCAGCAGACGGTAACAGTGTTACCGTCCGCTGGCCCAGCGGAAAAGTCACATCAACATTGCTGCCGGCTCGTAATAGAGCCGGCGGCAATGCTGATGTGCAGCGGGTGCAGTAGCACTCGTCGTGCATTTCACTGCCCGAAATTCGGGCTATGCCTAGGGCCCCCTGCACTGCCCATGCCAAGTGCATGGGCAGTGCAGGGGCCCCCAGGGGTACCCCAAGTCCCCTTACCGCCAGCCTTTCCATTCCGGTGTTTACCGCCACGGACAGGCTGGCGGTCGGGGACTCATAATCCCCAGGGCAGCGGTGCTTGCATCGCTGCCCTGGGGATTAGGACCGCCAGGCGGAAGCCTGGCGGTATGTTGGAGGGGCCGGCGGTATGGCCGTGGCTATTGCGCCACGGTCATAATAGCTGGCGGAACACCGCCAGCCTGATGGCGGTGTTACCGGCAGCATACCGCCGGCTGCCAGGGTCGTAATGACCCCCTATGTGTCTTTCTTGGAACACTGCACAATTTCGATCTGAGGGTGCAGATCTACCATCCTTCCCTGCAATGGAGAACAGCAGCCAAAAAATCTGTGCTGTCTTGCGCAAGAAGGAATGAGCAGGAGACCACCATATCTGTGGCTCTCTCCTCCCGTTTCCCCAGCCCCAGTGCAGTTTAGAGCTGCCGTGCGCCAAGCACACACCTTTGCGTCATAGTGCAAGGGTGTGCATGAGTGTTTAGCAAAGGTTTTGTACTTGAAGGGTACCATTCCAGTAAAAAATGCTAGGCCTAGACAACTTCTAAAACTTGTCCTACTTTGTATGTGTGCTGCACAGTGCAGCAGACATGAAAAGTAGGAAAAGAAAGGAGAAATTACAACATTTCTTCTTTTAATGTCTGGTTTTAAATGACATTATTTTTTTACGCAAAACCCTTTCTCACATTTTTGGTAGATAGGGTTTTAGTCAAAAAGGGTGAGTGGTTTCCTGGGAACGCTCATGTAACACCCCCTTGATGCAAAGTAATGCAAAGTAGCGACTCATGCTACTTTGTGTTACTTTTAGTCATTTTCCAGTGGAAAATAAGTAAATAATAGAAAAATCAGTTTTTACGAGTTTGCGTCACTTCCATGATGCAAAATGTTGGTAGAGCTGTCCCTAAGTTGTCAAATTCAGACTGTTATCTTTGTTAATGTAATTTGTTATCTGTTTTTGGGAGACTTGGTCCTCTGCCACTTTTTGCTTAAAATGTTTTTGCTGTTTGTTTAGCCCTGCTATTCCTTCTTCACCATGCAGGCTAAAAGGGGGTTGGCTACTTTGATCAGTGAATTTGGACAAACTTGTTAAAGAATCTCCTATACTGCCTTTCATCAAATTTTATTGATTATATTACATAATTCATTTAATATTATTTTGGTTAACTTTTATAGCAACATTTTTGACAGGCACCGTACTAAGGTAATAGAAGATCTGGAAAGCAATCTAGCAAACCTTTTAGATGCAGATACCAAGGTGACCTTGCAAATGTGCCTGTAGGATTTTAACCTTCGACTACTTGATAAATCCAACACCTCAATATCCAGTCGAAAGGATACCAATGGGATAGATTCTTCATGTTTCAGACACGAATCCTATGAAGAAGTTCTTAACAAAAAGTTAATATCTAGGAACTTAGCCTTGCAAGTGATTACACATTTCTGGATACCCTCTAGTTCCGACTTACAAAGACTGTGAACAATTGATTAACCTTCTTTCTGCTTCTTCCTGCTGAAATGAATCCACTGCTGAGGATTATGATGTCCGGTATTAGTGATCACAATCCATTAATCTTGACTTAGTTTTATCGGAAGAGGCTGGGGAAAAGGGAACCCTTAATCTTGAATACAGACATAACATACCATAACATACCTGAGAAGGTATTCGCGCTTTGCATCGCGTTATGCGCCTCTATACTGCGATATTATTTTAAAAGCTATCTTTATAACTATTTGTGTTCTTTTTTTAGTTGTTTATTGTCCTGATTTTATAGGACCTATTGTAACCCCCTTACCTGCACTCTAATCGGTTCTCCCACCGCTGTTTGGCGGGTCCGGTCTCTGGGGTATTGATTTTGGGCGTCATCCTGGAGTGGTGATCACTCTGGGTGGGGTTGCTGACGAGCGGTCTAGCGCTCCGGCTGAGTGGAGGGATGCCTATTTAAAGCTCCCCCCACCGCGCAGCGGATACGCGCAGCGGGCGTGCCTTCGCTGTGCCGGAGTCGTGCCAGAGTCCTGCCCGTCTGCGCGCTGTCTGCGCTAAGGAAGCGCGGCTCGTGGCAGAACTCTGGACCTGGTAATCATGACTGTTCGTTTGAGAACCTATAGTAGGTCCGATTTACTGGCCCTTCGGGGTCAATGTACACGTTGCGAGTGTTCGCCTGTAGGCCCGTTGTGTGGCCCATATCACTGTAGGTGCGGTGTATGGTCATTGGAACCCCCTTCCCTTATACGCTCCTTAGGGCCTGCTGTAAAGAGGATAGGACAACGGGACTTGAGTATCTGGAGCTTAAACGTCAGATCTGTGGTAAAGCACTATCAGGAGATTTACGACCTTCTTGCTGATGGTTCGCCGGATGTGCTTTTTCTGACGGAAACGTGGCTCCAGGACTCTGACTCCTCGATAACTAACTTAGCTTTTCCCCCAGAATATGCTATTTTTACTTTAAATCGTACGACTAGAGGTGGAGGTATTGCGATGGTCACCAAACGGTGTTATCCCTGTCAGTGGAAAGCTGCTGAACTTCTGGGGTGTGAGGGTGCCCTATTTAAAATAGCATTTAGTCATCAGTTTACCCTCTCTGGGTTATTAATTTACCGGCCTCCGGGCTGTGATTCTGTTTTTAGGGCTGCTCTTCCTGAGTATATTAGCATAGAGGCTCTAGGATGCGCAAATTTTAATGTTGTGGGAGATCTTAATCTCCATTTGGACTGTCCTTCCTTACCTACTATTAGGAGCTTTTTGGCGGATCTTGAGGCTTTACAGCTCTCGCAGATGATTTCCTTCCCCACACATAAAGGTGGTCATATTCTTGACCCGTTCTTCACAAATTTAGAAGGTCTCAGAGTTCTTGGGTCCTCTCAGTTGGTCTGGACAGACCACATGCTGCTGAAAATGGCATGCTCTCTGTCTGGCTCTCCTTTTGTATCTCAGGATAGATTTGTTCTTAAACGACATTGGAACAAATTAAGTCTGGAGGATTTTTATCATCAGCTCGAGAAGGCTCCTTTAGGTCCGCTCACCGAGGTCGATTGTGGATACGACTCCTTCTGTGAGTGGAGTTCTGGTGCCCTCGATTCTCTGATTCCTATGTGTTGGTCCAAGGAGCCGAGCCCTTGGTATGACACTTCCTTGGCATCTCTTAAGAGGGTCTGTAGACAGGCCGAAAGATTATGGAGGAAGTCATATGACTCTGATCTGAAAATATGTTATCTTGCTAAAATCAAGATTTATCACAGGGCAGTGTGTCAAACTCGTGCCTCCTTTTATGCTCAACAGTTTCAGAATTCTACCAATCCATCGAAACTTATTTTTAAAGTATTAAAGGACCTGATGGCGAAGAGAGTAATTGCAGGGGAATTATGCTCGGATTCACATTGTGAGGGTTTGGCCTCTTTCTTTTATGAAAAAGTGCAAGCCATCTATCGCACTTTCCCAACGGGTTCCCTGATGCTAGAGCAGGTTAGTCGCACCTTAGGTGAGGGGGAATGTCTTTCCATCTTACCCCCCTTATCTCTGGAGATGTTTGACTATCTCAGCGCCAAAATTAAGTCTGGCTCTCCGGCTGACCCGTTGAAACCGGCCCAACTTAAGACTCTGGCACCGGTTTGCCACTCCCCGGTACTGTCCTTGATCAACCTGTCTCTTTCCTCTGGAGTGGTTCCCGCTAGATGGAAGCAGGCAGTAGTTACGCCAATTCTGAAGAAGGCGACCCTTGACCCCCTTAAACCTGAAAGCTACCGCCCTATCTCCCTTCTTCCTTGGGCCACGAAAATAGCAGAGGCCCATGTGAATGCCACTCTTACAGACCACCTTGGTAGGTTTAACATTCTTGATCCTACCCAGAACGGGTTCCGCGCGGGTCATAGTACGGAGACGGCCCTCCTCTCGATGGTCGAGCATCTGCGCTCCGTGATGGATTCCAGTCGGACGGCGGCACTGTTGTTATTAGATCTTAGTGCCGCCTTCGACACGGTCTCGCACGGAATTCTGGTTCGGCGTCTTGAGGAGGTGGGCGTTTCTGGCTCCGCCTTGCACTGGTTACGTTCCTTCCTTACGGATAGGTCATTCCAGGTGGCGATCCCGCCCGGTAAGTCGTCATTCTACCCGTTAGACCAGGGAGTCCCACAGGGGTCTTCACTGTGTCCCACCCTTTTCAATCTGTATGTGAGACCGTTGGCTGCGGTCGTCAAGCGGTGGGGCCTAACTATGGTGTCCTACGCAGATGATACGCAGCTGGCGGTCACACTGAGTGGGGACTCAGACCTGGAGGCTCCCAGGTTTTGTGAGGGTCTGCGGGAAGTGGCTAACTGGATGAAATCCAACTGTCTCCAGTTAAACACCAAAAAAACGGAGATTATGGTGGTTGGTAAACAGGTGGTTTTGTGGGATGATAAATGGTGGCCTTCGGAGTTGGGTGTGACTCCCCTCCCAGCGGTAGAGATAAAAAACTTGGGGGTATGGTTTGATTCTTCTCTGAGTTTCATCTGTCATACCAAGAAGGTGGCGGCTTCCTGCTATGGCATCATCAGAGGACTTCGACCTATCCTCAAATTCTTTGATGCACCTACAAGACAGCTGGTGGTTCAAGCATCAGTGTTGTCTAGGTTGGACTATGCCAACTCCCTATTGGCGGGGATAAACCAGTCAGAATTTCGGCGGCTCCAGCGGGTTCAAAACGCTGCGGCCCGACTGGTGACTGGTCTCCCCAGGCGATGTTCGGTGTCCAATACTCTGCGCTCTCTCCACTGGCTCCCTGTGCAACAGAGGATTAGATTTAAGGTTCTCTGTTTTGCATTTAAAATCTTAAAGGGTACTTCCCCGCAAATCATGGAGAAATTGCTGATTCCTTATGTTCCCTCTCGCACTCTTAGATCGTTAGACCAGAACTTAGCAGTGGTTCCGCACTTTAAGCTGAGCAGAATTGGGGGTCGCTCCTTTCGAGTCCTGGCAGCGTGTTGGTGGAATTCTCTTCCTCCACAAATCCGGGCCATTGATGAGCTTCTTCAGTTTAGGCGGGCTATTAAGACCTTTTTATTTGTCTAAGTTTATTTGTTGTGTTTTGTCTTCTTTTGCCCGCTTTTAGTGCTGTGTTGTGTTTTCCTTCTCAAAGCGCCGGGACGCCCCTTTGCTGGGGCAGCTGTGCGCGGTACAAATAAAAATAACATAACATAACATAACATAGGCATCAAAATTAAGTGGGCAAGGTAGACAAGGAAGAATGTTTGAGTGGACTCATTAGATAAAATTAACACAGAATTGAGACTGTAACTTCTCCTGAAGAAACTCATGATAAAATTACAGAGGCATATAAGTCCCTCTGTATTTCTTCTGTGTCCTGGTTACCTACTGATGAACTCCCTTAACATAAGTCTTCTGAAGGCTGGTTTAACCATGTCTGCAATGTAGCCCATACACAACTCAAGACAGCTTTTAAAAAAATCCCAGTTCAGGTGATTTACCCTTTTGTTGTCACTAAGAGTAACTCAGAGTACCAAAGATGAGACACAAGAAAGGTGTGCAAATGTCTTTTAGAGCATTTATTGCAACAATCTTATTCTTGAAAAAAAAAAAAAAAAAAAAACATCAGCTGTGATTATGAGGCAAATGCGACAAAGTTTGGAAACCAGCATTACAAAAATGCTGAAAAGTATTAACAGTTCAACCACAGTAATGTTATGGAGTTGGTACACTCTTCTCTGCTACTACCTACACTATTGAGAGCTTAGTGGTAGTACCCTCTACATGATCAGTTGGGATACCCGAACTCCCATACCTGAGTGAGATGTACCAGAAAGCCAGGAAGTTGGTCTGGTGTAGTGCAGGCTATTGCCCTATTCAAGGTAGAGGTCAGGATCAGAGTCAGCCAAGCTGCACCTCAGACATTGTGTGCCACGTTCCAGGATAATCCCAGCAGAAGTGCTCCTCTGCTGAATATGGCACAGAGGCAGTTTTTATAATACAAGCCCTGGTTGTGTCACACTTTGTCAGAAATGCAGGATTAATGCTATTACACGTCTGCAATGGCAGAGCTGTCTCATGGAAAATCAGGATACGTAGGACATCTCATTCTGTGTGTTCAGCCTTAGGCAGAGTGTAACAGACTAGATGGCATCAATGCTTACAAGACACAAGCAACATGTACAGTGATTTCTCAGTATATTATTGCATGAGTGAAAAGCAAAGTAAAAGGTTACCATCAAAAAGGAAATGCTAAGTTAAAATATGCATTTTAAAATGGAGGCACTAAGCGGGCCCTAAGGTGCTTTACCACACAGTGAAGATAATAATTATGCAAGAAGGGAATACAGCCAAATTCTAGTTTAAAGGAAGGATGAACTTAGAAGTAAGCCAGGGATTACTTGCTATCTGCAGGGAACCAAATATACTGTGCTTCTTTCTGAACAGTCATAAATAATCCCTTTTTCTCGGGTTATCAAAAACCACCTATGATCTCTGAAATACCAGTGGAGAAATAGGTGAATCTTTTTACAAACACCCAGGCAATTCTGATGTCATTCCTACTTTTAGGGAAGAAGTACCTTATGATAAGCAGGATGCCTTACAATTCAGTCTTTCCATTGATTTAAGGAAAGTTACTGTGGCAAGCAATCATTGTCCATCTGGGAAGGATCCTGGACCGACTGGACTCCCTATGGGCTTGTTTAAAGAGTACAGCATAATCTGGGCCTCTCTGCTAACTAATGTGATGAGAGTGGCCTTCGTAGGGAAACCAGAAGCATCCTGGAAGGAGGCTTCTCTAGACCAAATTTTGGAAAAAAGTGAATGTGTATTATCCTAGTTGCTATAGTCCAATTTCCCTCTTAGAATGCAACCTAAAAATTTTGGGCAGAATTTTAGCAGCAAAGATAGAGGCATGGTTTGAGGAAACCCAGATTCTATTCAAGTTACAGTATGTTTTTCGACTGGGGCTGCATACTTTAGAACAGTGCCTCAACTGTCAGTTTATCATTGAGAAATATGTTAAGGCCAAGAGATGCTCTGTCCATAAAGATCTCCTGAGTAGGATATATTGGGATACCACAACAATGATTTGTTATGTGGATGGTGCCATTTTGGTCTCTAGAACTGCAAATGGCCTCCATTCCCTTCTGGGTGCTTTTGCAACTTTTGTGGATGATTTAGGCCTCAAACTAACCACAATCAATCATGTATTACGGAAATCAGGCCAAAAAATACTAAAACCAGTAAATTTAAACTAAGCAGAGCTGAGCTTGCCAACATGTCAAATTTTATGCATCTAGGTCTTACAATGGATATCCAAAAGATTTTTTTTTTTTTTAAACCCTACGGCCCATCAATTTGAAATGCCATCGAGTTTTTTTCAACTTTACATGCAGAGAGGGACACAATTGAGTGAAGGAGATTCTTTGTTTATACAGAAGTAAATGTATAGAAATAGCAAGCTATGGGGCAGAGGTATGTTATGTTATATTGAATTGAGTTGTATAGCACACTAGTTAACCAAGAGGGTACCTAGGTGCTTGGTTTATAAGGGTGTGTGGGGTTATAAAGGGGTGGAAAAACTTCAACAAGCTGAAAATAAATTCTTGATAAAAAGGGCTGGTCTTGCCACAAGCCTCTTTAAATTATTTGTGTCATCTATAAGTTGGACTTGACTATCTGGAAGACAATTTTAAAATAAGTCCTTTACTGTTGAAGTATCTGGGGCAACCCAGCAACTGGCTTCTCTAGGGAGATCCTGTCAAACTATGTTTGCCTCAATAATGCCTTAGCCGTTCCCTGGTTACATTATGTGAAGTCCACATTAAACTCACAAGATCATTATGAGCTGTACCTCAACCGAAGTTACACCGATGCACACTCTCAAATGCTGGTAAAAAACATCTTTTTTTCAGAGACAGATGAGAAGTCACTCGCAGGACTTTGAAAAGCTGAAGTCTGGAATCTCCTTTTGTCTTATTAAGCAGGCTCCTGGTGTGGAGTTTTACTTACAAAATATTTTTAGTACTGCAGACAGATTGTATTTTATTCACTTGTGCTTTAATAATCTTTTTTTAGCTGCAGTTCTACAACATGGCTCTTAGTCCACAACTCTCCACACCTGTCCGTGTGATAATGTATCTGATCTAGTCATTGCAAATGGTTTTTGGTTCTGATTTTGTGCTCTACTAACATACAACAATATAAATTGGTCCTAATTTTTGCAGCAGTTAAGCAGTCCTGAATTATATCCCATGTACTCTGGTCACTAGGAAGAGGTACAGGATTTCAGCCTGAAGTTTAAATGCTTTGCTTTATTTGTACATTTTGGACTTTCATCTGTGTTTCTTTTCCTTGTGATGATCTTATACTATATGTAACCAAATTTGTTATTGCATGGTCATAGAAATAGAAAGGAAAGGGTCAGCATGAGCTGTAGGTACACGCAGGGTTGCAGTGCTTCTTGAACCACAGGTCGGGCCAGTGGGCGGGCAGTCTCAGTCTTGTATGCAGTATTGCAGGGCGATGGCCGCCGCTATACCAATCGTAGTAGAAAGAATGGGATGTAGGTCTTAATATAAAATTGACCAACAAAGAATGGTCCATGGCACTGGAATGGGTGAAAATGGTCTTGCGAATTGCTTGCTTAAAATTCACCCACTTCAACTTCTTGCATTAAACTTATCTTACACCTCATGGTCTACACAAGATGTTTCCAACTTCCTCACCAATGCACTATGGCTGTGCGGATGTCACTTTCCTTCACATGGTATGAGAGTGCACGCCACCACACTAAGCCTGGGAACAGGTCCAAGAGCATCTCTCTGCCATCATTGATGTCCCATTGAGTTGCGGGCCACTACAATGCTTATTGGGAACTACGAAACATTCTAAATGCACCAATTATTATCTAAGATTATCAGACTTAGCTCAGACTTTGTTTAAAAGACTTAGGGGCATATTTAAGAAAAGTGGTGCTGCAAAGATTTTAACACTAATCCTGCAAAGCACCCAGAGGCCCCTTGTAGCCAATGGAAGCCTCCTTGTAATGCCTGCTCTGAGGAAGAGTTAAAAGTGCTTAAAAAAAGCGCAAGGAAAATCTATAAGATTTCCTTGCGCCAATTGGCATGCATTGCACTGCGCCTCTTTGTAAATATGGCACAGCGCTTTTGGCCATCTAATGCCACATTAGAGTAGAAAATGGCGCTAATGTGGCATTGGAATGGCACTAGGGGCTCCTAACTATACTCTTAACAGCTAAGGCCTTATCAGTCTTAATCTTAGAAACCAATAGATCTTCCCTTTTGATTTGTTTAACTTTCTGCAATACCTTTTTTATACTACTCTGTGAGTATCCTCTTTCTCTGAATCTTTTAATCATAACACATGCTTCTTTATCAAAAGTGGAATCCAAACTGCCTTTCCTCCTTGCCCTAAGTAATTCTCCATAAGGGATACTTTGGATGAGATTAGGGTGACTACTGGTAGCATGAAGTAGGCTGTGTCATTTTTACCAACTGGCAAAATATTTATAATACAAAGTTGAATTGTACAAATGAAGGTGCCATACAGGCAAGATGGCTGCTATTGACATGGATCACACTGGTCCTTTGTTTGTGTTATCAGATTAGGATATTTAAATGAGAGGAGGAAATGTTGCTCCATCCGTGATCAAGGCTGAGTGCCGAAACGCGTTGGATTTTGTGAATAAACTCTGGTAATATTGCAGACGGAGGTGTCCTGGTCCTCTTTTGAATCAAGAAGGAGCACTGGAATAAAATATATATATATATATATATATATATATATATATATATATATATATATATATATATATAACTGTAAGTAAATATACAATTGTTAAACAGCCTCAAAGAGTATGTGCATAATGTACTAGTATGATATAATAACTATACATTTAAAGAACTATAGATATCTAGAATATACACATAATCATATTATAAATATTTATCAACGCAGGCATATGCAGTCCATTGCTGTTTGGATACAGTGGTTATGAAGGAAAGACAAACTCTTGGGTAGTCTTCTGAAGACAAGATAGTTATCTGTGGATCTTATATTTTGAGGTAATGAATTCCATAGTTTGACTGCTTGAACAGGAAAGGATGTACCATCTATTGCCTTTTTCTTGTATGATGGTGTTTTAAGGTGGGGTGCCAATTTTGAATAGAGGTTTCTTTATTGAATGTATTCTGTTATTTTGTGTCTGATAAAAAGTGGTCCTGGTCCTGTTCCATGTATAGCCTTGTGCGTGATACAAAGCAGCTTGAAGGTGGATCTTCTGGCAACGGGTAACCAGTGCAGTGCTCTCAGGGGAGATATTGGCATGTGGCTTTACATGTAGTAGTAGCCTGGCAGATGGGATCTGAATATATTGTAGTTTTTTAAATAATAGATAGGGATGATCAATGGTAGAGACCATTGGCATAATCCAGTTCGGATAGTACAAGAGAAATAGTAACCTATACCTTGTGTGAAAATCCTAGGTGAAAAAAGATGTGTCACAGAGTCTTCAAGGTGATGAAGCTTGATTGCGCTAATTTGGCCACGTGGGAATTCATTGTTAACTTGGAGTTCATGGTAATTCCAAGGTTTTTAACTTCCTTCAATAGTTGAGGAGGTGGTCTGAGATCATTAGACCAGGCGCACAGTGGATCATAATTTTTTCCAGTCGCCACATGTGAGTATTTCTGTTTTGGAAGCATTCAGTTTGAGATGGCTCCAAGTCATCCACCAATGGCTCTGAGGCAACTGTAGATTTGTAAATAATTTTCATAGTCTTTGGGAAATTCCAATTTAAGTAGTATTTGTGTGTCATCTGCATAGTTGTAGCATGTGAGTTGAAAATCATTATTCTAATCAATTCTAGTAATGGCATCATGTAAATGTTGAAAAGCATGGGTTAGATGAATGATCCTTGGGGGTGCCCTGCTTTTGTGAGGTAGGGTTTGGACGAGAAGGGGGGAGAATAGATAATATTAGTTCTGTTTTGAAGGTACAATGTAATCCTGTCAAGAGCAGTCCCTTCTATGCAGGCTTCATGAGGTCTTTGAATTAGGGTGTCATGGTCAACAGTATGAAAGGCAGCTCAGAGGTCAAAGAGAAGTAATGCAGCAACTGGAGTTGTCTTCAATGAAATGTGACATCTGGGCAAATGCTGCTCCTTCTTTCAGTTTGCCCTGGAAAGTTTAATCCATTTAAATGTATACTTTTGAGTATGTGTGGTATACAAACTGTGTTTGAAACTTTGTAATAACCCCAAATTCTACGGTATCGGTTAGGCATGCTTATCACTGTGGAGGCATTTGTGTGATGTACATTGATATAAATCTAAATAAAGGAATTTCATATATATTTTCAATTATTATATGCTTTCATGGCTAATACTAGCCAAATAAAAAATCTTTGACTGACTATGAAGTGACTCATCCTAGCTGAGGCACACGTACTGTCTAAAGTTGATTGTGTCATCTGCCTCTTGATTAGTATTCGAAAATAACACTTAGCTACCGTGAAGGCAGCAGTCAACGCAGCAGGAAGTCTAATTTCTGGATATAGAAGATCTAACCACATTACCCCAATTTTACAATCACTCTACAGGCTTTGTATTAAGCTGATGAGCACCTTTAAACTTGCTTGCATCTTCCAGAGGACTCTTTATGGTGATTCCCCAAGCTATCTGTCAGAGAAACTGATTATCTTGGATTGATCATGTTCTCTGCAATGCACCAATTGATCATGTTCTCTACAAAGCACTAATTCTCCGTTCCCAGATATGACAGCCTTCATGAAAGCTATAACCTTGAATTAATCCTTAACTCTGTATAATATGACCCTAGGAATAACCCCCATTCAGCACCTTGAAGAAAGAAATCAAAATTTACTTCCTCCAGCACCACTTCCAACCTGGATTGTCCGTATGCTGAGCCTTTTTTGCCCCTCATCATATAAGGAAGGTACTATGGAAATCATGATTTCTTACTACAAGAATATGTTCTTTCTTGTTTGTTTTTTTCCAGAGCGGAGCCCCCTTAAGTTGTGATTGGAAGGTCAGACTTCACCTGCAAATTTATCAGAGCAACACATTTAGCATCAGCTCTGACATGTTTTGATCCCTTTTCTCTTCAAATTCTGTGTGATGTTTAGAAACAATCTATGCTGAATAACAGGCTAGTCTAGGACATCACTGTTAAAATCCTCATGGGAAATGCATGGTCCATTGTGTCATGAATAATACCATAAAATAGGAGAAGGAAAAAACCTGTCTATCTGCCAAAATGTGGTCACAAATCATATGCACAATTGCTTTTCAACAAAGGGTGGCATCAGTCACCAGTAATATTGATTCAAATGTACACTCTTTGACTAAATTGGATCCAATGGGATGTATTTCTGGAAGCTCTGAATAACTGGGATTTTAATTGGACAAGCCTAAGATGTGTCTGTCTGTCCAGGTATTGGTACTAAATATAAGCAGAAATCAACTGGAACTGCAGTCATTTCTCTACATGCCTGTAGTGCAAATTAATATATTCTAATTCCCATATTTCTAAGTAAACCTGTAATCCTGTTTTCGTGATGTCTGTAAAATGTATGAAAGAAGAGTGGCATTCTGTTCCCTCCTCTGTCAAAAAATATCATACCAATTAGGAGTGTAGATCTCTGCTGTCAGGAACAATAACCTAGGGCCAGATGTAGGTAAGTCTGATTTTGTGGCTTGCAATTTGCGAGTCATAGCGACTCGCAAATTGCAACTCGCAAAACCAAATGCAGAAAGGTGTCTCAGACACCTTCTGCGACTCGCTATGGGGTCGCAAAGACCCACCTCATGAATATTAATGAGGTGGGTCGCAGTTTGCGACCCCATAGCGAGTCTAGGCACTCACAGGGATGGTGGCCTGCTGGAGAGAGCAGACCACCATGTCCGTGACTGCTTTTTGAATAAAGCAGTTTTATATTTTATTTTTGCAGCCCGTTTTCCTTAAAGGAAAACGAGCTGCAAAAAGAAAAATACCGAAACCATTTGGCTTCGGTTTTTTCAGAGTAGGCAGTGGTCCATAGGACCACTGCCTGCTCTGAAAAAATATTTTTATTGGCATTCACAAAGGGGAAGGGGTCCCATGGGGACCCCTTCCCTTTTGCGAATGAGTTACCATCCACTTCAAGTGGATGGTAACTGCGAGTTGGTTTGCGACCGCATTCGCGGTCCCAAAGCAACTCTGCATGGCATGCGGTTGCAAATAGGAAGGGAACACCCCTTCCTATTTGCGAGTCGCAGCCTCAAATTGCGAGTTGGTACCGACTCGCAATTTGCGGTTGGGCATCGCGTTTGGCCTTTTGCGCCTCGCAAACTGCGTTTTTCGCAGTTTGCGAGGCGCAAAAGGTTTGCTACATCTGGCCCCTAATTCCTAAATGCAGATAGTCTGTTGTGATGCAAAGACTGAACACTTCTCTGTTTGTTCAGTTTAGGAGGGAACAGTAGCAGATAGCATTGTTACAAAACCAGAGGGTTGCGTATTGAAATCCATACCCCACAAGGAAGACAGGGTGACAGAAGACTTTCATCTTGAGAGGCCTCACATTTGTTTCTGCCCGTAGCAAGAAAGAAAACATTTCTCAAAGCAGGAAAAGATGGTGGCTCCTCATTTCCCTAGGTTTGTGTTAAGGAGGGAGCTTAGAGCTCCTTCAGAGGAAGCTGATGTCACCTGCCATCATTACTAGAAGTAAACAGGACAAAGTGCTGAGATATAGGGCTGTGTATTGGTAGGATTTACACAGGTGTTATATATAAAAAGCCACCAAAAGCTGACTTGTGGACTCAATAAGAATGGCACTTTACCAACAGCTCCCTAAACATTCCAGACCCTGAATGAATGGAGAATTCTGCCTTATCTGCATGTGTTTAAGACTAAACTAAATCTTATTCTCTGCTTGAAAGCAATGGCAAGAGTTTCTCTACAGGAGTCAGCTGGCTAGACTCCTTCATCCTCTGCAGGAACTCATAAGACTGAATAAAAACTCCACCCCGGGTGGGAGAAAGTGCTTTTCACTTCAAACAGACTGCACTGAATGTGGTGAGATCCCTTGTTGGAAAGAGGCCTGGGTCTTAGAAACCTTCCATGAAGATCTGGAAGCTTTAGGAGAAACTAGCAGTGACCTTCCAAGCATCAAAAATAATTAAGGGTCAGATGTATAAAGCTCTTTTACCAGTCACAAGTGGCCCATTGGGCTGTTTGCAACCAGTAGAGGGCTTTTTGCCATGTACCATCTCTATTTTGTGAGTTGGTACCCTATTACTGACTCAGAAAATAGGATTTGCGAGTCACTATTTGAAAGGGGCGTTTCAAGGAAATCCCTTCCTAATAGCAAGTCGCAGAGGGAATTTAGAATGTTTTGCGACTGGGAATGCAGTCGCAAAACATTTGCAGTTACCACCCACTTCAAGTTGATGGTAAGCCATTCGCTAACAAGAATGTGAAAGGTGGTGCAAATTTTTTTTAAGAGCAGGCAGTGGTCCCATATACCACTATCTACTCTTAAGGAATTAAAAGAAAACTTTTCAGTTTTTTTTTGTAATGCATCCAGTTTTCCTTTAACGAAAACAGGCTGCATTACAAAAAAAGGATTGCTTTATTTAAAAGTAATCACAGACATGGCGGTCTTCTGACCCCAGCATTCTACGATTGTAGTCATTCACAGTAGGTCGCAAATTGCGACTTGCCATATGAATATTGATGAGGCAGGTCCATTTGTGACCCACTGCAAATTATTAACAGTGCCAAACACATTGTCATACATCGCAGTTCGCGATTTCCTAATAGCGAATTGCTAGGGTTTGCTGTTAGAAAATCGCAAACATTAAACTGCATATATCGAGCCCAATGTCTTAGGGAAACAATTTGAGTATGGCAGAGTGGAAGAAGTTTGACGGAGTGGGTGGAGCAACATAAACTCCACCCTATACGGAGTTGTGGGAACAAAAGGGCCACCATTTGGAGCCTCCTCTGACTTCACCAGTAGGATCCCCTGATCCACCTGTCTATCCACCACATGACTTGTAGGTCATAGTGACAGTTGCTTGACCGTATAGAGGATGGTACAACCATTTCTCATTTTCTTTGCCATTGTCCCATGTGCCTTGCTCCACAATCAGGGACAAACCTTTCTGAGCATCAGGCCATTTGTTTTTTTTATTCACAGAAAATAAAGGTTTGCTTTGGAATTTTGTTTTCACAGTAAAATAGAAGCCCTGTGAAGCTCTCACGATTACTAACTAATGATTCAAAATGCAAAGCACTTCATAAAAGTAGGTATCACATTTGCATGAAGTGTGCTCAATGATAAATTGTTGTTGTTTTTATAACTTTGAACTTCTTCTAAATATCTCTCAAAGATTTAATTGGGGCAATCTAAGTAATGCAGGTTATTTCCACAATTATTTTATAAAAAAAATGTTGCTTTTTACACATTACGGGCCAGATGTAGGAAACGTTTAGCGAGTCGCAAACGGCAAAAATGGCCGTTTGCGACTCGCTAAACGCGTTTCCCAATGCAGAAATGCATATTGCGAGTCGGTACCGACTCGCAATATGCATTTCAGAATCGCAAATAGGAAGGGGTGTTCCCTTCCTATTTGCGAGTCTGAGTGGTATGCAATACCATTTGCGACCGCATAAGCGGTCGCAAATCGTATCGCAGTTACCATCCACTTCAAGTGGATGGTAACCCACTCGCAAATTGGAAGGGGTCCCCATGGGACCCCTTCCACTTTGTGAATGGACCCAAAAATATTTTTTCAGGGCAGGGAGTGGTCCCAGGGACCACTCCCTGCCCTGAAAAAATACAGAAACTAAAGGTTTCGTTTTTTTTTTTAAGTGCAGCTCGTTTTCCTTTAAGGAAAACGGGCTACAATAAAAAAAAAAAACTGCTTTATTGAAAGCAGTCACGAACATGGAGGTCTGCTGACGACAGCAGGCCTCCATGTTTGCGAGTGCCTATACTCGCTATGGGGCTGCAATTTGCGACCCACCTCATGAATATTCATGAGGTGGGTCATTGCGACCCCATAGCGAGTTGCAGTCGGTGTCTGAGACACCGTACTGCATACCAATTTGCGAGGTGCAAAGTGCGAGTCGCATGGACTCGCACTTTGCACCTCGCAAAATTTTGAGTTGCTACATCTGGCCCTACATTCTTGCCATCTATTACTTGATTTTTATTACAACTATATTTACAATGTATCACGAGAACCACATTTAACTTCTGTAAATAACTATACTGAAAAAAGTAGAAAGAAATATATGACTCAAATTTGTACAATTAAGAACTACACAAAAGCGAAGGCAAGTCATGGTCTCATGATGTATCATCACCTGTTGTGAACTAGCCAGGGAACCCTGAAGAAGGCATTAATGAGCCTTAAATGCCCAAACTCTGAATTCCTTTGTTTGAACTTCCATGATCACATAATTGATTATTAATTGACATCTGGCAGTTTTCCTAAAGATGTCCTTTCCTAATGCACTCACCTTAGGATTTCCATATTTCTGGAATTAAAAGTACAAAAAAATCAGTGTAGTATCACGGGAAAGCAAATCCTTAAATAACTAAAATAAGCCTGTAGCAGACACACTAAGGCTCATGCTCAGTAACACAAACTGTTGCAAAGCTGTGTAAAAAGTAGCCACAAGTCAACTTTCATGTGAGAAATTGGGCTATTGGTTCACTGGCGTGGGAGATCTGGTCAAGGAACAGGCACAATCACTGGAAGGGTGAAAGGCAAAAACACTTTAAATTAATCTGTGCTTAACCCTGACTAGCTTGACTCAAAAAACAGTCCGGCTTAGCTTATAGGCATTGTGTAAATTATTTATGCAGCACACACACACAATGATGAAGTGAGAACACAATAAGAAAAAGCCATTTCAGTAGAGCTAAATGATTCAATTTTTAAAGTCTTTTTAGCAAAAATTAGCACCTAAAAGATTAAAGCCCTAACCGTGAACATCTAGTTGCTCAAAACTGGGTCAAAGTTGAAAAATATGGCCGTCCACGATGGAGCATGGGTCGGAAACAAGAAGTGGACTGGACCAGCTCGTCACTTACCTTTGGACTTAGAAGATAATCTGTTGAAATAGTTCTGAGAAGATAAAGTTCAGTGGGGCAAGGCTGCAGGTGGTGTCTGAGGAGAGAGTGTCATCATCGAGGTGCTACTGGACAAAGCTGCAGTGACATTTTCTAAGTCTGAACTTAGTCACATTTACAGTAGTTGAAACTTTCCAGTAGGATGGGGGGGCTGTTGCCGCTGAGCGTGCAGGAGCCTAAATACCCCATTTTCTGAAAGACCTATGAACAGGATTTGATGCTGCAGAGAAGAATATGGCAGGAGGAGACATGAAGTCAGGCCAACCGGCAATGGACCTTGGGTGGATCGATAAGAAGACTGGTAGTGGTCTTCCCTTGATTCTCAAAGCTGTTTTTAGCCAAAAAATGTCCAAGTCCCAAGTTTTGAATTTTGGCTAACTGGGCACCTTTACCACCACCGCCAAGGGTCAGGCCCGGAAGGGCACCACTTGGGAGGTTACAACTCAGGAGGCCAGCATGCTTGCCCTTAGACATCACTCTGGTAGTCCTGGATTCAGGTGAGAAAGCAAGGTTCAGTGGGGCAAGGCTGCAGGTGGTGTCTGAGGAGAGAGTGTCATCATCGAGGTGCTACTGGACAAAGCTGCAGTGACATTTTCTAAGTCTGAACTTAGTCACATTTACAGTAGTTGAAACTTTCCAGTAGGATGGGGGGGCTGTTGCCGCTGAGCGTGCAGGAGCCTAAATACCCCATTTTCTGAAAGACCTATGAACAGGATTTGATGCTGCAGAGAAGAATATGGCAGGAGGAGACATGAAGTCAGGCCAACCGGCAATGGACCTTGGGTGGATCGATAAGAAGACTGGTAGTGGTCTTCCCTTGATTCTCAACTGGGCACCTTTACCACCACCGCCAAGGGTCAGGCCCGGAAGGGCACCACTTGGGAGGTTACAACTCAGGAGGCCAGCATGCTTGCCCTTAGACATCACTCTGGTAGTCCTGGATTCAGGTGAGAAAGCAAGGCTCAAGCATAAGGACAGGCCTCTGAGGGTTAAAGGAAGTTTCCAGGAAGCAAAGCTATACTTCGAGGTGCAGCAAACCTGTCTTGTGGAGTACACAGTTGCCACAACAAGAGGCAGCCCTCTGAGAGTCCTTCCACAGGTCCAGAAAGTGAAATGAAGAGTGGGTCTGAGGGCCCTATTTTTTATATCTAGTCCCATCTTTTATGTAGGAGAAGCTCCTAGAGGTTTTTCTTTGAAGTGTTTGGAATTTCCTGACACCCCTGCCCTCTCTCCAAGCTAGCTGAAGAGACAATGCAGTGGTGACATGCCCTTTGTGTGAAGGCAGGGCACAGCCTATTCATTTGCAAGTGGGACTGCACCCAGTTACACCACCCACCCCTATCTTTCCAGCAGATGGCCTATTCAGGCACACCTAATCCTGCTATTGTGTGCATGTCTGGGAGGAATTTAAAAAGATCTACACCCTGTCATGTGACCAATGGGAGTCTGAAGGCGCCATATGGCTAAGGGCAGGAAAATGGCAACTCTTTCAAAGTACACTTTAAAATCTGACTTTAACATTACAAATGATTTTAATTACAGTTTCATAAATACCAAACATGCAATTCTTACCTGTTTCCAATAAAACCTTAGCACTTAATAATTGTAATAAGGCAACCTAATGTTATCCTATTGGATAGGTAGGCCTCACAGTAGTGAAAAAGGAATTTAGGAGTCTTTCTTTACAAGGGCATGTAAACATATAGATACATGCCCAACTTTTTAATTACAATGCACTATGCCCTGCGGGCCATTTAGGACATGCCCTAGGGATGCTGTATTTGCAATAAAAGAGGAGTTTAAGGTTTGGCAAGGGGGTTATATTGCCAAGTCTAAATTACAGTTTAGATTAGCATTCAGGCTGCAATGGCAGACGTAGGACATATTTTAAGGAGTTACATAAGTGGGGCACACTATGTGCTCCAGGCCCACTAGGAGCATTTAATTAACATATCCTGGTTATATAGTATACTACTCTGCATGAGACTTATAAGTAAATTAAGTATGCCAAACAGGTGTAAACCAATTTAGCCATGTTTAGGGGAGTGAGCACAATCACTTTAGCTCTGGTTACAGTGGTAAAGTGCACAGTCCTAAGACCAACAAAAACTATTTTCAGCAGAAAAATTGAGGAAAATAGGCAAAAGGTTTTAGAGACGACCACCTCTCTAAGGCTGACAGATCTAACACACAAAGACAATTTTGTGCCAAAAGTTAACCCTTGTGCTGGTCCAAAACTTGTATTTGAAATGGTGCATGTATGGAAGGTGGCAGCACAACAACCATTCATGTTGGCATAAAGCCAGATCTGCTAGAGTAGCATGATCTTACTTGTCCCCATTCCTAATGCCCAGTGTAACCAGAAGCAAACAAGTTGTCTAGTGTTGTATGACCTGCCATACGAATGTGTAAGATGTGCCTACCACTAAAATGCATATCTTATTCCTTTGACCACTATGTGGTGGTCTGCATGTTGGAATTTGATCTGGAGGGTGTTCGTCTAGTACGAATTCTAGGGAGGATACTGCTTGCTTGCCTTTGCACTCTAGCTTGAGGTTCAACATCAAGCCGAACAGCCTGATGTGCACAATTGCCAGGGCAAATCTAGGTAAATCTGGTCTTTTAGTCATTTCTGCTTTTCGCACAGGACAACACCCTCATTTTCCATGCAGCATTCTGTTGCATTAAATAGATTAAGGGCTTTAATTGTGTTTCTGAATTAAGACACTGTATCACAATGTAGGAGGATGCCTGCATACTATGGCGGTCATTATGAACATTGGCGGTCCGGACAGCCATTCCGGCGGTGACGGAAATTACCGCCACCGGCATGGCGGTCCAGACGGCCATATAATGTTCATGGTGTGACCGCCACAGGCAGAACTCCACCACCGCCAGGCTACTGCTGCCACGCAGCCTGACAATGGGGGATTTTCTTATCCGACAAGGCAGCGCTGCAAGCAGCACTGCCCACCGGATAAAGAACCTGTGTCCATGAGCCTTTCCCTGGTGGTGTCCCCTGCCAGGAAAAGGCTGGCCGAATGGGGACCCCAGAGCCCCCCTGGGGGCCCATGCACTGCCCATGCACTTGGCATGGACAGTGCAGGGGCATCCATGCACAGCCCCGTCGCGCATGTCACTGCCCGATTTACGGGCAGTGATATGCGCAACGGGTGCTTCTGCACCCGCCGCACTGCGGCATTGGCGACAGCTTCATGTGGAGCCGTCGGCAATGTTCAGGCCCTGCATTCCTCTGGGCCAGGTGGCAGAAACACTGTTTCCGCCCACCGGCCCAGCAGAATGTTCTTTATTGGGCCGCCGGGGTCCTCAACGGGCTGGCAGTCTGTGTTAAGACCGCTAGCATGAACACAGCGGGAAATCCTGCCGTGTTTATAATGAGGGCCTATGTGTGCATTGTAGCCTATGGCATTTGCAGTATGGTAGATGGGAGATGCATTATGTTTTGACGGAGTATCTTGTTTGCCATACACTAAATAAGGCCCTGATTATTGGCCTAATAGTTATGGAATAAATATAAGGATCTATGTGGCAAATGTAAAAGCACCAAGAGCCATATGTACATAGCTTTTATTTGGACACAAACGGCCCGATTCTGCAAATCTGGCCATTTGTGATCAGAAAAAAGCATTTTGCTATGTACAAAACCCTGTTTTATGATTCGGTATCCTATTAATGAATTGCAAAATAAGTTAGCGATTCAGTATTAGCAAGGGGAGTGCTAAGGGTCCCTTCCTAATAGCAACTTGCAGTCCAATGTGCAAATGTTTTGCAACCGTAATGAGGTTGCAAAACAGTCGCTTTTTAACACCAATTTCAATTTGGTGCCAACACATTTACAAATGGTAAGAGGTCCTCAAGGAACACTTTCCCATTTGTGAATGCATGCACAAACTTTTTTAACAGCAGACAGTGGTCCCACAGACCTCTACCTACTCTTAAAAAGTGAAACTGAAGCTTTATTTTTTTTCTTTTTAAACGCAGCCCGTTTTTCTTTAAGGCCCCAAATGCCCTTAAACTGCAATGGGTGCAAATTTTATTCCCATGAACTCAAAGCAGAAGAGCAGAAGAGTGAAGCCATGAAAACAAAGACATATTGGATGGGATCGATAAGTTTAATATTTTTTTGCAAAATAACTCTTACCTTTCTTTTCTAAATGAGCACACACACCATTTTTGTTGAGGCCGTTTATTAAAATTTGATTAAATCGATCCAGATAAACGTTATACTATAATATGCAGATTGTGGGTCTTCAATCAATTCATTAAGGTAGTGAAATACAATTAAATTCACAGATGATAGCAATGCTGTATTACTAAATCTAACTTATTATGTTACTAATAAGGCTTGATTGGAGACCTTAAAATAAATATGTGAGGTAATTTGAATATTTTAATTAGGAAACTCATGCTCAAAAAGTTTTCAAAGAAAGAAAGAACGAAATATGTGAAAGGCAGAAAGAAAAATGAAGAATGAACATGGAGGAAAATAGGAAGAAGAAACAAGTATACATGACTCTCCAGAACGCTCTCGCACACAATTGCCAAATTTCACATCTAAATCATTCAAAATAATGAAAAATTAAAGTAGAGCTACATATACATTTGAAATGAGTCTCTGTGTGATAGATGTAACTATCATCACCCCATTGAAAACATAGGATAGTTGTTCCTTATTTACATATTCATATTCACCTATGAATGAGTTCATTGAAATAGAAACTTTTGGTGGAGATACATAAAGGGTTGTTGAAGTAAAGTCTTTTATGAAGGAACATTTTTAATCTGATTGAAGAGGATTCTATGCAGTGCTTGAACCCATGGCAATGACACACCATTTTCCCAATTGCAATTTTTTTTATTTGATGGAGAAAAATATTAGAATCTAAGATTGCGGGGAAAACATGCAAATTCACTTTATGCAGAATTCCTTCTACAGAATACAGCAAAATATTATGTTCAAAGAAAAACAAACTAATACAGAAAACAAATGAATATACACCTGCATTGGGTAGACATTTATGCTCCACCTACATATCGGAATCAGGAAGTGGAGGATTTTTTGATGCCAAATATATCCATCGCAGACTGATCATGCATGTCCTCCTAGTTGTTTGTTCTTGCCAACCCATTGGTCTGTTTTCCATCCTCCAAGTGGCAATGGCCATATAGCTTTATAACCACAGATATACAAGGAGTTTAGATGGGCATTATCCAAAGATGCTTTCCAATCTAACTAAAAGATCATATTCTCTCTGATGTGCTATAGTTTCACTGGATCCAATTAGTGAGATGCAATTTCGGACTTTAAGGCATATCAGAATTGGAAGTCAAGCATTGTTGTATCTAACAAACCTAGGTTTAGGGACTTAGGTGTCATCACAATACAAATGAAAGGATAACGCACAATTCACTCGAAAAAACACTGGAAATTGCGCTTAGCCCATTCAATTTCTATATTATAGGCTTGTCTGCTCAATTACAGGCTGTAGGCAATCATTTGCAAATCACTTTTAACCCTGCATCGATAGGCCCTGTCTAGCTTAAGTCATACCACAAGAAGGGAAGATGAAACTACATTGTTGGGATTGTGGTATCTTTTGTCAGGACAATCATGCATTGTTTTGGTACAAAATACTAATTTGTTATAAAAAAAAGTGCCCCATGGTGGGCTAAATAACAATGGACTTGGATGCGGCCTGAATAATACCAGCGACTGAAATTAATTTGAGCATTCCAACTATCACTTTTTAATATACTTAAGTGCAATACTTTAAGTTTGACAGGTATGCCCAGATGTGAGGCCCACGCTCACTGTCGCCTGCACCCAAGCTACAACTGACAAGTCCCAATCAGGGTGAAACCGGTCTTGGCTTGCTTGTGGTCCAGTTCAGGGATGACTTGGCATGGCAGTTCGGGCTGGCCTGTTCCTACTGGGGTAGGATCAAGAATGATTTTTATATGGCTGGGTCCAAACTAAGAAGCCTTTGTGTGCAAAGCCAACTTCACTGTGAACAAAGATATTCTGTGTAGGAAGGTGGCTTTCTTATAGCAAGGTTACCCCCATTTTTGGCCTGTTTGTCAGTGTTTGTCAGTGTGATTTTACTGTCTCACTGGGATCCTGGCAGTCAGGACCCCAAGTGCTCATCATTTGTGGCCTCTGTGTGTTGTCATTATGCTTGACTGTGTCACTGGAGATCTGCTAACCAGAACTCCAGTGCTTATACTCTCTCTGTTAACCAGGTTTGTCACTATAGTTTAATGACTCCATATTCCAATTCAGATTGGCACATTGGATCCCCCTTATAAGTCCCTAGTATATGGTACCTAGGTACCCAGGGCATTGGGGTTCCAAGAGATCCTTATGGGCTGCAGCATTTCTTTTGCCACCCATAAGGAGCTCATACAAACACTCTTTCAGGACCGCCACTGCAGCGTGAGTGAAATAGTGCACAGACTATTTCACATCCATTTTCACTGGACCAGGTAACTTATAAGTCACCTATATGTGTAACCTTCACTTACTGAAGGCTAAGTGCAAAGTTACTGTGTGTAAGGGCTCCCTTGCACTAGCAAAGGTGCCCCCACATTATCCAGGACCAACTTCCTGGACTTTGTGAGTGCGTGGACACCATTATAAGCGTGCACTACATAAATGTCAATACATATATGTAGATATACAATGGTAACTCCGAATATGGCCATGTGAGGTGTCTAAGATTGTGAAAGTGAACCCCAAATCCAAATATGGTATTGGGGGCCCAATTCCATGCACCCTGGGGACTCCAGCATGGACCCCCTGTACTTCCAAATCAGCTCTCTGAGGTTTCCACTGCAGCCCCAGCTGCTGCCACCTCACAGACATGTTTCTGCCCTCCTGGGGATTGAGCAGATCAATCCCAGGACGGCAGATAATACATTTCCTTTAGGAGAGGGGTGTTACGGCCGCTCCCATTGGAAATAGGTGTTACAGGCATGGGAGGGGTATCCTCCCAGAGCCTCTGGAAATGCTTTGAAGGGCACAAACAGTGCCCTCCTTGCATAAACCAGTCTACACCGGTTCACAGTCCCTGCTCTGGAGCAAAACTGAACAAAGGAAATGGGAGTGACCACTCCCCTGATCATCACTACCCCAGGGGTGGTGCCTAGAGCTCCTCTAGAGTGTCCCTGATGATAGCCTTCTTTGATTCCAAGGTGTGGGGACCCTCGGGGAGTATTTGAGTGGCCAGTGCCGGCAGGTGACATCAGAGACCACTCCTGATAGGTGCATACCTGGGTAGGTAGCCAATGCCCCTCTCAGGGTTATTTAGGGTCTCTGGGTGTTTCCTCAGATTCGGTTTGCAAGACTCCACCAGAACTCTTCTGCATCCTCTGCTTCAGCTCCTGACCATCGGATCAACCACAGACTGCTACAGGAACCGCTGTAACTGCAACAAAGTATCCAGGAAGGCCACTGTGACCTGCAACCTCGTCTTCAGCCAACAACTGCAACAGTTTACAGGTTGTGCACGCTCTGAGGCCTGCCTGTCTTTGCCCTGCACCAGAATAATAAAGGAATCTCCCATGGAGGGACGGAGTCACTTCCCTGCTTCAGCAGGCATTTCTCTGCAATGACGCGGGAACTCTGGGACTCCTCTCCTGTCGACGAGCATGATTCCTGGAACACAGGTGGTGGACTGAAGTGATCCTGACTGTCCAATGGGCCAGCTGTTCAAATTTGGTGGAGGTAAGGGCTTGCCTCCCTTTGCCAGACAGTACCCCTGTGCATTGCGTCCTCGGCAACTCCTTCGGCTTCTGTGCACTTCTTCCAAAAGTTCTTCATGCACAGTGTAGCCTGGTCTTCTGAGGGATCTCTGAAGTGCTGAGAGCCCCCTCTCTCTCCTCAGTCCAAGTTGAGACCCCTAGGTCCCTCCTGGGTCCGGTCAGCTCCACTTTGACGCAAAACCCATTCTTTCTTGAACCACGGATTATTGGCAGAATCCAGTGACGCAAACAGTCTGCATCCAATGACTCGACGTGGGACATCTCTTGCCCCAAGAAGGAACCCACAGCTATCTTCTTTGGTACATTTCTGTACTTTTTTTCCAACCAGACAATACACTTTTGCACCTTCTTCCAGGTGGGCAGGATTACTGTTCTTCCTTGACTCTTCATCGACATCTTGACTTGGTCTCCTATCTCCACAGGTCTTCATGTCCAGGAATCCATCATTGGTTTCTTGCAGTCTGGCTTGGTTCTTGCATAATACTGAGGAAACTTGCTGTACTTTACTCCTGTTCTACTGGGCTCTGAGGTGGGGTGCTTTACTTACCTTTGGTGTTTTCTTACACTCCCAGCGCCCCTTTACACACTACACTTGCCTAGGGGGGCATACAACTTTCACATTCCACTATTTTAGTATATGGTTTGTGTTGCCCCTAGGCCCATTGCAATCTATTGTGTTTTTTCACAGTTTGAACTATTCTGTGACTGTTTACTTACCTGATTTTGGTTACTAATGTATTTATTGTGTATAATACTTACCTCCTGAAGGAATATTGCCTCTAATATATTTTTGGCCTTGTGTCACTAAAATAAAGTACCTTTATTTTTAGTAACACTGAGTATTGTCTTTTATTGTCTTTAAGTACTGTGTGACTATAGTGGTATTGCAAGAGCTTTGCATGACTCCTAGTCTAGCCTTGGCTGCTGTGCTACAGCTACCCGTAGACAGCCTAAGCTGCTAGACACTGCCTATATTTCACTAATAAAGGATAACTGGACCTGGTATAAAGTGTAAGCACCCTAGGTATCCACTACAAACCAGGCCAGCCTCCTGCATTCTGTTCCTTCACATAATCACATGCACCCATAAAGTAGTTCCCTTAAGTGCCCAGATCTACTGTAAGTGATTTACTGAGACCTAAAATTGTTTTTGCTTTCAGCTAATGACCTGTTTTATATATTAGCCAAGGCATGACAGTTCTACCCAAAAACAATATTTTACATATGTTATGACAAAATGAAATAGGCATGTACAAAGCCAAATGTCTGGTAGCCAAAGTGAAGTCCCTTGACTTTGGCAATGCTCGTTATTCAATAATTTCATCATAGCAAATGTAACAAACCCTCATGGAAAAGCTGTAATCTGCATGGCATCCACAACATTTGCAAACCACTATTGCTACTCCATTCAAAAAGCCTGGGGTTTCACACAGCACTCAAGCCACTTCATAACATCAGGAGGCTTAGCAGTAATTTGACAAATAGCATTGGTGTTTTTGCAAAAATTAAGCTAAGAGAAACAAATTACAATTTTGAGGGTTGACAAGCATATCTAAAAATTGCATTACCACATCAGCGGTGCAAACAATCAAATACAAATATATCATAGAAGCAGTCACAAATCATTATTTTTGTCCTTAGGTGAATTAGCTGATATGGATTATGCAGCTTAGATTAGTGGATCACTTTCATATCAAAAGTTCATTCCATTGTGGTGGTCTGGTGATGCACTCTTGTTAAAATGCTGGCAATCGCATTCTGCACATTTTCCTAACACAATCTTAAAGCCCCTAACACAAATTAAAATTATGGGGTTGCAAAGCATATCTAAAAATTATATAACCATTTTAGCAGTGCAAACAATTACATACAAAATAGAAAAGAGATCAAGAACTCACAAATCATTACTTATGGTTTTAGGAGAATTATTGAACTATTCATTTTAGTGGATCATTTCCATATCACAAGTTCATTCCATTGTGGTTGTTTGACAATGCATTATTGTTAAAAGTGTGCTTTTATGCAACTTCTGTAATATATTCAAACAAATGCTGGACATCACATTCTGCACATTTTTCAAACACAATTCATCCCAAAGCTGCCAACAGCTTACCTGAGAAGAGAATAAGGGCCAGATTTAAAGAAAAGTGGTGCAACGCGGTGCTGCACCAAAATTGGCAGCACCGTGCTGCGTCACTTTAGAAATTCAAGGATGCACTGTATTTAAGGGAATACAGTGCACCCCTGCATTTCCCCATGCGCTGGCGCTAAATTTAGCTGCCAATGCAGGCATTCTTGCACCATCGTGCAAGGATGTCTGTATTGAGGGATGTGATTGTTTATGTGTAGGAAGGTGTCCCTTCCCGCACATAAACAATCATTAATGGCGCTTTGGCACTTCTGTGTGTTCTGCACAATGCAGCACACACAGAAGTGCCACAGTGTCATTTTTAACAATCATTTCTGGCATTTTGTTTTTTCTATGCATGCAGCACAATGCAGCACGCCTCCAAAAAGCAAAAAACGAGGAGGAATAAAAGTATTCCTCCTTGTGGCACCTAGCTAATGCCACCCCTGGGGGTGGCGTTAAATTTTGGTGCTGCCTCCGGTTTACGAAATCTCATAAATCTGAGGCAGCGTCAAAATGCGATGGGTGTTACTGTGGCACGCCCACAGCAACACCCATTGCATGCTCCTTCCACGCACAGTGCTGCATGGGAAGGGGCCATATTTACAAGGTGTTGTTAAGCCACAAAAAGTGGCTTAACGCCACCTTGTAAATACGGCGCTGTGCTTAGTGCTACAGGAGTGTCACAAAATGTGATGCTCCTGTGGCACTAGGGGCCTATAAATACGCCCCTAAATGTCCTGATCTCTCTGGTTTCATGAAACTAAGGGTTCTCGCCCCTTTGAAAGTAAATATTTACCTACCTTGATAGAGTCAAACTGGTTAATTTTAAGAAGAATTAAAAAACACTATAAGTACAAAACTAAACAAAGGAAAGCTTCTTATTTTGCTGCAACAGTAAAATAGTTGCTTCCAATTGAAAACAGAATTCATTTACATTACCTACTCTTTGTAGACAATAGAATACAATCTTTAATCACATACAAAATGCAGAGTATATTTTTGATTTATTTGAAGATAGACAAATGCAGAGTATGTTCTTTATTTTATTGAGGTTAGACATTAAAGTCCACTTCAAAGGAGGGCAAAATCATTCAGTCCTTGTTTGAACATACAACTGAGAGACTAGCAATGGGGATAACACAAATTGATAGGCCCGCCTGCAAAATATGAGGAGGAGACCCTGAGTTGCCCATATCTCACATATATGCATTGGCGTTGGTCTAAATAGGGTGTCCTTGAAGGGTTGGGGGGTCCCTTGGAGTGTTAGGGGTTCCCCCTGCACTGTAGGGGCTGCTACTGCATGTGTTATATCTCTGGAGGTTAGATAAGGTTGCCATCCAAATTAGAGAGAAATATGGGACCTGAGTTAGTTCTTGATGTCAGGCTGAGAAAAGACTGGTGTGAGTCTCATCCATGTGACAGTGGAACACAACTCAATACTCCCATAGCTTGCTGATGCATTTTAAAATGTAGAGAAAATAATTCAATAATGTGCAGAATTAATATGTAGGCTTTAATGAAAAACATCGAAGCAGGCAATCATACTCACTCGCGCTAGGCGTGAATAGTTGAAGCAACATAACCTGACTAGCTGATATAACTAAAGAATGCTAACTTAGCACAAAATGTTTATTTCCTGATCTTCCCATGGACATGTTTTTCCTAATGAATAGTAGCTGCATAAGTGGTTTGATCTAGTTCTGTAAACTTTTCTGTTTACAGAAAAATCACTCCTAGTTAATGAATAGATTTGTTATTTAGAAAGATAGATACTAATGTTCACCCATGGAAAAGGTATTTTTTATGAGAGATTGCTTCATGAGAAAACAAGACTAAACAGTTATTTGATAAGAAATAGTTGTGATCTTGAAAGTTGCTATCCAAAGTTATTGTGTTCCTGGTGGGAAGATGAGAATTGATCCTGTTCCCATGAGAGCATTGAAAGATGATTGTCTGGATAAAGAAAAATGAAACGCCAAACTGCAAAATTGGAAATATGTGTTGTCTAATAAAAGTGCATGTCCCTAGAGTAGGCCACTACCTTTCCCATAGCCATTTTACCCACATCCACACTCCACTGAGTTTCTTGAACCTCTCTTCATGAGGAGTTCTGCTTTGATTGATTATTGAATTACTGAACAGATTTTTGATGTTGAAGCTTTATGCTTGCTCTCACTCTCTCGAGTCAGACCTCTTGTTGGGTTTCTAACTGACACCTTTTCATTTTCCCTCCTAGAATAGGGATTATTTTGTTTATGGGACATGCCTAATGCATTTAATATGGTTTTTTGATTTCTTCCGGTGATTTTTGACAAACCTAATGATTTATATTGATGAGTTTATATGCTGATTATGAGAAATATAATTACTAAGAGATTTGATTAATAAAACTCATACCAAACTCTCATTATTGACCAAAAATAGACTAGAAACTGTAATAACAATTTAGTGTGATGTACATGTCCTGATTAGTCTCGGTCACCGTCAAAGATCCATTGAACTGTGATGAACAGCAGCGATTTCTCCCACTAGTGGCATCTTTTCTCATAAACAGATAACTTAGCTGAGATCCCTGCTCCCACACCATTAACATAGCTATCATTAGCAGATGTATAGCTTTCAGGGCCTAGCAGATGGCCTGGCGATGAGAAAAGAGCTTCACTTCTGATGACATCTACAACCTATATGAATAGTGAAGTGTTGTACAAATCTAACACCCTTAGCAATTCATTTTCTTCCCATATCTGAATGGAGGTACAGTGCTCAAGTATGCTTGGCAAACATCTCACTCTAAGTGCATGTGAGTGATAATCTCATATCAGCGGAATGTCATTAGAGGTCCAATCCTGTCACTATTGGCTCATCAAATTATACATTTGAGTGATGCCCACTGCTTTAGTGCTTCCATACATTGTTACATATCTTCAATGTTTTGCCCTTGTTAACGCAAATGTTGTAATTAGACATTATTAATGTATGTTTATGTGTTCTGAATAATGAATTCCGTAGAAAATGAATAACGTAGAAAAATAATGTGCACGTTTAAAAATTGTGACCTCAGAGAATGGCCAGCAGTATTTACTAAATGAGTGATTAACACACATGAAATATTGAAAATGTATTAGATTAGTGTAGTAATATGTCATATTGAGACTTTTATTCTATGTTCTGTATAATTGTAGGCCTTAACTTAGCGAGTGTCTTGGCCTAGTCTTGCCAGGACTCATGCAGAAAGCTGAATTTTTTAACATCTAATAGAAAAATGCTGACAAAATGAACTGACCGTGAACTGCTCATTGTTTTAATAAAATGCTTATCTAGAGCTTCTATGAGGACTGACGGACAGGAGATGATGACTCCTGAAAGTATTGAAAAGAGTGTAATGCGTGCTAGATGTACTTTACCAGGATTTGAACAATGAAGACACTGACTGAAGAAGAAGATGCAACATTTATGATACCAGACGAGCCGAATGATGAGAACATCGTAAAGTGGACCAATCAACGACATGTGAACTGTGAAATATTAGAATTCATAAATTTGGTACATGGACATTATTGGTTAGGATAACAACGTACGACTAATTGACCAACTGGAAATTGGGGGATAGTCTGGGTGACTGATATAACAACGTGACAGCGGGAAAAGACTTCAGACCTTATTCTGATTTTGTGAAGCGATATTGAGAAGAGAAGAGATTCGAGATTCTGTCATTGGGCTCATACTCTCTGATTGAGACCTTGATGTGATGCTGATCGACTGATGACCTGAGGATAAAGACTGACTCTGTTGCTGACCCATTCGGTGGATAGGTAGATATGACAATGTGACTGAACTACATTTTGTGCCTTTCCTTTCTAGGTACCAACTGCGCTGTCAAAGAGTGTTTTAGCTAGATGTTTTTCCTAACTTCCTGTTTTCTAAATCGTTTTGCATGAAGTCCCACATGCAAATGCTAATCTGAGTTAGATGAGGGTCCTCTTACATGACTTTGACAGATTACCAATATAAATGGTTTGACGGACTGCTTTGCTGAACTTCATGACTAGAAAGGATTATTTTTCTGCGATTCTCTGATTGACCTATGTTAATGCTATAGAATGAACTCTGATAAAAGCTTTGATTAGTCTATGTTTTTGGCGTCTCCTAACAAATTGATGCTGGATTTTAATCAAATTGCTTGTGTTTGAATTAATCTCATGACATAGTATTGTAATCAATAGGGAAATAAAGTTACTAAAACGTATATTGAGGTGTGGTTATTCAGGACTGTAAGGTCATGGTGTGATGTTTACTGCTTACATCGACTACTGATTTATGTTATGACCCATGGTTAATGAACAATTGCGCATTGATTACTGAAAACATTGGTCACACCATAGCTAGGATACTCTATGCGAATCAAAAAGTTAATCGACCTATACGTGTCACCTTGTAAGTTTACTTATTAAGGACCAACGGGTTAACACCCGTTACAGTGACATTTTTGTTCCCCACACTTTATTTTCTGTCTGGCACGGTGGGCTGCATAAACTAGTAAAATACTTTTCACATCCTACATCACTGTGAGTCCCAAGTCAGTAGTTTGCTTTCAGTCTTCCCTAAACTGTGTGAATTGTGCATATCTGGATGAACTTCAAATTAGTATAAATTAATATTTCATGGCAAACAAATAATTAGAAGGCCTAGTGAATCTGTCCATTTTCCTGCCTAGTATCACAACAATTGGGATACCTCCACATATTTTGGCTGTGCCACCAACTCCAGTTTTTACGACCCTTCTTTACAGGCAAGAAATGTATGATTATTATAAATCTCTGAAAGTTCAGTTTTTAACGTTAACACTTTTGAATATGATATTATGGTGATCTCTAAAACTGTGAAACCTAACTTGATGGCCTTAATACTTTATGCAAGAATATTAGGCTGCTTGGCCTGGAAAACATGGCCAACTGTGAGACTTTAAAAAAATAAAGAAAGAAAGAAAATATTGAGATACTGCCTGTTCACCATTACTTTTTATGTCTCTTATTTCCGGAAAATGTATTTTCCTTAGCATTCAGTCAATCAGGACTTATAAAGTCCAGCAAATCACATGTGAGGGTCTCAGGCACTGGAGTTGCTAGCTGCTTTACTGAGGTCTGTTCATTCGAACATCAATGTCTTGAGTCTTTTTTCTGAATTTCCTGAGTGACTCAGCATTCCTGAGTGATGCAGCATTCCTGGGGCATGGGAAGATCTTTCCAGGCTTAGGCCTGCAGGTGAGAGAAGAAGCATCCTCCACTGTTGGATCTGCGGATCCAGGGGGTTTCTGCATGGAAGGGGAAGGTGCATCACAGGTGTCTGGACAGTTTATGGAAGGTTTTTTTATGTATGGTGGTCGTTTGTTGTGCAGAGCTTTGTATGCATGGGTCAGCATCTTGAACTGGCATCTCTTCTGGATTGGGAGCCACTTTAGATTCTTGAGGTGCAGTGTGATATAAGTCGGTCTGGGGACGTCAAGGATGAGTCTTGGCACTGCGTTTTGTATTGTCGGTAGTCTCTTCAGGAAGAGTGCAGTGATTTCTATGTTAAAAATGTTGCCATAGTCCAGCCTGCTGGTGATGAGGGCTTCAGTGACGGTCCTTCTGGTGTTTATTAGAAGCCAAATGAAGATCTTACAGTACATGCGTAAGGTGTGGAAGCAGGAGGATGAGGCTTCATTTACTTGTTTCTGCATGGATAACTTGCTGTCCAAGATGATGCTGAGGTTGAGGGCATGGTCTGTCGGGGTGGATGAAGAGCCATGTTCAGCAGACCACCAAGTGCCATTCCTTGGCGAGGTGTTGTTCCCAAAGATGAGGGCTTCCATCTAGTCTCTGCTGAGGTTGAGACAGTTGTCTTTCATCCAGTCGGTGATGTTCATCATACATTTGTTGTAGTTAGTTCTGGTGGTGGAGGGGTCTTCTGACAGCGAGAGGATGAGCTCGAAGTTATCGGCATAGGACATGAGGCTGAGTCTGTGCGATTTGACTCTGTTGGCCAGAGTGGTCATGTAAGTGTTGAAAAGGGTGGGTCTGAGGGACCATCCTTGTGAGACACTGCAGATGATGGTTAATGGTAGGACACAGATTCTCTGGGTTCTTTCGGTGAAATATGAGTTAATCTTTTTGGGGGCATCTCCCTGGAATACAGTTTGGTGGAGTCTGTGGATCAAGATGTGGTGTGAGACAGTGTTGAAGGTGGCTGATAGATCCAGGAGAATGAGGGCTGCTGTTTGAGAGCCCTGATGTTGGATGTGTTTGCAATCAGGGCTGTCTCGGTTCTTTGTTTAGCTGGGAATCCAGATTGAGAGGGGTGCAGGAGGTTGTAGTGTTTCAATTGTTTGGTGAGTTGCTGGTTGACTGCCTTTCTGAGAACTTCACTGGAAAGGGGAGCAGGAAGATGGGCCTGTAGTTCTTTAGATTTACTGGATCAGTGGATGGTTTCTTCAGGAACGGCCTCACTTCAGTGTGTTTCCAGTCCTCAGGGAGGCAGGCTGTGGTGATGGATACATTTAGGGCTTTCTTGAGCTCCTCGCCAATTGTCTTACTCCCTAGGTTGAAGATATGGTTGAGACATGGGTGTACAGAGTTCATGATGGATATTTTAGCTTGGGTTGTGAGAGGGTCCCAACTGGTAAGCAGGGGTTCAGGGTTTGTGTTCAGGGGTGTGTATAGGCTGATACTGTGCACAGTGGGGTGTTGGTGTTTGAAGCTCTCGTAAATGGCTGAGATCTTGCTGTGGAAAGGAGGATTCTGTTCCCAGGCTGTGGGGTTGGAGAACTCCTTCACAATGGTGAAGAGCTCCTTGCTGTGGTTTGTGCTTACTTCTATGCAGTCTGCTAGAATGTTGGTCTTTGTTTTTCTCAGGAGACGGTGGTACTGGTTGAATGATGCTTTGAAGGTTGTATGGTCTCCTGTCTATTTGCATTAAAAAGCATTTATGTAAAAAAGCGTCTGAAGGGACCCTGGATTGTGCTAATAAATTAACCTACTTACCTGGCCACCAAATTAATGGCCTTGCTCCTATAGTGTTAGAGGGAAAGGTGGAAGAGCTTTGGCATGTTCCATATGAACATGTGGGATTTTGCCTTGGTCTTACATTGGCTCACAAAGCATTCACTCTGTGGAATATTGTGAAAAATAGGGTTATTAGTGGAAGGGGTAGGAAAGTCCTCTTAAAAAAAATAATCACAATCATTATCATGGTGAACCACAAAAGTCACTAAATTCACCTGTGTCCAACCCTCTAGTGGCTTTGATCAAAGCAGTCACGCTTATCTTAGAGGTTAGAATGTAGCAATCATGACTGGAATTCTTCAAAATGTATGTGGCACTGATTATTTTTGTCTAAATATTGGCATGACATTTTTATTTTAATGACATTTAATGTTGTTATGGACGTTAATTTGTCTAAATAACATTATTGATTAATTTAACCAGGCTCTCGGGTGCCACAGTGGACCTTGTCCTGTTCCACTACTGAAGGAGAGCAGAATCCCACCGTTACCCCATAAATGAGAGGAGAAACATGTCAATAAAAATCCTCTTTACAAATCGTACACGTTTTGAGCGATAGTGCTCTTTTACCTTGCACCCATCAATACACATGCTTTCAGATCAACTGTAAATGAATTAAATCAGTTTCTTTTTATATATATTTTATCAAACTCGGTCACACACTTTTAAGTAATGTTACTGTCTTGAAGGCGCTGAAGAACAATGGGAATGAAAGTAAGGATTTTGGCCCAGATTTAAGAGGGCCTAGCGTCATTCCAGTGCCACATTAGTCGCATTTTTTTACACTATTGTGGCTTTGGAAGGCCAAAAATACCATGCCATATTTACAAAGTGGTGCAATGCTTACATTGTGCCACTTTGTAACCCCCATGTGCTACATTATACCTGAGCCAGGCATAATGTATGCTAAAGGGGCGTTCCGGCACTAGAGTGGTGCTGAAAAAATGGTGCAAAGAAATCTAAGAGATTTCTTTGCTTCATTTTTATCAGCATTTTTAATGCCTGCTATGAGCCCCTTAAGGGTGTTAAAGGGAGGCTCCCATTGTTTTCAATGGGCCTCTGGGGGGAAATGTCTGGAATAACAACACCAGAACCACAGCAACATTTTTAGTGCAAGTGGAACCATGCTTGCACTAACAACGATTCCCTTTTTCTATGCCTTAACCACACAAGTGCTGAACAACGCACATGCGTGGTTAAGGCAGAGAAAAATGGAGTCAGCATCAGGAGAGGACACAATCAGGTAAGTGGGGCTGGGGGTAGTTTTGTTTTTAGGTCGGGGTAATTTTGTTTTTAGGGGTGGGGTTGGGGGTTGGGGTAATTTTGTATTTAGGGACGGTGGGAGCAGGTTTTTAGGGGCATTGTTGGGGTGGGGGTAATTTTGTTTTTAGGGGTGGGGTATTTTTATTTTTGGGGGTGGGGGTTGGTTGTTTTTAGGGCAGGTGACGGGTTGCGGTAGGTTTTAGGACTCAGGGTGGGTGGGGGTATTGGGATAGTTTTTAGGGGGTTTAGTTTTATTTTTAGGGTGGGGTCGGGGTAGTTTTATTTTTAGGACGGTGTGGGGGGTAGGGGTAGTTTTAGTTTTAGGGCAGGTGGGGGTAATTTTGTTTTGAGGGGTGGGGTAGTTTTATTTTTGGGGTGGGGTCAGTTGTTTTTAGGGGAGGTGGTGGGGTCGGGGTAGATTTTAGGGCTGAGGGTGGGTGGGGTATCGAAATAGTTTTTTAGGGGTGGGTGGGGGGGTCGGTGGTTTTATTTTTAGGGTGGGTGGTGGGGTCGGGTAGTTGCATTTTTAGGGTGGTTGGGTAGTAGCATGCGAAACCCACGCATGCTGTTCCACACATGCCTTTACAACAAAAAATCGCTGTAAAGGCATGTGTGGTAAAGTAATTAATGGAAACAACGCGTTGTTGTTCCGACCACATTGTTCTTGCATGTGTGGTTGGCACATGCATTGTTCCATCATACATCCACCTCTGGGTTCTTTGCATGATTAGCATCAACATTTTTCATGCTAAGCGTGTACTAGTGTAAAGAATTATGATGCTAGTATCCCTGACTTCCCCCATGGTGCACTGTATTTTAAATACGGAGCACACATGGTTGCGTTACGAGGATGCAAGAGAGGGAGCAAGAAAGGTGGCACTGCACTTTTCATACATCTGCCCCTAAGTTTCTTACTATATATAGTGGAATATTTATACTATGTTTGCGTCGAATTTGCATCAGAAATGTTGATGCAAATTCAGTGCAAACCTAACACCATATTTATACTATGATGTCCGACCCCGCAAACGCCAAAATTCCTCTGTGTGCATCATTTTCTGGATGCGGGAAACCGCCTTGCCGTAATGACATGCAAGGTAGGCGTTCCCATCCAAAAAATGACTTTAAGGCCTGTGCGCCTAATTTGTACTCCTGCATCATTTTGACGCACAGGAGGGGGCGGGCCTTAAAAAATGGCGCCCAGCCTGATTTGCACCATTTTTTAATGTCTGGGTGAGGGCAGGCGTTAAGGGGCTTGTGGGCTCACTTCCATGGTCTCTGACCATGGAAGCAGTCCACAGGTGCTCTTGCCTGCCCCCAGGGACACCCCCTGCCACCCTCGCCCACCCCTGGAGGACCCCCATGGATGGGGGACCCATCCCAGGTAAGGGTAAGTAAGTAGAGGTAAGTATAATTTTTTAATTTTTTAAAGTGGCATGGGGGCCAAACTTGGGGCCCTCCTACATGCCACTATGGCCATTGGGCAAGGAGGCATGACTCCTGTCTTTGCTAAGACAGGAGTCATTTCAATCGGAGTTGTGCATCAAAAAATGGCGCAAGTTCAGTTAGAGCCATAATTTTTTACTATAACCTGACTTGCACCATTTGTTGACACACAGCCCCCATTTTGCCCTACTCCAGCGCTGCCTGGTTAGAGTCATTTTTTTTTACTCTGACCAGCCCGCCGGGCCGCTTAACGTCAGTCCATAAATAAGTCACCCACTGCTGCATTGGACTGGCGTTAGCCGGCGGTAAATTGTTTGACGCAAACCAGCGCCGGCGCTGGTTTGCGTCAAAAAGTATCAATATGGGCCATAGTTCTTAAATCCTATAAAAATGTTATAAACAACTGTTGATTTATTTGTCATTTAACATTCTTATTCTGTCTCTTACCGTATCACTGTGCAGACCTTTTCTTTCTTCTATGGTAGTAAACCACAGTGTTTGTCTGAAGTCATGTTTTTCTGAGGTGCATTCGTCTGAACTGCCTGTCTTGAACTGCCACTTCATTATATGTGTGTCAATAAGTACTTATCTAATACATATGTAGCTGGGAAGCTATCAAGCACTGAACATAGGTGAAAGCCCAAGGACAAATTTTAATTTTATATGGGGAGAAGAAAACAGGAAAAATCTGGTGTGGTGTGTTTGGGATTATGGTTTTAATGAGATAGGGAGATATGTCTTCAACTTCTTTCTGGATTATTAGAGTTTGAGACAGATTTCATGTCAATGGGATCCAGATCTTGGATGCATGAATGAAGATTCCTATCTTTTTCCCCCTCTTCTATCTTTTGGTCCCCAGATCGGCAATATCCTGTCGCCTGGTGTGGCATTGTCCTTGGGAAGTGGTTTATTTCTTGATTAGAATTGAAGATCTAGACAAAGTATATCATGCAATCTTTGCATTACATGATTGATCTATTTCAGACCATTTATTTTTAAGATTTGCTACTATGTGCAGGATGCCTTTCAGGAATTCTAGAATGTTGTCTTGGTAAACAGTTAGCAAAGCATTGCCACCATTCACAAGAGCACAGACTCAAAATTGCACTGTTTTTCTGAAGGCATCTTCATGGAGAAAGAGTTTCATTATTTTCAGGAGGAGTTAGCACATTGCTAGCTTAGTCTTTGTGGCAATATGTTCTTTGATTATGAGGTTGCGACTGAGAGTGACCCCAAGGAATGTTGCATTGTATGTTGGTTGCGGGTTTGGAATGAAGCCTGCTATATTTGTATTAGATGTCTACAATTCAATCTGTGATTGTTTTGTCTCCAAAGCCCAACAGGAGGAACTCTGGGCTTGATTTAGAGTTTAGCAGACAGGGAGTCATAGGAATTGTGACAGACATCCTGATCACCTTACTACAAGTGCATTAAAGTATAAGCACTTGTAATAAGGTGGGTGGGTTGAGAGTTACAGAGTACCCCTCTGCCTAAGTCTAAAACAGGCCCACAATCTTGTTGGATCAAGATTTACGTACCTGTTAGAAATCCATGACTGGATTAGCTCAAGGCAGGGTTTAAATCACTGTTTTCAATAGGTGAGGATATACTGATGTAGGGTTGGATGACATTGTCCTTTATTATAGTTTTAAAAAAATATTTATTGAGCAACGCTAAGCAATACATATCCAGAAACGAGCTCACAAGACAATTGGATGCAGAACAAAAACAAACATTACATTAGCATTAAAACGTGACCAGTTGCTTAATTTCAAGTAATTTGACATTTTATATAAATATATATATATATATATATGCATATATATATATGTATATATATATATATATATATATATATATATATATATATATATAATATATATATATATATATATATATATATATCCAGAACAAACAAATACAATTTGAAAGACAGTGTTAGAAATGGGGACTTTGGCTGACAGTCAAGTTACCCCCATGTTAAAGCAAGGACCCTCACTCTGGTCAGGGTAAAAGAGAATCACCCTCAGCTAACCCCTGCTTACCCCCTTGGTAGCTTGGCAGAGCAGTCAGCTTAACTTCAGAGTGCTAGGTGTAAGTATTTGTACCAACACACACACAGTAACTTAATGAAAACACGACAAAATGACACAACACAGGTGTAGAAAAATAGGAAATATTTATCTAAACAAAACAAGACCAAAATGACAAAAATCCACAATACACAAGTCACGTTATCAATTAAAAAGCAAAAAGAGTCTTCATGTAGTTTTGAACACACACTAACACTGTTAGCGTAAAAATGTACCTTGGGTGCGTCAAAAATAACCCTGCATAGACAAGTGTGCATCAAAAAGGGCTTGCGATGCTTCGATTTCACTCACGAGCAAGACCTTGCGTCGTTTCTCCTTTCGTTGGGTCGGGTGTGTTGTTTCTTCTCTCCGCAGGAGGGCGATACGTCGATCCGGTCAGCACTCTCGGTTCCGGGCAGGCCTTGCGTTGTTTTTACACACCTATCGGTACTTGTGTTGGAATTCCAGCCGCACGATGATCCGGAAACCATGCAGCGCGGGTTGCGATCTCACCAGCCTCCGTCAGCGATGCTGTACGTCGTTTCTCCAGCTCCGTGTGTCTGTTCTTATGTCGCATGCAGTCAAGAGTCAATTTACAGCCGCAAAGCCGGCGGCACGTCGATTTTCCAGCCGCAGATGGGAATTGCGTCGATCTTTTCCCTGCACGGCGTTCTGTACGTGGATTTCTTCCTCTTAGGCTGCCAACTTCTCCTTTGAGGGTCCCAGGAACTGGATGGGCACCAAAGGGCAGAGTAGGAGTCTCTCCAGAGACTCCAGCTGCTGGCAGAGAGAAGTCTTTGTTGTCCCTGAGACTTCAAACAACGGGAGGCAAGCACTAAATCAAGCCCTTGGAGATCTTCACAAGATGGAAGGCACACAAAGTCCAGTCTTTGACCTCCTACTCTGGCAGAAGCAGCAACTGCAGGATACCTCCACAAAGCACAGTCACGGGCAGGGTAGCTCTTCTTCCTCAGTTCTTTAGCTCTTCTCCAGGCAGAGGTTCCTCTTGGTTTCCAGAAGTGCTCTAAAGTCTGTGGTTTTGGGTGCCCTTCTTATACCCAATTTCTCCTTTGAAGTAGGCCTACTTCAAAGTAAAGCCTCTTTTGAATATGAAATCTTGCCTTGCCCAGGCCAGGCCCTAGATACTCACAAGGGGGTTGGAGACTGCATTGTGTGAGGGCAGGCACAGCCCTTTCAGATTTGAGTGACCACTCCCCCCCTTCCTCCTAGCACAGATGGCTCATCAGGAAATACAGACTACACTCCAGCTCCCTTTGTGTCACTGTCTAGTGTGAGGTGTAACCAGCCCAACTGTCAAACTGACCCAGAGAGGGAATCCACAAACAGACAGAGTCACAGAAATTTCAAGAAAATTATCACTTTCTAAAAGTGGCATTTTTAAACCCACAATCTTAAAATCAACTTTACTAAAAGATGTATTTTTAAATTGTGAGCTCATAGACCCCAAACTCCACATGTCCATCCGCTCCCAAAGAGAATGTACACTTTAATCAGTTTTAAAGGTAGCCCCCATGTTAACCTACGAGAGGGACAGGCCTTGCTACAGTGAAAAACGAATTTAGCAATATTTCACTGTCAGGACATATAAAACACATTACTATGGGCCTCATTACAACCCTGGCGGTCAAAGACCACCAAGGCTGTTCTGGAGTTTGTACCGCCAACAGGCTGGCGGTACAAACTCGGGGATTACGACCGTGGTGGAAGTGCCGCGGTCGCACCTCCGGGACCAGCGGTTTCCCGCCACTTTGGTCCCGGCGATTGTAATCCCCCAGGGGATTACGAGTCCCCCTCCCGCCAGCTTTTTCATGGCGATAGGAACCACCATGAAAAGGCTAGCGGAAAGGGGAGTCGCGGGGCCCCCTGCCACGGCCCCATTGAGCTTTTCAGTGTCATAGCAGACAGTGTAAAGCACGACGGGTGCAACTGCACCCGTCGCACTGCCGCAACACCGCTGGCTCCATTTGGAGCCGGCTCCCGTGTTGCGGATGACATCCCCGCTGGGCCGGCGGAGATGTGGTAATGGCCACCGCGAGAGTGTGGCCGTATTGGCGGCCGCACGGCGGATACAACTTAAGTTGTAATGAGGGCCTATATGTCCTACCATAACCATATACTGCACCCTGCCCTTGGGGCTACCTAGGGCCAACATTAGGGGTGTCTGACATGTACGAAAAGGGAAGGTTTAGTCCTGGCAAGTGGGTACACTTGCCAAGTACAATTTACGGTTAAAACTGCACACACAGCCACTGCAGTGGCAGGTCTGAGACATGATTACAGAGCTACATATGTGGGTGGCACAATCAGTGTTGCAGGCCCACTAGTAGCATTTGATTTATAGGCCTTGCGCCCCTCTAGTGCACTGTACTAGGGACTTACTAATAAATCAAATATGCCAATCATGGATAAGCCAATTACATACAATTTATACAGAGAGCATATGCACTTTAGCACTGGTTAGCAGTGGTAAAGTGCTCAGAGTTCAAAATCCAACGGCAAAAGGTTAGAAAAAATAGGAGGCAGGGGGCAAAAAGACTGGGGATGACCCTGCATAAGCAAAAAAGTCCAACAGAGAGGAAGTATTAAACTGCAGTGGTGCCTATAGTGAATATTGCCATTGACCACTTACACATTATGAGGGTCATTCGAATCCTGGCGGTCGGTGTTAAAGCGGCGGCTAACCCGCCAACAGGCTGGCGGTTAAAAAAATGGAATTCTGACCCTGGCGGAAACCGCCAACAGAGACCGCCACTTTAACACTCCGACCGCCACGGCGGGACAAACAAACAGCGCGGCGGTCACCGCCAACAGACAGGCGGGAGTCAATGTACCGCCCACCCTATCACAACCCACCAATCCGCCACCTTTTCCGGGGCGGTAGCCCCGCCGATAAAAACACGGCAGAAACAGACATTTCAAACGGAAAACGCTCACCTCCATACACCCCACGAGGAATCTGGACAGCATGGAACCCGAACTACACATCCTACCAGCTATTGTATTCCTGCTCCTCTACCAGGAGCACGAAGGCCGGCGCAGAAGACTACGGTGAGTACTGCACCTACGACACAGGGGAGGGGGGAGGAGAAAATATTACGGGCACACATACGCTACACACCCACCCCCACCCTCACCCACTACAACACACACATCAATGCATAGCAATACATCACTGTTACAACCCCCAAACCCCCCGGAAGAATGCAAAGACAAAATTAAATGATCATAAACAGTCGAATATATTGTATTATTGGCATATAAACATATCACACATTTAAAACTAATATATACATAAATATTAAAAGTCCGATACTTTTAGCAGTCATTGTCCGTGGACCACTGGGCCCAAATCACATGGGAAAAGCTCACACAGGATACCTGACACCAATGGAGAGAACACTGCAGGGGCATCAGATAGAAAAACTACAGGCACCTCAGGGGGAAGGGAAGGGGGGGCACCTCAGCCACATGAGTACACGACGCCAGATCCACGAGGGGCCTCCATGCCCACTGTCCCATCCTGGGGAGTGCAAAGCCACAGTCTCTCAAGTCCATACAGTGGGTGGCTTGCTCACTGTCCCATCCTGGGGAGTGCAAAGCCACAGTCTCTCAAGTCCATACAGTCGGTGTCTTGCCCACTGTACCATCCTGAGGAGTGCAAAGCCACAGTCTCTCAAGTCCATACAGTGGGTGGCTTGCCCACTGTACCATCCTGGGGAGTGCAAAGCCACAGTCTCTCAAGTCCATACAGTGGGTGGCTTGCCCACTGTACCATCCTGAGGAGTGCAAAGCCACAGTCTCTCAAGTGGATGACAGTGTCCACTGGTGCTGGATGGGGACTGGTGACCAGAGTGCTTCGTGCAGCCCTGCCCGACACAGATGCAGCACTGGCCCTTCCGCCAATGGGCCAGCGGTGCTTGAGATGAAGGGCCCAGTTCAGCGGTGCTTGAGACGGCGGTGCCCAGCGGAGCGGTGCTTGAGATGAAGGGCCCTGTTCAGCGGTGCTTGAGACGGCGGTGCCCTGTTCAGCGGTGCTTGAGATGAAGGGCCCTGTTCAGCAGTGCTTGAGACGGCGGTGCCCTGTTCAGCGGTGCTTGAGACGGCGGAGCTCTGTTGAGCGGTGCTTGAGATGAAGGGCCCAGTGCAGCGGTGCTTGAGATGAAGGGCCCAGCGGAGCGGTGTTTGAGATGAAGGGCCCAGCGGAGCGGTCCTTGACACGGCAGTGCCCAGCGGAGCGGTGCTTGACATGAAGGGCCCAGTTCAGCGGTGCTTGAGATGAAGGGCCAAGTGCAGCGGTGCTTGAGATGAAGGGCCCTGCGGAGCGGTGCTTGAGATGAAGGGCCCAGCGGAGCGGTGCTTGAGATGAAGGGCCCAGCGGAGCGGTGCTTGAGATGAAGGGCCCAGTGCAGCTGTGCTTGAGATGAAGGGCCCAGTGCAGCGGTGCTTGAGACGGCAGTGCCCAGCGGAGCGGTGCTTGAGTGAAAGGGCCCAGTGCAGCGGTGCTTGAGACGGCGGTGCCCAGCGGAGCGGTGCTTGAGATGAAGGGCCCTGTTCAGCGGTGCTTGAGACGGCGGTGCCCTGTTCAGCGGTGCTTGAGATGAAGGGCCCAGTGCAGCGGTGCTTGAGACGGCGGTGCCAGCGGAGCGGTGCTTGAGTGGAAGGGCCCAGTGCAGCGGTGCTTGAGACGGCGGTGCCCAGCGGAGCGGTGCTTGAGATGAAGGGCCCTGTTCAGCGGTGTTTGAGACGGCGGTGCCCTGTTCAGTGGTGCTTGAGATGCAGGGCCCAGTGCAGCGGTGGTTGAGACGGCGGTGCCCAGCGGAGCGGTGCTTGAGATGAAGGGCCCAGCGGAGCGGTGCTTGAGACGGGGGTGCCCAGCGGAGCGGTGCTTGAGATGAAGGGCCCAGTTCAGCGGTGCTTGAGATGAGTGTCCAGTGCAGCGGTTCCGGCCCAGGCATGGATGTCACTCGCCACCTGACATGTGGCTGGCGGGGCCTTCCTGCCCATCTGTCTGTTGGCTTGCGGGGCCCTCCTGGCCTGCCGAACCGGGCCTCTGGGTGTCCTCCTGCACACCTGGGATGGGGCTGGTGGGGCCCTCCTGGGCAGCTGGCCTGCTGCCGGGCTTGTCGGGTGTGCTGCCCTTCCCACCCTTCCCTGGTCGTCTGTGGCCCTTTCCCACCTTTGGCGGTGTGCCAGGTGGCACCCCACTTCCAGGCGGAGCCAGGGTAGGGATTTTGGTCCCTGGTGTCCTTGGCCTCTCGCGCCGGGCACTGGTAATCTTTGGGTGTTTTTCCGGGGGTGGGCTGGCCGTGCCTTGGCTCCTAGCAGAACTAGTTGCCCTTGAGGGTGGGGGACTCCACAGTCCTTGGACAACAGTCTTGATCGGTCCTGGTTTGGTGGTGGCTGAGGTGCTGATTTCAGTCTTATGAGATGGACGGGGTGGGGGAGTTGTTGGAAAGAGGTCAAGTTTGGAAAGGAAAATCAATTTGGAAAGAGAGGGACGGCTAGGTGTAGTGGGTATGGGAGTGGAGGAAGAGGATGTGGTTGTAGGAGTGTGAAGTCTGGTGTCTTTGGGTGCAGGTGCTTGGGCTGGAGGCTGTCGTGAGGTGGATGGCTGTTGGGTGGGTGGCTGCCTGCGTTTGTGTGGTTTGGAAGAGGGGGTGACAGACACACTGGGAGAGGACACAGGGGACGTGTAAATGGTAGTGGGGGTGGTGACTGCACGTGTGCGGAGTGTTCTGGTGATGGACGTAGTGGCTGAAGATGTTGTGCATGCAAGTGTGAGTGGAGACGTCACAGGGAGGGAGGAGGGAGACGAGGAGGAGGGGTACACAGTGGAGGCAGTGGCTGTTGGTTTGTCTGCATGTGGATGTTGCTTGTGTGAATGCTTGTGTGATGTGTGGTGCTTATGTCTGGATGAGCTTCCCTTGGGTTTTGAGGTGTGTGCAGGCTGGTCTGTAGGTGTGTCTGGGATAGGCAGAGGTACAGGGGATTGGGTCTGGGTGGAGGAAGTTGGAGGGGGGAGGCTAGAGACAGGGACAATTGCTGCCGTCAGTGCTGAGGCCAGAGCGTTGAACGATCGCTGATGGGCAGCCTGACCCGAATGAATGCCCTCCAGGTATGCATTACTCCGGTGCACCTCCCTTTCTACACCCTGGATGGCATTCAAAAGGGTAGACTGCCCAACAATGATGGTCCTCAGGAGGTCAATGACCTCCTCACTGAGGGCAGCAGGGGTGACAGGGGCAGGGCCTGAGGTGCCTGGGGCGAAGGAGATGCCCCCCTTCCTGAGTGAGCGGGCACGGGGCAAACGCTGAGGGGCTGCTGGGAGGGTGGTGCTGGTGCGCCGGGTGGCGGCTGTACCTGTTGTTGCGGGGGGCACGGATGTTGCCGCCACCACAAGGGAGCTCCCTTCAGAGGACGAGTCGCTGCCACTGACATCAGCACGAGTCCCCGCTGTGGAGCTCCCCTCGCCCTCCATCCCACTGGTGTACTCAGAGTCCGTTGCATGGCCCTCCAGGGCCATGTGGGATGCAGCTCCCTCGTGCTCCGATGCCACTTCTCCTCCGCCTGATGATGCTAATGCACACATGAACAGGAAGACCACAAAAAAGGGGGGGAGGAGAAATAAAGACATGTTGAGTGCATGGATTACCGCTACCGTTGGCGGACAAGACAGACACAGAAGCCCCCTGCACTATGCCGCGCACTTGGGGTCCACTATGCAATCCGTGGGACATTGCCCACAAGCCTATGGACGACAACTGCACACATGGATGACACAGGGCCATGGATACCTGTACTTGGCACCCTACAGAGGTGCGGGGAGGGGGCACAGGGCCATGCCTTACGGAGGGGCCTAGCCTACAGAAATCGCCCTGGCCTAGAGATACCCACAGCCCTCCTCCCCCACCCAGACACCTTCACTGCGCGCAAAGTCAGCAGAATGTATTTGTACTCACCCCCTTGTGTCTGCTGTGATGTCCTCACGCGCCCATCCAAATCGGGGTAGGCCACCGCCAGGATCCGGGACATCAGGGGGGTCAATTGACGACTGGCACCCCTCCTACGTTTGGAAGCCATCCCCAGAAGAGCCTCCGCCGTCTTCCTGATCCCGCGTCGGATGTCCTCCCACCTCTTCCGGCAGTGGGTGCCCCGTCTGTTGTGGACCCCCAGGGTCCGGACGTCCTTGGCGATGGCACGCCAAATCGCGATTTTCTGGTGGGCGCTGACCTATGTGACATGTACAGGGAGAGAAAAATTATCATCACCTTCTGCATGCTCGATGTGAGTGGCCCCCCCATCACCACCCTTGCCATGTGGCACATGCTCTCATCTGTCGTCTGATGCATGCCTCAATCGCTCCCCTCCCCACCATCTTTCATCCATCCGACTCAACCCAGGCATTGGCCACAAAGCATGGTCCCAGAGTACTTACCTGTTGGTCTGGAGGACCGTAGAGTAGCGCATAGTGGGGGAGGACCCCATCCACGAGTTTCTCCAAATCTTCAGAAGTGAAGGCAGGGGCCCTTTCCCCAGTCGCAGAAGCCATTGTCTCCTCCAGACCGAGGTCACCCCAGCACTTGCAGTGTAGGTCCTCTCCTGTGGAAGATCAGGTATCGAGTGATTAAGTAGATAGAAAATGGCGGTCACGCCCGCGGCGGTGCGTACCGCGGCGGTGCGTACCGCGACCGCCGGCGCACATCGTCATTGGCTCCTGAAACCCATAGGGTTCAATGTTAACCAATGCGGCTTTGCGCCGCGGTCTTCGACCGCGTACCGCCACGGTTTGCCACGCCAGCGCATTGACCTCACATCCCATTGTCACACTTCACAGGTCAGGCAGCCGCCATTTCAAGGGCCCACATGGCTTAATTTCTACTGCGTCACACATACCTAGGCCTTTCCTCAACACTCATACAAACCATTCAATGCATAGTGAATCGTGTTGTGTGCAAGCTGTGGGAACGTACCTGTGGGTTGATTGACTCTGTGCTCGCTGTTGTCCTTCCTAGGCACCGTCCGCTGGGCAATGCGAGGAGATGGAGGAATCTTCCCATGTACAGACCGCTGGTGGACCTGTCGACAATGGAGGAACGACATGTCATTCTGACATACAGGCTTGACCGTGCCACTATACATGAACTGTGTGCCCAGCTGGAGGCAGACCTGATGTCACCCATCCGCCAACCCACAGGGATCCCCCCTCTAGTGCAGGTGCTGTCAGTACTTCATTTCTTAGCAAGTGGGCCATTTCAAACAATAGTGGCCATATTATCAGGGATGTCTCAACCTATGTTTTCCAAGGTGTTGTCCAGAGTGTTGTCTGCCCTGCTCAAACACATGCGGAGCTACATCGTTTTCCCTGAGGTGGGGGATTTGCCTACAGCGAAGGGTGATTTCTATGCCCTTGGACATATCCCCAACATCATAGGTGCCATTGATGGGACACATGTGGCTTTGGTACCCCCCAGCAGGAGTGAACAGGTGTACAGGAACAGGAAAAGTTATCATTCGATGAATGTACAGATGGTCTGTTTGGCAGACCAGTACATCTCCCATGTTAATGCCAAGTTCCCTGGCTCAGTGCATGACGCCTACATCCTGCGGAATAGCAGCATCCCGTATGTGATGGTCAACTCCAGAGGCACCGGGTGTGGCTATTAGGGGACTCTGGTTACCCCAACCTGTCCTGGCTACTGACCCCAGTGAGGAATCCCAGGACCAGGGCAGAGGAACGCTACAATGAGGCCCATGGGCGGACTAGGAGGGTGATCTAACACACCTTTGGCCTCCTGAAGGCCAGGTTCAGGTGCCCTCATATGACAGGTGGATCCCTAATGTACTCACCAAAGAAGGTGTGCCAGATCATCGTGGCCTGCTGTATGCTTCACAACGTGGCTTTGCGCCGCCAAGTGCCTTTTCTGCAGGAGGATGGTCCAGATGGTGGTGTTGTAGCAGCTGTGGAGCCTGTGGAGAGTGAAGAAGAGAAAGCCGAAGAGGACGACATAGACAACAGGAACACAGTAATAGAGCAATATTTTCAGTGACACACAGGTAAGAGTACACACCGGCATATTACATTTACTTAAAGACTCCTACCTCTCTACTGTCTCACTTTTTCCCCCAGTGTATGGTAACTGTGTTGTGACTTTCCCTTCCGTTTTCAGAGCTGTGGGCCCCACTGTGTGACATCTGCTTTGTTTCCCCATGGACTATAGCTGTGTGACAGCGGTTTGTTGGCATCACAATGTGAATACAAATGTTAACACTGTCATGTCTAATAGATTTGTTAAAATCACAGACAGACTCCAGATTGTTTATGTGCAATAAGTGTGTTTATTCAAGTGCTCTAATTTGGATGGGTGGTTGCAAATCGGTGAGGGGTGATGGTGGCGGATTGTCCATGGCAGAGTCCAGACTATCAGGTTCACAGGTGCATTGTCCAAATGCCTGTGGGAAGTGGAGCATGGGCAGTTTAAGGTTGGACAGGGTGACAATGTGGGACAGTGGGATGACAATCAGGGCGGTATCCTTTGCTGGCGGGGGTCTTGACATGTTACTCTGTCTTCTTCCTGGATCTCAGGGCCCGCTTGCGGGGCGGTTCTCCTTCTGCAGAGGGTGGGGTTCTGGTGGCCTGTTGCTCTTGTGTCGGGGCCTCCTGTCCACTAGCGCCGGCGGAGGTGGTAGCCGGTTCTTGGTCCATGCTAGTGACTGGGGCCCTTTGAGGTGCCACAGTGTTCTGCAATGTGGTGATTAACTCATTCAGGGCCACTACGATGGTACCCATGGCGGAGCTGGTGTTTCTTAATTCCTCCCTGAACCCCATATACTGTTGCTCCTGCAGAAGCTGGATTTTCAGAAACCTGGCCAGGACCGTCGCCATCGTCTCCTGGGAGCGGTGGTATGCTCCCATGATGGAGGAGAGGGCCTCGTGGAGAGTGGGTTTCCTTGGCCTGTCCCCCCCCTGTCGCACAGCAGCCCTCCCAGTTCCCCTGTTTCCCTGTGCCTCCGTCCCCTGGACCGTGTGCCCACTACCACTGCCCCCAGGTCCCTGTTGTTGTTGGGGTGGTGGGTTAACCTGGGTTCCCTGTAGTGGTGGACACACCGCTGATTGACGTGTCCTGGGGACAGAGGTATGGGCCCGCTGGGTGGGTGCTGTGCTGGTGTTCCCAGAGGGGGGGAAGGTCTGCTGTGGCCTGTGACTGTCTGAGGGGAACCGACTGTCCCGAGGTCCCCGATGGACTGGGCTGGTCATCTAGATCCAGGGAGACAGAGCTGCTGTCATCACTGTGGGCCTCTTCTGGGGGTGGAGTGGACATTTGTGGACCCTCCTGCACGGTGACCTGGCGTTCGGGTCCTGCAGGGGTATAAAAGTATGGTTATTGCTTCTGTGTGTGCCAATGGCGTGCAATGGGTGGGTGCCCGTGTACCCCAGTGCTGGCATTCCTTTGTAGGGGCTGTTGTGACGGTGTTTTGGGGGGGGTGATGGGTATGTGCATTGGGCATGCTTTGGTGATGGGTGTCCATGCTTTGGGGCCGCATGCAGGGCTAAGTTTTGGGATGGGTGGGTTGTGATGGTGAGACATTTGCAAGGGGTAGTTGTGATGGGGGTGAGGGTGAGGGTGGGGGTATGAGTTGGCATGCAGGTGGGGTGGGGGGGATGAAGTAGTGAAGATGAGACTTACCAGAGTCCATTTCTCCACCGACTCCTGCGAGGCCCTCATGATGCAGGATGTTCAAGACTTGCTCCTCCCATGTTGTAAATTCTGGGGGAGGTGGGGGTCCGCCGCCAATCCGCTGTACCGCGATGTTGTGCCTTGATACCATGGAACGCACCTTCCCCTGTAGGTTATTCCACCTCTTCCTGATGTCGTCCCTATTTCTTGGGTGCTGTCCCACAGCGTTGACCCTGTCGACTATTCTGCTCCATAGCTCCATCTTCCTGGCAATGGTGGTGTGCTGCACCTGTGTCCCGAACAGCTGGGGCTCTACTCGTACGATTTCCTCCACCATGACCCTGAGTTCATCATCTGAGAACCTGGGGTGTCTTTGAGGTGCCATGGGGTGGTGTGGATGATGTGTGGGGTGGAGTGTGTAGTGATAGGTGGGGTGCTATTTAGTGGTGTGTTGTGTGAGGTGGGTGGACGTTCTGTGGGTATTGGTATTGTGTGCCTGTGGATGCTTGGTAGTTGACTGTGGTGTCTCTCTCTGGTCTTCGTTCGGGATTTTTGGTCGTAGGGGTTTGTGGGTGATGTGGGTGTGTGTTTTATATTGTATTGGGTGTGTGGGAGTGGTGTGTGTATGTGTATCAGGTGTGTGTATTTCGAATTGGCCAATGTGGTAGTGTTTTGTACGAGTATGTGTATTTCGACCGCTGCGGTGTGTACCGCCAATAGAATACCGCGGTTGAAAGACCGCCGCGTGGATTCGTGGGTCGTAATGGCATGGGCGTATTTCTGTTGGCGTGACGGTGGAGGTTTGGTCATCGCCAGTTTATCGCTGACCTTTGGTGTGGCTGACTTTTGTGGATGTCTATATTTTGGCGGTTTGTCTGTTGTGGGTCAGAATGACCGTGGCGGTTTACCGCGACTGCGGCGGTGTTATGGCGGTCTTCTGTCTGGCGGTAAGCGCCTTTTACCGCTGAGGTCGTAATGACCCCCTATATCCCTTCTAGTGGTACTGAATTATATAAACAGATGAAAACATTTACAATGGACTAAATCATGCCAACCCATAGCCCATAACTTCAGACTTATCAATTAACAGTACCTCGTGGTACTCATTTATAGGAATAATAAAACCTAGAAAATGATCCAGCAGTAATCCTGGAAGAGACTTTTGTATATGATGCCCCAGGTAGCAAGCTAAAGTGACAGTGCATTATTCCTTGTAATCACTAAATGATGGACCAAAAATATAATCCGGATAAGAGCAGCATGGAATCTGTTGTGAAGTACGTTGAAATCCTACATTAAAAAACAGGATCACAAGAGAACCGGATACAGTACAAAAATATGATATAACCCTTAGAGTCACGAAGCGCATAATTTCAAGAAAAACTGGAAATAAATTCCTGGGTCGAATGGGTGCATTGCAACCTGTACCAGTAACCAATGCCTGTGAGCTTACTCTTAACAAATTAGCACATGACCTGCTGGACTTCTTGACTCGAATCATATACATACTTAGGACAAAATGGTGTGGCTGAAAAAATCTAAAGAAAAACTGCTTACACTAAGAGCCACACCTCAAAATCAATTATTCCTGTGTAATGTGTTTATCCCTCATTACAACACCCAATATCTCCTTAAAACACTGAGAAACTAATCGCAGCTCTAGGTAAAGTCAAGCCAAATTAATTGCACTCCTGAACAAGAAGGTAAGGGTAGCCCACAAGGATCTGATGTGGTTTGAACAAGGCTACCATCCGGGTACCAAACTCCTGAAGCATCTTATACCTAGTCTTCTTTGGCAGTTTCACAATTTTGATGAAAGCTGCCAGGTTAATTTCAGATTCCCACACCATTCTTAATTAATAAAATAATAATAATGTACCTCTGCCTTCCAATAATGTTGCCACTGCTTCCCCTAATGCCACTTGATAATATATCTGCATATGGGGGAGAGCAAAGCTTCCCTGAGCCTTATCTAATTGCATAACAGAATATTTATAATTAGGGCCTTCTTATTTCCAACAAAGCTTCTAATAAGAGAATAGAGGTCCTGGAAATAGCCTCTGTTCATTTTTATGGGAATGTTAAAAAAAAGGAATAAAAATTAGGGTCAAGTGGACATCTTAAATAATGCAACCCCACTGTCAGAGGAAGAAGAGACCACCTATCCAATATATCTTGAACCTTCCTCAGCATAACGCTCGTATAGTTAAGCTGGAACGAACGATCGGAACGTATTTTCAGTAACGTATATTCCAAAATATCGTATTGGACTATGCGCACTACCCTGTTGCTGTAAGGAGGTGGGGAGATCTCTAGCCAATTAAAAAGCAAAAGCTCTGTTTTACTTTGATTACCTTACAACAGAGGTCTCCAGTCTGAGGGGTGTGACCTCCGGGGGGGGGGGGGGCGTTGAGTCATAGGAAGGGAGGTTCACATTCCCCAGCCTTACTTTCAGCACAAAAAGGATTTATGAGAAACTGTAGTCTTGCTTTTTGTAAAACAGCCGTCAGGGGACAGTTAATTCTGATATTGTAAATGCTTCAGTGTCATTCAGGGAGTGTCCTGTGCTGTGAAACTGAAGCCAGGCAGACAAATAAACAATTTCCTGCCAGGGTGCCTGCTGCCTGAAAGAAATTAAAATGTGCGCTAAGAGTTAGTCTGTGTATGTAAAAGGTAATCTGCAAATGTAAAGGATGCTTGGAAGCCACTAGCTTTAATTGATTGAATCTTTGTGATAACAAAGATTTATTCTTTTTGGGTGGTAGTACAGTTAATAACTGACCCTTGATGTGAGTGCTTTTAATTGTAATTGTATCTGCATAGCGCTTACTACCAGGATTAGGTTTTGAAGGGGCAGGTATGTAAAAATAAATTGTATTATACAGTTTGGGTATTGCTAAAATCTACATTTTGGAAGCACCATATTATCGTAAAACTTTTAATGCATTTTGTAGCAGTATATTTCATACTTTGTGTACCACAAGTTTAAAATAATGACTTTTATATTCACAGTACTTTCTATCACAGGTTGTGACCAAAATACACGTCACTGTTTTCAACTGCACCACTCAAGATTTAATTGTGTGGCTCTCTGGTTACGCACAAACTGTGTTAACTAATAGAGGTTTCACAACATACTATTGTGCATTTCCCAGCAGCAGCAGTTATGTTCTTTTTTCGCACTGCTGCCTGTGCCTCCAGTTTGGTGAATGCCTCATTGACAATGTGATACCACTGACTTAACTTTGGGCTAAATTGAACCATGCATATGTGTTTTTTTAATGTAAGGGGCACCTCACCTTTACGTTATGCAGACATGCACTATCCTACAGTACTGTGCTAGCTGCAGCCACAGCTGCTTCGCACCCAGACAGTGCCTGCCTTAGAATATGGCTGCACCGCTTCACCTAGGCCAGCTCTCACTACCAGCCAGCAGCAGGAAAAAAAACAGCAGTGTGTTGCAGGTACAAACAGTAATTAAGTCCTATGGTGCATGGTGGCACAGCACAGGATGTTATACCACTGGGCTCTCCATGATCAGACTCTCAAGGCCTCTCCTCAAACATAACTGAAACCAACAACAGCAGAAAACTAACGTAACTAGGAGTCAGCCACAAAACTTTGGTTTGCTAAACACTGGCTAATATTATTTCTCTACCGTAAAAATTATTTGCTGTGGGAATTGGGGGCATTTATGGTTGTCGATGATGAGGAGTACTAGGATCTAATATGTTTGTCAGGATGGGGTCCTTATGCCTAAAATGTTTTGACAGGGGGGTCTTGGCATCAAAAGGTTTGAAGACCTCTGCCTCGTATCCACAGCTATTTTACAAAATTCGTATGGGAAACCATCATTTCCACACGCTTTTTTATTGGGCATTTTCCAAAGTACTTTGAAGACCTTAACCACTGTTATCTTCCCTGAGATTACCTCAACCAACATGTTTTACAGTTGGGGTAGACATAAGGAACTAAAATAATGTCAAATACTAGATCAAGGTACAGAATATGTGATTTCATATAAATTTCTGTAATGCTGCAAGAAAACCAGGGCAACCTCGTCCTTTTCCTTTACTATTCTATGAGTAGCACAATTCTCAATTTGCCTGTCCATAATCCACTTAGGTCAAGCCAAAAATGTACCAATCTTCTGGTTCTCCTCATAAAGTTGTTGCTGAAATGCTTTTGAATTATTAATTTATTCAAGTGTGAAAGAATATCTGAGACTTTTTTTGACCGTTTCAAAACTGTTCTTTGAGGGCCCACAATGTGCTGACCTGCTAACAACCCTTGAAGCATTATTCATCACTGGTTTTAATTCTTCTATTTGTTGAGACTGCTCTTTGTCTTGATTTGCTTTCTGTGCAATAACACGCCCACTTGCCGTGGCATTGAAGGTTTCCCAGAATGAAGAGTGAGGCCTTGTTTCTGTTAATTAGAAAAACTCTGATGCAAATGTTCTCATGTCTTCTCAACAATTTGATTTGTTAATAAAGACTTAGCAAGTTGCCACCTAGGCCTTTCTATGGTGGAAGTTGCCAACTCAACCATTATTGAGACAGTCAAGTGGTCAGAAAAAGCATTCATCCAGGTCTCTGACCCGACCCTTTTTATTACCTGGAAACTAAGAAAAAGTCAAGCTGGGATGCAGTTTTAAAGTAATGCAAAAGACATGTTTACTGGGCCAAACTGGGATGATCTAAGCGCCAGGGATCTATTAAATGAAAATCCTGCTTCATGATGGTTATCTCTTTTTTGTCATGGGCTTAAGCTGATTTTTTAGCTCTATTAGATGTATCCATGGTCAACTCCTAAGTAAAGTTAAAATCCCTCCTGAGGATCTTTGGGACCTATGCCCCCATAGCTATAATGTGAATACATGATAATGAATCTATTTCTTCTCTAATGGGGCCATATTAATTAACCAAATTAAGGGGGGGCTCCATGAAGACAAACATTTAACTATAACCATCTGTCTCAAGGGTTTACACCCCTTACTGCCAACCCAGCTGAAGCAAAATGCGCATGCGGATATTTCTCGGGAAGAAAAACTGTCCTTAAAGTGGGTTTCCTGTAAAAAGACTACTTTTGGAGTACATTACATCAACCATCATACCAAACCCCTATATGTGCACTTAACTAAATAAAATGTGTTGTATTTGTTGCTCTTTCTTTCACCTTGGTTATTCAATTTTCCTTCCCTTTTTTCTTTTTTCCCCCACCATCCCCAACCCCTCTCCTCTTCCAACCCTTTTCTTAAACCCTTTTTTCTTTTTCTACATTCCAACTTTATTCAACTCCCCTTGTTGTTCCCCCACCGGTCCCAATCCTTTTCTCTTTCCCCCTCCTGGTCCCCCCTCTCTTTTCCCCCTTCTCTCCTTCTTTGTTGTCCCCCTCCTCTATTTGATCTCCTGTCTCGCGACTGCGAGAAGAGGCATACTTTTCTATTCTAGAGGCTGGAAACTACATTTCCCAGCCTCCTGCGCACACCGGCGCGTCACGTATTCACTATGCGCGAACGCCGAGCACAGAACCACACCCTGGCAGTGAGCCGGCCGAGGCCAGCTGGAATGAGGACGCGCACCGCGTACCTCGTAATGTCCTCATTGCCTGGACTTCATAAACCGCCACCGCCCTGGACCACTTACCACAAGCGGTCCAGTGAGGGGACGGGCTAGGCGCACAGCAAGCGCCTCCTTTGATGCAGTGAGTGGCAGATTATCTTTTCCTCTTCCCCGGAGATAGTCTTCCACGCTACAGATAAGCACTATATTGGTTGGTTGTTTTTGCATTCCCTAACCCGGCAGCCCTCCTCCCGCCACAGGGTACATATGGATGGTCATATAATCATTTATGTTATTTGGACTATACTGTTTTATCTAATTTTGACCCTGTATTTGGTAAATTACCTACTCTACTCTTACCATAGGCACTCTCTATGCTGCTCCATAACTGATACGAGCTCCGTAGTATTAGCTCTATCTTTCTTTGTACGCTATATAATACAGTTATTTATCTGGCGCATCCCACAGTGAGTGTAGACTCTGACCAGACGCTCTTGATTTCTCCATAGAACTGTGATTTTGTATATACTTACTGCCGTCCTTGTCTACTTCTTTCCCTATCCCTTAGTGTTTGACTATAAGGGGACACTCCCCCTCCTGGAGTTTTGGGGCAAGTAGCCTTTAGACTTGGGGTAAGATGTTATTTCATTGTAGATACATGTTACACTCTTATACATTGCATGACTTTGGCTTGCTGGGTCACCCCTGTGTGTGTTTTGCTGTGATGTGCTGTGTTTCACAAAAAGTTAATTTTGTTTCTGTTTCCTTAGGGCTATGCTAGGTAGTTCCTCGTTGCAGGTAGGCCGTATTAATTCTCAATGTATTTCACCCACTCTCTTGCTGAGTGTTGGATGTTTCTCTCTGCAAAACATGACTTTAAGGGATCCTAGGCCCTGAAAAATGCCCCCGACCTTCCTTGGCTCATTGTAGAGGGCAGAAACATGTTGGCCATTTATTTTTAGATAGGTGACCCAGTTAGTCCTAGTTCTCACAGTGGTGTACCATCCTTGTTTTTAACACACCAGCAGACACCATTATTAAAAGTGTACATTTCACACTGGTAACTGCCTAGGTGTTTTTATATTTTCCCTAGTTCAGCTGGATCCCACAATTTCCAGAAATCAAAAAATTTACGCACTCCCTCCCGTTCTTTTAACAGTGAGGTTGAGTCCGCCCAGGTGGCATTGTCCTACCTGGGTGGGGTTGGGTGGTCAAATGATGAAGCATGACACTATATAGTGTGTGAGACCACCTAGTCTGTAAAGGAAATATCCCCCCATCATCACTCCACGACCCTTCACAGCACCCATTCACCGCTTACTCACCTAGTGAGGTTAAGGAGCTCCAGGAAAATTTCCTCCGGGTAAAGCTCCTCATTATAAGTGAACCCCATACTTTTTGTGTTTTTTGGCTTTACATGTAGGGAGATAGTATGGGTCGATTCCTTTAAATTTAGATTTGTTTAATTTCAGTCTCACTGACTCTCTATATGTGTTTTGATAGGATGCTTAAATAAAATACCATTGGCATAGCTAGATAATAGTACTGCGCTGCCACCTGCACTCTTCAAAAACGTTATGTTGTTTCTTGGAAGCTGCTTTAATTGACTTCAATTTTTATTATTGAATGTGTTCCCACCCACCCATGCCACCATCCCACTATAAACCTAGTGATCCTATGTGCTTCCAGACTCAGAAAGAAGGAAATTGCCCACACTCCCTAACACCAAGGAAAAGGGTGCCATGGTACTCCACCCTATTGCACTCATGTCCTCAAGGAAACAGACACCCACTCCCCTAAAAAAAGAACTCGACTTGTATTACAGTTGCCACAATGGAATAAGTGGGAGGGAGAAAGAAATTGACCCCAGTGAACCCAAGAACAAAGCCAAGGAACTAGTTCAATATTTTCTGTAGCATCTCTTGAGCCTCTCCAGTATTGGAAAAGAGGTAGAATTGTCCTCTCAGTAGCACCATAAGCTTAGTGATGACAATACAATGTATTTGGGGATGGGGGCAGGTGATGCCTGCATGCTCTGTTGATAGTCAGCTTTGTGTGTCGCCCTGCCCCCATGAATGCAAGCATCATGGAAGCCAAGTGGAGCTGTTGCAGCATTGCTGAAAAGTTCCTCTTACTGAGGCAAATGAATGCAGTGTGTTGAAGCAGCATTCAGCTGGTCCACCTACAGCACCTACAAGCTCCACAAGCAGGTCACAAGCATGACAGAAGCTTGGCTGGATTATTGGTGTCCACAGCCTATGAGTAGAGCAATCCCAATGTGCAAAGGTGACTGCAGCCAGCCACTAGGAGTTGGAGAGGGTCAGTGCTCATGGCTGTGGGCCTGTCACGGTTGATGGCATGATACTACGGCAGGCTGGCATTCTTGCATGCAATTCAAGAGCTGGAAGTTTGGTGCAGTAAAAAGAAAAGGGGATCAATATGGTGAAGTAGGCTACAGACTATGGGCAGATCTAGAGTAAGGGGATTTTCAGCAGAGGGTCTCCTCTCCTACACTAATCATCATTTCTTGTAGTTGAGTCTCTCAAAGACTATGGGCCTGATTACAACTTTGGAGGAGGTGTTAATCCGTCCCAAAAGTGACGGTAAAGTGACGGATATACCACCAGCCGTATTACGAGTTCCATAGGATATAATGGACTTGTAATACGGCTGGTGGTATATCCGTCACTTTACCGTCACTTTTGGGACGGATTAACACCTCCTCCAAAGTTGAAATCAGGCCCTATGTGTTAACTGAAGATGCTATGTGTTAAGAATTTGTGCAACACTTCAAACAGTAAAACAGCACAAACGTAATAGATGGTATACCTAGTTAGAAAAATAGAGCTCAATTCAATAAACACAACAAGACCAAAACAACAAAAATCTAATCAGTAAAACCTGAGTTATGACGTTTTAAAGAATAAATTCAAATGTGGTGCTTAAAAGCATAAAGTAGCAACCAGGGCAATCTGGTCACACTAGACTGGATCAAACCTGAAATTTCAGAACAACCACAATGGAGTGCTGCTTGGATACAGGGATCCACCTAGGCCCCCTGCAAAGTACCTTGTTTGCATTAAAGTTGAAAGAGATGCGAGGAGCAGAGGAGACAATGTGTCATCTTGTGTCCTTAGGATGGAGGAAATGTGTTGGTTCTGAGCTGCACAAAGCCGGAGATGGTGCAACAATTAAGGCAATGAGCTGCACCATCAGCATTGCAATGCACTCCGTCCTTGAAGCAGTGGTGATGTGTCAGCGCTAATGTAGATGCACCAGTTCAGAGCATAGTAAAGGCATTGATGCAGGGATTCTTGCTGGAGCAATACTTTACAAAGACTACATTGCCCTCTTGCAAGTCCTCAAGGGGAATGGGATTTTGGGAAGAGAAAAAGAGAAAATACCACCTTCTGCCACATGGACTGCAGAATTGGACTGCTGGACCCTGGACTGCATGTTGTATTGGACATAAGGACTTCTGATTTCTCAAAATACTGGGTTCTTGTTTTTTAGGATTCTGGGCTGCAAAATAATTACTCCATTAATACATTTAACTTGCATAAACTATTGTACATTGCATAATGTCAGTTATTGTTGACAAATGCATACGTTTCTATAAGGCTGAACAAGTCTCTTCTTCTTTTTACAATACTTTCAGATTCTCTGAAGCAATGTCCAAACTCCAAAACAACCAACTTGACTAAAGGGCTTCTTTGTGTTCTAGCGTAATCTGTTGAGAATAATAGTTTTGATAAACTTGATCTATTTCCAATCTCCTGGTTCTCAGGGAAGCACTGTTACAGGAAATACAGCCTTTCCTTAATATCTAATTAGCGGTATCTTGGATTCCCACCCAAATAATAAATCTAGTTCTTATTGTCATAAGATATTTAAAAGACAGAGCTGTGTTTTGTTTCATTCAAAAGATTAATCTTTCTTTACCTTGAAATAAAGTTACTTGCTTGAAAATTTCAGAAGAACCCAAACTGTGTTTTTTCACCTTTCTTATTTTCTCTCTTTTACAGGAAACATGAAATCATCTGCAGAAGACAGAAGAGGCGAACCGGGACTCTGCAGAAAGCTGACTTGAGGGTAAGGATTGCCGGAACTCGACTGGAGGCTGTCGGGAGGACGAGAAATGCTGGAACTCAACTGGAAGATGGTCCGAGAACAAGGAGCACTGGAACTCAACTAGAGGCAGGTTGGAGAACAAGGAACTTGAGTTGCACTGGAACTCAGCTGAAGGCAGGCTGGAGGTCAAGGAACTTGACCTGAATGGAAACAGGTGATCAGGGCAATAGGGAGTAAGACAAGCAAGGCCTCAGGCTCCCCAACATCCTTAAATAATCAATGTGCACATGTGCCTTTTGGCAGTTTGATTGCTTGTTAAGGAAATGAGCAATTATTTTCCTCATTGTGGCACATGTTTAATATGGATCACATTGAGAACAGCACATGTTTTGACTGTTACAGTTGGAGCAGGTGGAAAGGTAGTTGGTTGCTTATTAAGAAAATTAGCAACTATCCCCCTGATTGTGGCACATGTTGATTACAAGAGCAATTAATTGTGAAGAGCAAATTTTTTGGCAGTTACAGTTAGAGAAGGTGGAATACAATGTGCATTATCAACAAGCAATGGTTATAATAAATGAGGCATTTAACACAAATTGGTAATTGCAAACTTGATATGCAAGGATGTAATGAATATACTCAAATAAGTCTGAATGTTGCAAGCAACAGAAACTTACTGTAATAAAGCTCTTGGTTGTGCTAGTGTACCGATAAGAGTTCTCCCCCTAAAGGCCAACATGCTGGGTGTGTTTTCATCAGATTTAACAGATGAAATTGTTGCACCAAATGAGGGGGCATGAACGAAAGATGCGGGATCCCAAGAATGCTCAGAAGGATCATATCCTTTCCAGTCAATTAGATAATGCAATTTACCAAGAATTCTTTTAGCCTACAAAATCTGACATACCTTGTATTCCCAATGCCCATTGACAATGACTGGAGGGAGTGGTGAGTCAGGTCTGGTGTTTGCGTGGTAGGGTTTTAACAGAGATACATGAAATACTGGGTGTATTGTATATTCAGGAAGAAGCTGTACCTTGATCGTAACTGGTCCTAAGACTTGTGTGATCTTGAATGGTCCTAGATAACGTAGTTCCAGTTTTCTGGGACCTGCTAAGGTACTGTTACGAGTAGAGAGCCCTACTACATCTCCAATTTGGTACGTGGGTTCGGGGCTTGTTTATCGCTTTCCATTGGATGTTCTGTAAAATCTTTATTTGTTCAGTGATGTAGGAGACTGAACGGGTTAAGTCTGGAAGGGTTACCTGGAGATTATAGGGATTGAAAATGAAAGGATAAGCACCCTACCCCTGAGTGGATCAAGTTATTATATATGAATTCCAATGGTAGGGCTTAGTCCCAAATCCCTGTTAATGAGGACAGAAGGCACCTGAGTTTTTTTTCTAATGTCAAGTTAACTTTCTCCATTTGACCATCTGTTTGAGGGTGGTAAGCAGTGAATAGGGCTATTTCTATGCCAAGTGAAGAACAAAAGGCCTTCCAGAATCTTGATGTGAATTGAGTTCCCCGATCGGAGATAATTTTTGTGGCAAGCCATGGAATTTAACTATATGGTGTACCAACAGAGTGTTAAGCTCAGCAGCCGTTGGTAATATCTTGAGTGGCACGAAATGGGCCATTTTTGGCAAGAGCTCTACTACAACTAACAAAGTAGCATATTTCTTAGATTCCGGTAATGCTGTAATTAAATCCATGCTGACTGCGTGCCATGGTTTAGGGGGAATCAGCAAGGGTTGGAGAAGACTAGTGGGAGCAAGGTGTGGGGATTTATTCTAAGCACAGACTAGTACTTTATGTTGCTGTTCCTGCTTTGGAATGTACAATTTCATTGCATGTAAGTAATGGTCCTGTTTGATCTTTATATGTGGTTTTCTGTTCAGGGCAAGGTCATGAGATGCTGTCTTAACATTACGCATGAAGGTATTTATTGTGGTTACAGCTAGCACTTTCTCTGCAGGTATTATACTGGGAGGGTTACAAATACTAGCATCTTCTGGGTGCTCTATACGTGACAAGATATCTGACTGAAGTTGTTTGCTCCCTGGTCTGTATGTGATAATAAAATCTAAATTGCTGAAGAAGTGAAGCCAGCAAATTTGTCTAGACGTCAAAGCCTTAACTGAACTAAGGAATTGCAAATTCTTATGATCGGTGTAGACGGTGACAGTGTGCTTTGCTACCAACAAATTATGTCGCCACTCAGTAAATGCTGTTTTATTAGCTAATAGTTCTCTTTCAGCAAAGGTATCATTTTGTTAGCTAGAAGGAGCTTTTTAGAATAAAAGGCGACAGGATGGAGATGAATTTATTTATAAAACTAAAGTTTTATAAAGCACACTTTATTCGAGTGCTTTATAAAACTGAAAACCAATCAATCACAATTCCTTACGTAGGAAGCATGACTAATCCATTCCTTCTCAATTAAGAATTACCAGTTACTAAATATTATAAGGAATCCCCAATGTTATCCTATGAGAGGGTTTGGCCTCACATTAGTGAAAAAGAGATTTTGGGAGATTTGCACTACCAGCACATGTAAAACATAACAATATATATGTTGTTCCTTTTATTTATACAGCACCCTGCACCATGGGCTACCTAGGGCCTATCATGGAGGGGCATATATTTAATAAAATGAGAGTTTAATGTATGGCAAGGGGTTTCAAATGCCAGGTCGACATGGAAGTGACACACTGCATTCAGGCTGCAATGGTAGGCCTGGGACATGTTTTAAAGTGCTACGTAAGTGGGTGGCACAAGCAGTGCTGCAAGACCACTGATAGCATTTAATTTAAAGGCCCTAGGCAGGTGTACTGCACTTTACTAGGGACTCAAAAGTAAATTAAAGATGCCAATTAGTTAAACACCATTCCAACCATGTTTTAGGGAGAGAGTACAAGCAATCTAGCACTTGTTAGCAGTGGTAAAGTGCACAGAGTCCTAATGCCAACGGAAACAGATTCAGCAAAATAGGAGACAAGCAAACAAAACATTTGGAGAAAGACCACCAAAGGCTGCCAAGTGTAACAGCAAGTAAAGGCAAAATCAGCCTTTCATCCTTTTGAGAGCAATACACTAAAATTAATGTGTTGTAACTTTAATATTTACAGCACTTGACAATGAAACAACTATAGAATTAACTTGGATATAAAAGATTCTACACATGAAAATAGTACTCAATAATAACTTATTTTTAGATAGCAATTCACATTACTTTTCTTCAGTTCATCAATACTGTAAATAACATTTGTTACTAATACGCAATTTAATGGTACTTAACTTTCTGACGGTTAAAAGGTTGAAAAATCAAGCCACCCTTCATGGGATTTGAACTGTGATGGGTCAGGCAAATTATGTTTCTTTTACATGTCTTCATCTGGTTTAGCTGTCCTGACAGTTTATTTGGGAGCTTCTACCTCTTGTAAGGCACTGTGTGAGCCTGAGTGATTTATGATGCCCTCGCTTCAAAATTATTATCATGTAACACAACCTTCCCTGTGCTGTATCAATTGCATTTTTATGAATTCTGAGGACTGGACAAGATGTAAAACATGTTAATTGCCCCTTTCTGTTGACACCATTTATGTCAGGGACTATTCCCTGAAATCGCCTCCCGTCAATGAAGAACAACCTTTAGATGTTGAGGGAAGTAGTTTCTCATGTTGATTGACTCTGGTTTGTTTGTCTACTTTGGTGGAAAGATTGGCACTGTTTTTATCGTAGAAGCTTTTGCATTACAAATAAGGAATAGAGTTTGATTGACTGTTTATTTTTCGCACCTATGTCCAGTACCATGTCAAGGCTGGCAATAAAAACTAAGATATTAAAAGGTCACAACTGATTTGAAGCAGGAACCTGAAAGTTTAAAAAAAAAATATTTTGCATATCCCATCACTCTGTTCACCTATGTTTGGGAGAACGAAGGTGGATCCTATGGTAATAGTTATATAAAGCTGGAAATGGTGATTAACAACACAAAACAGGGGTGGGGTTTATAGGGATTTAGTGGCCTAGGTTCTGAAGGTAGCTTTGGATAGCATGCTATCCACTGCTGTATTTAAGGAGATGAAGAATTCGCATATTCTGCAGATACATCTCACAGTTTTGAGTTGCTTGGATTGAAATGGGTCTCGGCATTGAAGCTCTGTAGAGGGCATGGAATAAATACTGGCAGATCGGGTTATTCTGAAGGCTATCAAGGGGAAAGAATAGGGCACTGAAGTAAACCATAGATGCAGGATGTTTCAAGAACAATTAGGATTGTGTGTCAGTGAGCAAAAATATGCTATTTAAAGGGGCACACACGAGATATAAAATGCTACACACATGCATACCTTAACTTTTGAAATGCTACATATAATTCAATTAAATACATTGCAGCCCTGCCTGTCATTGAACCAAACTCATACAGCACCTCACCACTTTTTATTGAGTCTTGTTACCTCAGCTAATAGCCAATATTATGAAAGTAACAATAAATAAAGGATAACGTTTTGTGTCCTAACATCTTTAGTAAAACTATTATCTAACAAAAATGTATGTCCTAAATATCCTTTCCAAAAAATGTTGTCCCATTGGTTGTAGACTGTGTAAAATTATGCCTAATGGGGAAACATTTTAGAAACATTGTATTAAAAATATATAGATAAAACACAATATTACAGTCAAACGATATTTTGGTTACGATCTTCTGGTACCATAAAAAAAGAAATATCCAAAACGGGTTAAAACAGTGTAAGATAAAGAAACCTCATTAGGCTGGTATTGAGAGTATAAACCCTTCAAAAAGCGATTGTAATGTGTAAAATGTGAGACAGTAAGCAGTGATTTACCTAGTTATATTTTACTATGATTGGAAAATGTAATTTGACATTCATTAGTATTGTAGTAATTAATTTGTGAATACACAATAACGTGCTTTATGGGGACACATTTATTTTCCCTGACATGGCATACATCTATAGAATACGTATTATTTAAATTTGAAAAAACAAAAAACGTTTGCAACAACGCATGATGTCCTAAATTCAATTGCTTTTCCTGGCCCTTGTCCAACTGTTAAAATTACACTTAACTTAGCAATAACCATCGTTATCAAGTCGTCAATATGTCATCAAGATCTGTTTCACCTATGTACCTCATTTGTCAATTTTCCAGCTAATGAAGAGAAGAAACAGCCATGCGGAGCTGGACAAATCATTAATAGGGAAAGTGTGTTGATCTGTTTGTATGTGTACTAATGCCCCTGTTATAATATGCACTGCTTAACTGCAGCAAAAAGTGCTTCTGAGGACACTCTCTCGAGTATTTGGATACTTTAAGAGTACCACTTGAGATCTGCTTTTATGCTGTAGCTTTTGTTAGTCAATTTCTTTGGTAAAATGTAAAGTTAGCTGCACCATTTTTTGAGGGAGGGCCTTCGAAAGTTCCCTAAATTGACTTTGGCCACACACTTTGCCTGACTGATCAAATATGTCAAAGTTTGTAATAAGCCACACACCACATTTAAATTGTACTGCAATCCTTAAAATAGTAGCTGGCCTTCACAAGCCATCATTTGGAACTGGTGATAGAAAACTATTTACCAAGCTTTTGCTGGTTATGTGTACAACCGTATGGGGCTTGACAATCCAGTCAGAAGTTTAAAGAGGCTGTGGTTTCCTGGTACATTCACCCATGTCCGTCCTTATACATCTCAGAAGAGACATTTCAGAATTCAGAGCTGAGATGGACACTTCTGCCAGTGCATTCTTATGTCAATTAAGACTGGTGTCACAGATCATAGACAGGAGCCATATAGTTGAGTCCCCTTTTCTTGCTAAAGATCAAACACTGTCCAAAAAACACCCACATGTGCACGTATTAAGTTACACATATGCGAATGGCCATTATGAGGCATATTTCACTCTTTTTCATCAGGTGTGTAAGCAAAGCTTATACCATAATTGTTACTTAGTAACTGCTCTCCAAATCTCAAAGAAACTGCTGTTGTTATTATGTGCTGTTTGATCTGTTTAATTTACAAAAAGTGATGGTTGGAATGTGAATGCTTAAATTAATCTCAGCCAGTGGTAACTACTCAGGGTCATATCCCAGTCTATCATTAATTTGCACACAATACGACTTCAGTTTGGACCCAGCCACATGCACAACAGTCTTGAACTTACAGCAGTGGGAACAGTCCAGCCCAAACTACCAGGCCAAGTCCTCTCTGAACTAGAACAGAAGCAGCCCAGGACTGGTGTAGCCCTAGTACAGGCTCATCAGCCAGGTATAGATTTCTACCAGTGACACAGTGTGCACGGGACCCTTGTCTAGGCGTACCCACACCACCTACTGCAACACACTAATGTGTACAAAAAAAGTGATGGCTGGAATGCTTGAATAATCTTAGCCACTGGTATTCACTCGGACCGAATCCCAGTCCATTGCTGTTTTGCACACCATACCATCTCAGGTTTGTCCCAGCTATATGGAAATCAGACTTAATCCTCATCCAATGGGAGCAGTCCAGCCATAATACCAGATCAAAGTTTAGCTAGATGCATTTAGAGCGTCTAATATTTTTTTAAAAAGTGTAAATTGGATCAAGTGTAATTGCAAATGAAAACAAATGCATATGCCACTTGAATAGTTGTCATATATATAATGCTCTCATAATTGAAGTGCCTTTCTACGAATTTAGTCAAAAATCTGTGTGGGATTATATGTATTTTCTCTGTTTTGGCCTTTGAGAATGTGGGTACTAACCTGTAAATACCTCCAGAATCTTCGCCTTTTTGCTGTTCTCTATTTGGTGGACCTCTGTTGTGACTGAGACACCCTAAAGGAGCCTCTCTCTCTGTAATTGCATGTTTTTTAATGAATTTACTCTGTGAACACCAGTGGACACCTTTAAAAAGGTTTGTAGCAATGTAGCTGGGGTATAAGGCTTCATATAGGTTACGTGTGAACATGTGTACACTCACCTGTGCCCATGTGTGCAGGCTGATGTTTGTTGTTTGACTCAGCCTGATGTCTGCACACAATCAGAACTGTGCCGGAGTAGATACAGAATAATTTGTTTATATCTTTGCAAAGGCTGTTTGATTAAAATTGGGAATCTAAAGAGAAATGCCCCCTTTATAATCGGATAATTTATAAAATCTGTAACGTTTAAATTGTTTTGCACTTCAGATACAAGACATGTAGAGCATAACTTTTGTTTTAAAAGATGTATCACAATTCAAAACCCAAATGCATTTCCAGTATTGGTATTTGTAAGATTGGGCACATTTCCCTGAGGCTGCCATAGCTGAATTCATCTCATGAGTTAATATGCTTGGGCAAGTTAATTATTCTGCTGAAAATTTGGCAGTTCAAATCTGCCACCTGAAAACGAGACATTGTTGAAGCTTAGAGGAAGGTAGCTGAACCTTAATGGGAATCTGTCTCAGATCCAATTTTCCTTCAAATTGCTATACTGAAACTACCTCGAGTTCTTTGCAAGAGATGGAGGGCTGTGGATCGATTTCCGGCACTCGGTTGTGGATCCTCTTGGGTTGTGGTCGGTTTTCAGATGCCCCGGGGACGGTGCGTGTATTTCCTGCGCTGGCAGGACAAAGTCACAGGAGCTGTGTTGATCTGGTGGGCGTTGCATCAAATTTTCTACTGCACGGCAGGAGCTGCGTCAATTCCTCTCTGGAAGTCAGACTGCGTCATTCCGGGTCGGCTGTGAGTCAATCCAGTGGACCGTGCATCGAATTTCCAATCGCTACGCTGGCGCTGCGTCAATCTTCTTGTTGCGAAGTCGGGCTGCGTCATTCCGGTTTGGCGTGTGGTGAAATTTTCATCGGGGGCAGGCTGTGCGTCGTTTCAGGCAGGCTGTGTGTCACATTTCGCCACCCAAGGAGTCCTTCTTGAAGAGATTAGGGCCCTCATTACAACCCTGGTGGTCAAAGACCGACAGGGCTGTTTTGGAGGTTGCACCGCCAACAGGCTGGCGGTGCAAGCACACATATTGGTCGCACTGCCGGATTTAATCCTCCAGGGCAGCACCAGTCCCCTTCCCGCCAGCCTTTTCATGGCGGTAGGAACTGCCACGGAAAGGATGGCGGAAAGGGGATTCGTGGGGCCCCTGGGGGCCCCTGCACTGCCCTTGCCTTTGGCATGCCCCCCTGGCACAGCCCCATAAAGCTTTTGACTGTCTGCACAGTAGGCAGTGAAAAGCGCGACGGGTGCAACTGAACCCTTCGCACGGCCGCAACACCGCCAGCTCCATTTAGAACCGGCTCCCATGTTGCGGCCGACATCCCCATTGGGCCGGCGGGCAGAAACTCAGTTTCCGCCCGTCGGCCCAACGGGCATGTCATGATGGTCACCACAGGAGTGTGGCTCCATTGGAGGCCGCATGGCGGTTACAACTTGGCGGGCGGTGGTCATACCACTCCTTCATCACCTCTTGACTAGCTTCAAGGTTACTCTTGGCCTGCTTCCAGAAACATTGGGTTTGGTAGCGGAGGGTCAGCATGTAGCTGACTATATCCTGGGGAGTTGTCTTGGGAGCTTTCTCCCAGACCTCTTTAACTATGCTTAGCTGTCCCCTGACAGGGTGACCATAGAGAAGTTCAAAGGGGCTGAACCCCTCCCCTTTCTGGGGCACCTCCCTGTAATCAAACAGCAGGCATGGCAAGAGGACGTCCCACTTATGCCTCATGGCTTCGGTTGGGCCAGTGATCATGCCTTTAAGGGTCTTGTTGAATCTCTCAACAAACCCATTGGATTGAGGATGATAAGTGGTGGTAAACCGGTAGGTCACCCCACACTCATCCCACATTGCCTTCATGTAGGCAGACATGAAGTTTGTGCCTCTGTCAGACACAACTTCCTTAGGGAATCCCACACGGGTAAATATTCCCAGCAGGGCTCTGGTCACCACCGGTGCAGTCACTGTTCTCAGAGGGATTGCCTCTGGATAGCGGGTGGCATGGTCCACCAAAACCAGAATAAACCTGTTGCCCAAGGCAGGTTTGGGGTCCAAGGGACCAACAATGTCGATGCCCACCCTTTCAAAGGGGGTATCAATGACAGGGAGTGGGATCAGGGGAGCTTTAAGCTTTTTCCCTGTCTTCCCGCTAGCCTGGCAGGTGGGGCAGGCTCTGCAGAAATTATCTGAGGCTACCCTCATTCTGGGCCAATGGAAGTGGGTGAAAAGCCTGTTAAAGGTCTTGTCTTGGCCCAGATGTCCTGCCAGGGGAATGTCATGAGCCAGACCCAGTAGGAAGGCACGGTAACACTGGGGAACTACCAGCACACATGCTGCCCCAGGGCCCGTAACCTTAGGCTCACAGTAAAGGAGATCATTCTCCCAGTAGATATGGTGAGTGCCAGAGGCGTCACCTGCTGCTTGGGCTGTGGCCTGTTGCCTCAGACCCTCAAGGGTGGGGCATTCCTTCTGCGCCTTGCAGAATTCTGCCCTGGTTTTCCCACTCTCTACTTGCCAGCCAGTAAGTTCAGGTAGGTTGCCCACATCAGCTATGTCCTCTCCAGTTGGCTCGGGCCTCCTCCTCAGGGGCCCCGTCCACCACCATGGGAACATCAGAGGTGGGTTTCCCACACCTCCTGCCCTTCCTCTTGCAGCTGTCTGGGCCATTGTTCCAGGCTCCAGACGCCCTTGACTCCCTTCCCAGGCAGCCATGGACCTTGTGGTCATGCAGACCCACTCAGGCAAACCTAACATTTCCAGGTGGGATCTGAGCTCCACCTCCTTCCAGGCAGTATGATCTAGATCGTTGCCTAACAGACAATCTACAGGCATGGCAGGACTCACAGCTACTTTTAGAGCACCAGAGACCCCCCCCCCACTCAAAGGGAACCAGAGCCACCGGTAGGTGACTCTCACGATTGTCAGCGACTATGACCTGGTGGAATATATTAGGGACTATCTGCTCTGCTGACACCAGCTGACTCTTGACAGTAGTCATACTGGCTCCCTTGTCATGCAGAGCCTCCACCCTTTGTCTCATCAATGGTGACCCACTCCCTATACTTGGAAGTATTTTCTGGCATGTGGGCTTTAGGCACCATCTCTCTTTCTCCCAGGGACACTAGGGATACCTCTGTCTGCCCCTCAAAGCTAACTGGGACTGCCCCACCGAACGCTACACTAGCCAACCCAGGTGTCTGTCCAGTGGTGGACCGTGCTCTCTTGGAACACTGGAAGTCGCCCTTACAAGTGCCCATGCTGGTAGCACTCTAAGCATTTGGGGATAAACTTCCCTAACATGTTATCAAAGTCCCTGGCTTCTTCCCAAATCTAGGAAATGAATGGTTACCCCCCCCCCGGAATTCTTTTGGGGGCCTTTTGAGAACTCCTTATCTTTAAGTTTTTCTCCCCCCTCTTTCTTCTGTTGGGAACCCTGACAACCTTTGTGGGTGTCCCCCCCAGATGCCTTCTTGGACACTCTGGTGCTAACCCAGAGGTCCGCCTCTATAGCAAGCTTCCTGGGATCAGTCAGCTTACTATCTATAAAGTGCTGGCGCAACTCTGTAAAAGAAATACTGATCATATGTTCTCTCAGAATCACGTCATATGACCCTTTGTAATCTACTTTGCTGCCCGCACCCATCCATCCAGTGCCTTATTGGAGAAATCCTAACATTCTACCCAAGTTTGTGTGGAAAGTTTAGTGCTGTCCCTAAACCCCTGATGGTATTTCTTAGGGGTCAGCCTAAACTTGGCAAGTAAAGTGGCTTTCATTGGTGCATAGATATATCTATGGGCCCTTAGTGCAACTTCATAGGCAGCCAGCCACTTGTCAATGTCATCTCCCACCACAAAACTTTGCACCACATTCTTGGCTATACAAACCTTTTTCTCCCCAACAGGTTCTGCATGTGTGCTGCCACCATCACTGCTGGACCCAGACTGTCTCACCTTGATCTCCAGCTCCTTGAGACTCTGTCCATGAGCCCACAAATGTTTTTTTCTCACCCAAGACTGTCTCAGCTGTTTTTGCTTCCCTCTCTGCCCTCCTTTCCTCCTGTTGAGCCTCAATTTTCAACCTTGCCATTTGTAGCTGAAATTCACTCTCCTCTTTCCTGTCCTCCGCGGTGAGGCCCTGATCAGAGATATTGCTCCCTGGTTTGGCAGGGGGCACAAATGCAGTGGTAATCTCATCTACTGATGGCAAGAAATCCTCTGAGGGGCCATCGTTTGGACCCTCTTCCTCAACATCCTCCTCTGTTTGGACTTTTGCCCAAGCCCTCAGCGCCATTTGGAATTCCTCCTTCCTGGAGGCTTTCTGGGTAGGTACACCCATATCCCTGCAGAATGTCCTCAGCTGTTTAACAGTGTAGGTCTCCAGCATAGTCATATAAAAATCTTTATCTCCTGCTTGAGACCCAGCCAGAGACATGTTGTATGAGGATTTTTGTCAGAAATTGAAAGGCAAAACGAAATTGCAGAAAAAAGATAAAAATCAAGTTGACCTTTAACTGTGGGTAGGTAGTGAAATACTTAGCTACTGTGTGTCACTGCACAAATACAAGACCTATCTTCACGGCTGATCACCAATGTTAGACATGGGGTCTTTGGTTGGCAGTCAGGTTACCCCCTGTCCAAGCAAGGACCCTTAATCTAGTCAGGGTAAGTCACACACAATCCATATTATCCTATGCTCACCCTCTGGTAGCTTGGCACTGAGCAGTCAGGCTTAACTTAGAAGGCAATGTGTAAATTATTTGTGCAATAAATCATACAATGACACCATATAGCACCACAAAAATACACTACACAGTGTTTGGAAAAATATATAATACTTATCTGATAAGATGCAGGTCACAAAGATTAAAATGCAATAAGTATATGTTGAGATATCACTGAAAAGTGATATAAAGTATCTTACGTCTTTTACAAGCAAACAAAGTCTCTTTCAAGCACAAAGTACCTGGTTCGCGTGAAAAATCTCTGCAAAGAACTGCAGAGGTGGAGATGCATCGAAACAAAGGGGTGTGCGTCGATTTCTCGGGCCACACACAGTGATGCATTGTTTAGTTTTCACGCACGGATGGCTGTGCATCGATTTCTGGCACTCGGTCGTGGATACTCTTCGGGTTGTGGGGTTTTCAGACACCCCAGGGACTGTGCTTGAAGGACGAAGTCACAGGAGCTGCAGCGATCTGGTGGGCGTTGCGGGGAATTTCTACCACATGGCAGGTGCTGCGTCGTTTCCTCTCTGTAAGTCAGGCTGCTTAGTTCCAGGTCTGCTGTGCTTCGATCCAGTGAGCCGTGCGTCGAATTTCCAGACGCTACGCTGTCGCTGCATCTATCTTCTCGTTGCGAAGTCGGGCTGCGTCGGGCCGATGTGGCGTGCAGTGACATTTTCACAATGGGGCAGGCTGTGCATCGTTTCTGGCAGGCTGTGCGTCGAATTTCGCCACCCAAGGAGTCCTTCTTAAAGAGATGAAGTCTTTTTGGTCTTGATACTTCAGGGAACAGGAGGCACACTCTATCCAAGCCCTTGGAGAGCACTTCTTCATCTCAGCCATAGAGCAGCAAGGCAGCAGGGCAACAGCAAGGCAGCAGTCCTTCACAGAAAGCAGCCAGGTGAGTCCTTTGGGCAGCCAGGCAGTTGTCTTTGCAGGATGTGGGTTCTGGTTAAAAGGTTTCTTCTCCAGGAAGTGTCTGAGTTGGTAGGGGCAGAGGCCCTGTTTATATACCCAAATGTGCATTTGAGGTGGGGGAGACTTCAAAGAGTGGCTTAGAAGTGCACCAGGTCCCCTTTCAGTTCAATCCTGTCTGCCAAGGTCCCAGTAGGGGGTGTGGCAGTCCTTTGTGTGAAGGCAGGCCCTCCACCCTCCCAGCCCAGGAAGACCCATTCAAAATGCAGATGTATGTAAGTGAGGCTGAGTATCCTGTGTTTGGGGTGTGTCTGAGTAAATGCACAAGGAGCTGTCAACTAAACCCAGCCAGACGTGGATTGTAAGGCACAGAAAGATTTAAGTGCAGAGAAATTCTCACTTTCTAAAAGTGGCATTTCTAAAATAGTAATATTAAATCCAGCTTCACCAGTCAGCAGGATTTTATATTACCATTCTGGCCATACTAAATATGACCTTCCAACTCCTTTCAGATCAGCAGCTACCCCTCAAACAATGTATGAGGGCAGCCCCAATGTTTGCCTATGAAGGGAGCAGGCTTCACAGCAGTGTAAAAATGGATTTAGGAGTTTTACACTACCAGGACTTGTAACCTCCATGTACGTATCCTGTCTTTTGCCTACACAGCACCCTGCCCTAGGGTTACCGAGGAAATACCTTAGGGGTGTCTTACATGTAGAAAAATGGGAGTTTTAGGCTTGGCAAGTACTTTCAATGCCAAGTTGAATTGGCAGTAAAACTGCACACACAGGCAATGGCAGGCCTGAGACAAGGTTAAGGGGCTACTTAAGTGGGTGGCACAATCAGTGCTGCAGGCCCACTAGTAGCATTTAATCTACAGGCCCTGGGCACATATAGTGCACTCTACTAGGGACTTATAAGTAAATTAAATAGTCCAATTGGGTATGATCCAATGTTACGATGTTTAAAGGGAGAGAGCATATGCAATTTAGCACTGGTTAGCAGTGGTAAAGTGCACAGAGTCTTAAAACCAGCAAAAACAGTGTCTTAAAAGTGGATGGAGGCAGGCAAAAAGTTAGGGGTGACCACCCTAAGGCTGTCAGGTCTAATACCCTGAACCTCTTAGCCTTTGATAAGCAGAGGAGAAACAGATGGAAAGTATGGACACACAACATAAAGGAAGTGCAAGTGGACTCTAACCAGAGCCAGTACTTTTAGCTTTCTAGTCCCACCTTCTGACTAGTAGAGAGTGGATGTCCTGGGGGTCATGAATAAAGGGTCCCTTTAAGCTTCTGTGGGAGGGATCCTGCTTATAGATGTCCTAGAAGAGGGTACTACAGGCTTTAGATGGAACTGCGGTGGCAGCAGTGATGGCGTCCAACCTGGTGACCACTTGGGTAGGCTCTAAGGGATCAGATGCAAATGACAATTTGTAGGAGCCCATAAGACATTGGAAACATAGGGGATGGTTGAAGCTGCAGCAGCACAGCATTTTGGTCAGGTTATGCCCTCTCCAGAGGGAGGGAGTCATGAGAAAGAGACTGAGGTAGTGATAGAAACTTTTGTTAGGGGTTGCCACTTGTTGATGACAGATGGACAAATTGCAAAAAAATGTTCTGGCACACTTTTACAGAGTGCACATTTTGTTGTGGCCACCATGAGGCAGAGACGTTTGAGGCCCTTTCAAAAACTTTCTAGATGCCATTTCAGCTGCTGGGGTAAAATGCAGAGCTTAATAAGGTGGTAAGAGACGGTGAATACTTACCTGATGCCCTAGCAATGTTCACATAAAGATCTATAGAGTTCCTAGGGAGCCTCTTGCTTAACTCCATGAAAACATAGGAGTTGACAGACGTTGGGTAGCACAATAAGAGCCGAAAGGAACCTAGGCAAGGTTAGACACTCTTGTGGGCATGTGCAGGGAGGGGTCCAGAGAGTCAGAAGCTCATCAGCCACCAAAGACATTACTGGTAGAATGTGGATCATTAAGGACAGGTGGCTAACATAACATGGGGCTATAATGGAACACGTCAAGTGAGATTTGTTCTCTCAGCATGGTGTGGTGCTTGGCATGGTTACTGGGGTTACCTTACTGTATTACCATAAAATCAAAAGTTGACAAGAGGTTGTCACTAAACTGGATCCTATTAGGATTAGCGTTGCATTGAGCTGGATCACTACAGGAGCAATAGAGCAGAAGATCCACAAACTATGACAATGTAGCTGCATCTAGGAAATGACAGTCAGGGATGGAGGGATGAGTTGACATCCCTGGATTGGTTGGTTGGCCCTTTCAGAACTCCCCACCACCATTTTACGGGGAGGAGTCTTTTTTTTCTTTTGAAGAAGAAGAAGATGAAGAATGGGCCCATTCAGTAGAGGGACCCTAGCCTGGAGTGAAAGTACACTCTGAACTTTGCATTTCTTAGGACTTTTTCAAGTATGTCACCAAAACCAGTTATACTACCTTCCCACGTTTTTTGAACCAGTAGTAGGTGGGTGTACTTGGAACAGTGAAGGAACTGATTCCACCTAGACCTCTGTGGACTGGTTCTTGCTACGTGTGCCCTTAGAGTGGATACTATAGGATTCGATTAACACAGTGCAGGCAGGGATAGTGGTCTGCCTTGAGAACAGTGAGATGCTGCTGTAGGAAGACACAGTTAAGAGACTACCAAGGGCAGTACGGCAGGGCAATTCCAAATCTCCCTCACATCTCTTGTAAAAGACTAAAGCATTAGAGGAAAGGGGCTATAAAACCATCTGAAACCAGAAAAAGAGAACAACTATAAATTTGGATAGCCACTATTTCAGGATAAATAATTAGAAATACCCTATGGAGATTGGCCATTTGCATCCTTGACAAATCTTGAAGTGGCTTCCCTGGAGCTTGTTGCTAACCACTGCTACAAATAATTCCAAGGGAATGATTTTTTTTTCAATCCAGGGAGCTTGTATTGCATTGGGTCCCCCAGGCAAGCAGCCCATTCATTGGTACTATTACACAATTCGATTTTAGTGACCACTATACTGTGCCACCCAGGAACCTCCTTGGTCTGACTTAAATGACCTAATGAGTGCGGGATCCTCAGGCACCAGAGCACCAGTTGAATCCTCCTGCATTGTTCTCTATACCAGGATACAGCAGTATGGGATAGTTAGAGTCAGCGTCTAACTTGCTAGGCGTCAGCAACAAAATGCTGAGCAGGAGATGGAAAAGTGTGAGCATGTGGTTTGCAGGGCACTTTGCCGTCCTTCCAAAACTTGTGATGGTGCCTCAATAAAAGACACAAAACAATCAAAGCTTGTGTTAGACAAGTGGGATAGTCAAATCATTGAAAAAAAAAGATTTTCTTTCCAGCAGTCACCTCAAAGTTGCTTGGCATTTCTGATAATTATAGTACTTGGCAATCAAGTGTGGTGTGGCTTGCATGGCCCCCTGCATTTTGCCCTAATCAGAATGCACTGTAAACATCACAATTGCAGCTGAAACATCCAGATTCCTCTCAAACCAAAGCATTTCTGGAAACCAGAGGCCAGGGCACACAAGTGTAGAGTGGCTTGTCTGGATGCAAGGATATTTTCCTAGATAGAATGCCCTTCCAAACTCGAAAATTATCCCTAAAACAACAAGGGTCTTATTTACAAGCCCTTTGCACCACCGATTGGTCACATTTGGTGCAATATTTACAAGGTAGTGTTAAGCCACATTTTGTGTCTTAACTCTGCCTTGTAAATAAGGCCCCTTTACACTCATCACTTAGCGTGAAAGGGAAGTGCAATGGGTGTTGCTGTGAGTGCTCCACTGCAACATCCATTGCATTTTGACACTGCCCCAGATTTATGAGAAATCATACACCAGAGGCAACGGCAAAAACTAACTCCACCCCAGGGGTGGTGTTAGCATGGCGCAACAAGGAGAAATACTTTTATTTCTTCTTGTTTTTGCTTTTTCTATCTGTGCTGCATTTTGCATTTCTGAAGTGCTGCAGCGAGGCGCTGCCACTTTTGACACAACACCATGCTGTGCCACTTTGCAGTAAATGAGGCCCTACATTTCCTATCAAAGTATGGCTGTTATATTCGTACCTATATTCGTCTGATTCCGAGGGAACCATACCATACCAACGAATTTATAAAGTCAAGAGACCCAAAGGGTTCCAACTTGATGTGGCTTGCTTGGATCTCATCACATCCTTCTACCCAAGATGCCCTTTTAATGTCAAAGAATTGATTCAACAACATGATTTTCCTACATTTAGATGGCAGAAATCACAGGAACTTCAAACTGATGGTAAAAGTCCTACTAGGCTTATTTGCTACATTTAAAAGCTTATTTGACATGTGATGGTGGAATCAACCTATGTGACAGGCACTGATCAACACTGTAACCATGTGAACACCACATTAATACTTTGTTTAGTTCACATAGCCCCAGTTTTGGTACAATAGCCATACCCACCACGGTGGGGTACCGTTTTCATTGAGAGAAGTGTGGCAATGCAGGATGATACAACTTTTGCTGTCTATATATTCCAGAATCATCTGTCACATAAATATCAGGAGTGTTTTTTTTCTCATAATAGGACGTATTTAAGGCATTCTGTGTAAGAAACCTTGGTGGGATCCCTGTAAGTGACACTATCCTGACTTCCCCTGCTACCTAGCTTTGAGAAATATTTTGGGTTGGTATAGTTGGCTGATCCCAGGCTCACTACTGCAGTCACCCCCCAGGAACTGCAAGGCAAAAGGATTTTAATGGATAAGTATTAAGTTTGCAGGACATTTTTGAAGAGTAAACCTGTTAGGATCCATGAAAGCCCACCACCTAAGATTTCCTTGGTATCTAGTTTTCATAATTGTCTGTTTTTTATGGGTTTCATTATGTGCTGGTCGACCCAAGGCCTTGATACTCCAGCCATCCCGATGAACAGCTAAAGGAAATATGCTGTTTTTAGGTATAGCTATGACAATTACATGGCATCCCAGGAAAATGTCCTGGAATCTCTTCTGTGCATTATTCTACATTTCCTATTCTGGGTCATTGGCTCATCCATATAAGTGGGATACAGTTTTTATCTGGAGAAGTGTGGAATCAAAATGTCCCTTGTCAGCATTTCAAAAGCTGTTGTTCAGTACAGCTGTGTACTCGTATCCCTAAAATATGAATGGAAATATAGATCAAAGAGATGCCATACGTGGGCTTCCAAACAACCGTACTTGTCAGCGCTGCTCCGAAAAATGAAATAAATATATGGGATGGAACCCTTCTGATACTAGGAAGTTCCCTTCATTATCCATAGGTTGAACATGAACTAGATGAACTGTTAGTAAAAAGAGCCACAGGTTATTATGTAGCGGTAAACATCTATTCTTGTTTTCGATCCATATCCAGTCTGTAGATTATGGCTCTTCAGAACTGACCTACAAATTAAGTTCAAAATGCATTTATACGCGGGACTTTCAAATTTCATAAATAATAGGGTCATACTACTGGAGATTGTGAAAGAGTTTTGCAAAAATTACGAACCGCCCAAAAAACTGTGTTCCCCACTCAAACTTTGCGAAAAATCAAAGTGAATATCTGATTTAACACTAAAATTGCACTTCGAGGTATTGCAAAATAACAAAAAAAACAACACTTTTATTTGCAACTTTATTTTGGGTTGTACGCTAATATTGTAAGTATGGCCAGGAGCATAGAATGAAGTCTGCCATCAAATATCACAAACTAGAATAATTGCAGAAATTGTTCCTTCCAGCAGGTGGCGACAGAGCGATTTTTAAAATAGTGTGTTACTATAAGCTCAGGAAACACAGAAAAAAAAATCATACGAATACAAAGACCAGAAGATAAGCTGATAATGTAAATCGATGATTTATATCTTCTGAGGGAAACTCCCCAAAAAATCCCTGCCTTATTACATCTTTTCCTGGAGTGCTAAATGTCCATCTGAAACACTTCAATGACGAAAATTCTCCAGTTTTTCTACCAGCCACATAAGTATTTTTTAGACCCATGTTTGCTATATATGACTACAAATCTGCTAATTGAAGAGAAGCACATTTCACATGAACATGTTTTAAAACATAACCGCCATCACTTAAGAGGCCCTAGCAGCACACTGCGCCACCAGAGTGTCATTTTTTTTTTAAAGCTCCAATGGCGCAGTGTGCCATCCCATATTTATAAGGCCAAGCAAAGCCACCTTGCGTGGCTTTTCAGGCCCTTGTAAATATGGACCCCTTTCATGCATAACACTGCATGAAAGGGGCATGCCAGGGATGTTGCTTGGGGTGTACCCATGCAACACCCATCGAACCCAAAGGGATTTGAAACATTCCCAGATTTACAATAAGTTATGCCAGATAAGGGTGGCATAAAAAAGTGATGCAACTGGGAGAAATATCTTTATTTTTTCCCTGTTCTTTCCTCTTTCTATGTGTGCTTCATTCTGCAGCACACATGAGAAGAGGAAAACACATCTTGTTTCTGTGGAGGAAGCTGTCCCTTTCTGCACAAAAACAATAATTCCCACAATGTAGGCACCCTTGCACCATGGGCAATTTGGTCACGCAGGGTGAGAGGACAGAAATGTGTTGTATCTTGTAGAAATGGCACATTTCTGCCCTTTCCCAGTGGCGCAGTGGCGGTGCAGCAAGGCAAATGCTGCATTGCCCTGCAACTCGGGCCTTGTAAATGAAGCCCTACATTTACTTCCAAAGAAGCTCAATTGCATGTTTTGCATAGACCCCACTGAACAAAGGCAAAGTTGGAATTTAATACTTTTTTGTAAAACTATTTATCTATAAATTGTAATTGTAATTGTATTTATTCTTTACTACCCCTGACAAAGCGTCCAATCACTTTTCGGTGAGTAGCATGCTACACCGGAACCCAAAAGCATTAGTGGTGGATTAGTATAGAGAAATATGAGTACCATATTAGTATATGGATGTATGAGTCAATTTGGATGGAGGACATGGGAGTATGTTAGTTGGAATGAATAGAATAATAGAGGGATAGAGGAGGGAAGAATCCAGAAGTGGCAATTGGGAGATCATAGTAGTAAGATGAGGTTTGTGATAGGTAAATAAGAGATAGGGGAGGGAAGACTCCATAGAAATGAATTAGGGAGATCATAGCAGTAAAATGGGGTTTGGGTTGAGTCAAAGGAGAGATAAACGAGGAAGAATTTAGTAGTGATGTTTGGGAGATCCTAGTAGTAAAATGAGATTTGGAAAGAGCCAGAAGGGGTAGAGAAGGGAAGAGTCTAGGAAGGGTTATTTTGGTGATCATATTAGTAGAATGGGTTTAGAATGAGTCAGAGAGTGGAGCTAGAGGATAGATTGATAGTTGCATAGGGTTGTGGTGAGACAAAGTAAAGCAGTATTTTGTTTCTCTTGTACAGTAGCGCTCAAGTAATAAATATAAAAATACATGATTAAATAGTAAGGGAATATATGTGTAAGGAATATAATATAATGAGATTTGAAGTTGTATTTTATAAAGACAGACTTTCAAGAGTTGCAATATGGAGAGGTAATTTAATTGTGTACTTTTAAAACATTATTTTACTTCTCCTCAAAATAACATTTCTATAGTGAAATGCTTATAGATAAATAGTTAAGAAAATATTTATCTATTATGATAAACAAAATAAAAATAGAGACTCATAAGTATCTAATCAAACACCCTATATAGAAACTATTAGATCTGGTATCCTTGGCGTGGTTTCCCCTCTTTTAACCTCTGCCTCCTGTATTTTTGACTGTGTGCTGGATTTAGGTTTTGCTGCTTTTGGTACTCTAGGCACTTTCCCACTGCTGATCAGTGCTAAAGTGCAAGTGCTCCCTGTGTAAATTGTGATTACAATTGGTTATCCATGATTGGCATATTTGATTTACTAATAAGCCCTTAGTATAGTGGACCATGTATGCCCAGGGCCTGTAAATCAAATGCTACTAGAAGGCCTGCTGCACCGATTGTGCCACCCACAAGTAGTCATGTAAACATGTCTCAGACCTGCCAATGCAGTGCCTCTGTGTGCACTTTTAAACTGCCATGTCAACCTGGCAAGTGCACCCTCTTGCCAGGACCAAACCCTCACTTTTAGTACATGTAAGGCACCCCTAAGGTAGGCTCAAGGTAGTCAGATGGGCAGGGTGCAGGACACCTACAAGGTAGAGCATGTACTGGTGTGTTTTATGTGTCCTGATAGTGAAATACTGACAAATTCAGTTTAGTTTTCAATATTGCAAGGTCTATCTCTTCTAAAGGATAATATGGGGATTGGCTTGAAATATCTCTTAAGTGTGATTTCCCATTGGGAGCAGATAGAGAAATGGAGTTTTGTGTCTCTGAACTCACAAATTTAAAATACGTCTTTTAGTGATGGTGGTTGTGAAACTGCATGTTTGAAAAAAACACCTTTAGAAAGTGAGCATTTTCTTTCTTAACCAATGCTTGGCTGTGGAATACATGTTTGGATCAGGATGACAGTTGGGTTGGTTGTGAATTGACTCTAGACATTCACACAAAGGGAGCTGAGGTGTGCCCTGCATATCCTGATGGGTCTTGCTGGGCTATAGTGGTGGGAGGAGCGTATACACGCACCTGAATAAGGCTGTGCCTGTCCTTACACAATGCAGTCTCCAACACCCTATAGTGTGTCTGGAACTAGGGCAGGAAAGGCAAGTTCTTGTGCACTACAAATACTTTCCTTTGAAGTTTGCCTACTTCATAGGCAGAAATGGGTACTGGACCCAATAGAACACTTCTGGATCAAGAGGGGACTCTGCCAAGAAGAAGAGCCAAAGAGCTGCGAGGAGGTCTCCTGCACCTTTGCTGTTTGTGCTTTGCTGGGTTGGCCTGCAGTTGCTGCTTCTGCTATGGAGGGTTCAGTCAAAGACTGGACTCTGCTCTGTATCCTGCTTGTGAAGTTTTCCAAGGGCTTGGACTGAGCTTGCCTCCTGTGAAGTAGTCTCAGGAACATCAAAGGCATCACCTGCCAGCCCCTGAATTCTCTTGCTCAGGGCTTGTCAAGTAATGCCCACTCCAGTGCCTGGGCCCTTGGGAGTGACATCTGGCATCAAAAAAGTAAAAACAGCTTGCTTGGCTTGTATTAGTCATTTTTTATGTATACAAATTCTGAATTGTCATTAGTAGCGCTGACAGATGCAGTGGGTGGTGCCCGCTGTAGTGGTCTCCTAACAAGTGTCCCAGCACTTATGTTCTTTACAAATTAAGTACTGGGTATCTGAATGTTGGGAACGACTTGTCATGGCACTGTGATAGCACCTTTTGAAACAAGTGTGTTTTTACTTTAAAATTTAGACCTTTATTTGTGTATTGTTTCGTTTTTTGTTGTGTTCGTCTTGGCTATTTTTCTAAACTGGTGTGGTGTCCATTTTCTGTGTCTTCACTGTGTTAATGTGTGTGTGTGTACAAATACCTAATGCAGTGCCTATGAGATAAGCCTGACTACTCATGCCAAGCTACCAACAGGGTGATCAGGGGTTACCTTATGAGTGTGACTCCCGTACCCTGACTTGAGTGAGGATCCCTGCTTGGACAGGGTGTAAACTGACTGCCAACTATGACCCCATTTCTATAAGAAATTATGCAGTGACCTATGAAGAAAATGTTAAGAGTAGAATAATATACACACATTTATATATATATATATGTACATGCATATATGCACATATACATTATTCATGTGTGTGCATAGATATATATATATATATATATATATATATATATATTAAGCAAAAAGAAAATATATAATACTTGCACACTCGGGTTTCAGGAACAAAAGAAGATCAGTTTAATCCACACACAACGCGTTTCGACTGACACAGCAGCCTTGGTCACGTGATAAACATCACCCATAAATTACCCTTTAAATACCCTGTTGACATGAACATAAAAATAGGACAATAAACATGTGCAACCAATAACAACACACAGTTTTTTGCAGAAATTACCAGAATAGTATTGTTAGTACTCACATCAATTCACGCCCATATTTATTGCTAGATATAAATTAGATATAAATATTGAATTGCAAATCGTTTCCCCCAATATTATTAATACAATTAATAAATTAATACTATCAGTTTTTTATAGAAATTCATCATTAAATATAAAAGGGAAACAACCACAATAAATAACAGTGCTAGATCTATTAAAATTCATAATTCTTCATTCTAGATCACAATATCTATAAAAATATTTATAAAAATATTATCATTTTAGAAAAATAGAGAATTAACCAGATAGTAAAACATATATACTGCAAATATATCATCATTAGCTTATTCAAGGCTAAGAAAGATCTACGTTACTAATTTTAATAATCTAGTCTGAAAATCTGCAAAGTTGACCACCCGGTAATAAAGTGAAGATAATGGAGAATAAATATATATATATGTATATACAGGCAAATAGGATTTTGATAGTTCTTCATCCGACCCAAAGCATCTGAAAGGGATATCCAAAGTAAATAGAATCAATACTAAATCAATAACTGGAAGCTTAGACATCAGATTGATGTTAAAATATAAAATTAATACTTGTAGCACACAATTGAGCAGAACACATGATCTAGATCTCATGAATTAATTCTATACACAATAAAATTAATTCTATGTACAGTAAAAAGTTTTCTTACTCATTGTATATACTGACAAAGAATTTCCTCAATCTATAAAAAAGGCAAATGCTAGAATCTCATCAGAATAACTTAATAGTTATCATATAGGTGAGTATTTAATTCCTCCCCCATGTTTAAACCTATCGGGGTCTTAGGGCCAGATGTAGGTAGGCTTTTGCACCTCGCATACGGCGAAAAACGCCGTTTGCGAGGTGCAAAAGCCCTCAAGCGATGCAGAAACACATTTTGCGAGTCGGAACCGACTCGCAAAATGTGTTTCCGACTCGCAAATAGGAAGGGGTGTTCCCTTCCTATTTGCGACTCGCACCGCGATTTAAGTTGATTTGTGACCGCGAAAGCGGTCGCAAATCAACTCGCAGTTACCATCCACTTGAAGTGGATGGTAACTAATTCGCAAAGGGGAAGGAGTCCTCACGGGACCCCTTCCCCTTTGTGAATGCTCACAAAATTATTTTTTCAGAGCAGGCAGTGGTCCCATGGACCACTGCCTACTCTGAAAAAACCCGAAACAAAAGGTTTCGGTATTTTTTTCTATTTGCAGCTCGTTTTCCTTTAAGGAAAACGGGCTGCAGATAGAAAAAAAAACTGCTTTATTTAAAAGCAGTCACAGAGATGGTGGTCTGCTGTCTCCAGCAGGCCACCATCCCCGTGAGTGCCTAGACTCGCTATGGGGTCGCAAACTGCGACCCACCTCATAAATATTTATGAGGTGGGTCTTTGCGACCCCATAGCGAGTTGCAGAAGGTGTCTGAGACACCTTTCTGCATTCCAAATTGCGACTTGCAATTTGCGAGTCGCAGGGACTCGCAAATTGCAAATCGCAATTTGGAATCTCTCTACATCTGGCCCTTAGTCTCTAATTCCAAAATATATACTGATTCTTTTTTCCTTAACATTAATTCCCTGTTCCCTCCCCTGTGATGTGGAGGAACATGTTCAATACCAAAATAGGATAGTTTGGTACTGCCAGAATTGTGTTTTTCTTTGAAGTGCCTTGCTACTGGATAGTGTTCATCATTTGATGTAATCGCACGCATATGTTCTAAAATCCGTTTCTTAACACCGTGTTTGGTACTGCCAATATACCATCGCAGGCAAGGACATTCCAAAACATAAATCACAAAGGGGGTACTGCATGTTATGAATTGATTGATCTGTCTAATTTTCCCAGGTTTGCATGTAGCATATTGCTTCCGCATAGTGCTGTTGCGACATGCTTTGCAATGACCACATGGAAAAAAGCCTTGCAAATTGTGTTGTCTCAGTTGTGGAATTGAGGTAATATCATTAGACCTCAAAATGTCATGTAAACTCCGACCTCTTTTATAAGTAATCTGTGGTCGCTTTTGTATACTACCTCCAATAACTGGATCACTTTTTAAGATATTCCAGTTTTTTTAAATAATGTTGTTGATCTGTCTTGTATCCTCATTATATGTCATAATGAGTCTAGTCCCATCATTATCATCTACCTCTTGTTTGGTAATGTTATCAAAGAGGGTATCAGATCTTTTTATCCCCTTAGTCTTATCAATTGCTCTCTTAATTACCCATTGTGGATACCCTCGCTGTTTGAATCTCATAATCATCTCCCTTTGCTCAACCTCAAAAGCTTCATCGGTGCTACTAATTCTTTTTGCTCTTAGTAGTTCACCGAAGGGGATACTCCATTTTAAGCTATCTGGATGACCACTTGAGGCATGTAGTAAACTATTGCCTGCCGTGTGTTTCCGGAACAATTCAGTAGTGATGGTTTGTTCCTTAATCTTTATCAAAGTATCTAAAAATTCAATGGAGGAGCTACTCACATTACATGTCAAACCAATATTCAGATCATTTCTGTTCAACTTCTCTACAAACTGTATAGCCTCTTCTTTGGTTCCTTTCCAAATAATGAAAAGGTCATCAATATATCTTAACCAAAGAATAGCCTGATTCGCTTCTGGGTATAGTTCTTCGTCTTTGAAAATAGTCTCTTCCCACCAACCAAGAAAAAGACAAGCGAAACTTGGGGCAAAACAAGTGCCTCAAAGCATGTTGCAACAGCACTATGCGGAAGCAATATGCTACATGCAAACCTGGGAAAATTAGACAGATCAATCAATTCATAACATGCAGTACCCCCTTTGTGATTTATGTTTTGGAATGTCCTTGCCTGCGATGGTATATTGGCAGTACCAAACACGGTGTTAAGAAACGGATTTTAGAACATATGCGTGCGATTACATCAAATGATGAACACTATCCGGTAGCAAGGCACTTCAAAGAAAAACATAATTCTGACAGTACCAAACTATCCTATTTTGGTATTGAACATGTTCCTCCACATCACAGGGGAGGGAACAGGGAATTAATGTTAAGGAAAAAAGAATCAGTATATATTTTGGAATTAGAGACTAAGACCCCGATAGGTTTAAACATGTGGGAGGAATTAAATACTCACCTATATGATAACTATTAATTTATTCTGATGAGATTCTAGCATTTGCCTTTTTTATAGATTGAGGAAATTCTTTGTCAGTATATACAATGAGTAAGAAAACTTTTTACTGTACATAGAATTAATTTTATTGTGTATAGAATTAATTCATGAGATCTAGATCATGTGTTCTGCTCAATTGTGTGCTACAAGTATTAATTTAATATTTTAACATCAATCTGATGTCTAAGCTTCCAGTTATTGATTTAGTATTGATTCTATTTAGTTTGGATATCCCTTTCAGATGCTTTGGGTCGGATGAAGAACTATCAAAATCCTATTTGCCTGTATATATATATATATATATTTATTCTCCATTATCTTCACTTTATTACTGGGTGGTCAACTTTGCAGATTTTCAGACTAGATTATTAAAATTAGTAACGTAGATCTTTCTTAGCCTTGAATAAGCTAATGATGATATATTTGCAGTATATATGTTTTACTATCTGGTTAATTCTCTATTTTTCTAAAATGATAATATTTTTATAAATATTTTTATAGATATTGTGATCTAGAATGAAGAATTATGAATTTTAATAGATCTAGCACTGGTATTTATTGTGGTTGTTTCCCTTTTATATTTAATGATGATTTTTTATAAAAAACTGATAGTATTAATTTATTAATTGTATTATTAATATTGGGGGAAACGATTTGCAATTCAATATTTATATCTAATTTATATCTAGCAATAAATATGGGCGTGAATTGATCTGAGTACTAACAATACTATTCTGGTAATTTCAGCAAAAAACTGTGTGTTGTTATTTGTTGCACATGTTTATTGTCCTATTTTTATGTTCATGTCAACAGGGTATTTAAAGGGTAATTTATGGGTGATGTGTATCACGTGACCAAGGCTGCTGTGTCAGTCGAAACGCGTTGTGTGTGGATTAAACTGATCTTCTTTTGTTCCTGAAACCCGAGTGTGCGAGTATTATATATTTTTTTTTTGCTTAATTTATTACCGGCTTGCTCGTACCGGTTCTCGCACCACCCCTTTGGGCTGAACTGAGATCTTATCTCGAGCATTCTGAAGTTATATATATATATATATATATATATATATATACACACAAACGCACACACATACAGACACAAACACATAAGTACATATATACGTCAGCATAAGCAAAATATACATTTGTTAAACAAGCCTAAAGAGTATGTACATATTTAAAGGTAAAATAGTTATTATACATGTTTGTGCGAAGAAATATTTATATCTAGATATAGAAATGTAATCAAATTATAAATGTTTACATGCACAGGGATATGCAGTCCATTGCTTTTTGAGTATGGTGGTTATGTAGGTAAGAGCCAAATTTGAGTACTCATCTGATAATAAAATAGTTTTCTGAGGGTCTTATTTTTGTGGTAATGAATTCCATAGTGCGACCCCCTGAACAGAGAAAGATGTTCCATCTATTGTGTTTATATTTTTAAGGTAGTGTTTTGAGACGGGGTGTCATTCTTGAGCGGAGGTTTCTCAGTTGAATGTATTTGGAGATATTATTGCTGATGGAAAACGGTCATGTTCCATGTATTGCTTTGCTGGTGATACAAAGCAGGTTAAAGAATTACTGATGATTCTTCTTACTGGTGTGGCAGCAGAGGTAGATGAAAGAGTGTTCCTGAAGATTTTTGTTGGGCAAGGGTCAGAAGGGCAGCCGGAAGGCCTGCTTGCTTTGACCAGACCCATAAATTCACTTTGTGATATTTGTTTGAAGAAGTGGTGAGGCTGGGTTGACTTATTCTTGAAAGAGATTTTTGGAAACAACTTGGTGCTGGTGGTTTTCCTGTTTCAAATAGGAGTCCAATGTGTCTGCCTTGGTTGTGTAATCATTTGCCAGTTTGTCTGTGAATTCTTGAGTAATGGGATGAGTTCCTTCCATGCATTTAGGGTTTCGAAATTTGTTGAGCATTTTATTCAATTCTTTATTTGCTGATAAAGCATTTTGAATTCTGTCTGAATAGTACCTTTTGTTGATTGATGATTTTTATATTTTGGTAAGTTTTTTTAGGTGAAGTGTGTCTTGAATGTTGTTTGTTTTGATCCAGGTTGGTTTCAGCCTTTGGATTTCTTGCTTTATCTATTTTAGTTCTGTATTTCTCCAAGGTAAATGTTTTCTTTAGTCCTGTTTTGATTTTCCAAGTGGTATTAGAATATCAAAAGCTTCCTGGAGCCACTCATGAAGTTTTTGACCAGAATTTATTGTGTCTAAGTCTGTGTTGGCTGTTAGTTGTGTTTGTAAGTATTCAAAATTGAGTTTGTTCCATCGTCAATAGGTGGATGTATATAAGGTGGTCTTCATGTGTTGGTGTGTGGTGTTGTAAGTTGGAGAGTTACCAAATGGTGGTGTGGCCATGTATCTGGTGTGGTTCTTTAAATGGTAACTAGTTCTGGGTTTGCAAAAATGACATCTTGGATGTGTCCAGCGATGTGTGTAGTATTGTGTACAATCTAAAGTAGGTTCAGTGATGATAGCTTTTGAATGGGGCATCTTGGGTTTGTCAAACCAAACGGATAGGTTGAAGAATAGTGTTATAAGGATTGAAACTATGTCTGAGAATGTTGAATTGCTACGTGGTGGTCTGTAAAGGGAGAGGAAGTTACAGGGGTAGGTTGATGTAGGATTGCATTTGATGATGAGGGCCTCACAAACATGTATGAAGATGTTGTCTGTTTTGCTGAGATTTATTGCTTGTTTAAATATAACAGCTAGTCCACATCCTCTTTTGTCTTTATGGTTTTGTGTGATGATTTGAAAGCCGGGAGAAAAGGATTCATGCAACACTGGGGCATGTCATCTCCCACCCATGATTCAGTTATAAAGTGTCAGTCAGGTTGTGTGTCAGTGTGTAGGTCGTAAATGTGGTGCTTGTTTTTAGAGAATGATTGAGTATTTATGAGTAGGCAGTATAGAGATTTTGTGTTGGTGGTGGTGTGACTTTGTGCTGGAGAAGAGTAAGCAGAATACTTTGAACTTGTAGCAGGTATGTCATTAGTGCTGATTTTAACTGTATAAGGGTCACAATTGTTTTATTCTTCTATATCTGTTTTTCATCCAGCAGGCTTAGAAGGAATTTTGTTAGGTCTGTGTGTGTCGGTGGTGGAGATGATGATTCAGAGTGACATGGTGAATTGTGTTCTTGAAGTGTTTGTGGTAGATGCAGGTGAAGATAGAGAATTTTGGACTAAAGTTGATTCAGGATTTGTATTATTTGAGTAGCCATGAGGGTGGGAGTGGGTGTGAAGGAAAGTATTATAAACGTTTGTATGATTCTAATGCGCTGGTGAGTGTGCTTTGATCTGTTATTTTGGAGTGGGGAGAGGAGATATTGATGTAGTGGTTTCCTGCGAAGGATTTATACGTGAGTAACAGTTGATGTGTAATATTTGAATAGTACAGGGCTGGTGATGTGTTTTGGAGAAGAGTGCATGTGGTGTGTAAGAGGGGATAGACAAGACTTATGAGTGCCTGTATTAAATTTGAACACTGGAAAAGGTAATATGTGTGGTAGAGCAGAGTGTAAGGATTGTAGTTTTGTGTGTGATTGGTGAAAAGAGGAGGAGGGAGTTCGTGGATGGTGTGATGGAAGGCTAAGTATAGGTTTCGTCAAGATAAAAATAATTCTGTTATGAGCAAGTAGGGATTAGAGCTGGTGTTTTGAATGAACAGGGAGTGTGTCTGGACACATCAAAGTTATGTATAACGTGGCTTTGTGTTGTGTTGATGATGTGTGGATGTGTTAGTGGTATAGGACAGAGTTTTGTTTTGTGTGAGAATGAAGGTTCCATACTGTTGTAGTTGTAGTAGAATTGTTTATAGGTGTGGTATGTGGGGTTTTGTAGTGGTTGTTGAGACAGTAAAATCTGGATGAGGTTTCTTTGTGGTGCATGAGTAGAATGCCTTTGCCGATATTGTGTCTGGATGTTGGTGGATGTGGAGGGGTTAAGATCTTTTCTTGAAAATGGAAAATTGGGCAGCATTTCTGGCCCCAGGCCTGACCTGGCCCAAACAGGCCAAAACAGACAACTGCCCTTGTCCTCTCCACCCTTAGCCTCGACATCTGGGCTGAGACATCCTGAGACCTTGGCTTAAATAGCCCTGTTGGCCATTGGAACCCTAGCCCAAACAGAATCCCAACCCTAAAGCCAATGGGAAACCTCGCCCTATTAAACAATCTCATCCCTAGTCCTCACAACCAATCAAAACCAAAGCCCTGAGACCAATATGATCCTAGCCCTACTGACCAATCAGAACCCTAGTCTTTAAGGTCAATCAGAATTGTAACCCTAGACCCTTAATCAAGTGGAAATCCTAGGTCTAATAGCCAATCAGAACTCTAGCCCTGATAGCCAATGAGAACTGTTACCCTAAACCCCTAGTCCAGTGGGAACCCTAGCCCTAGTAGCCAATCAGAACCCTAGCCCTAACACCCAATCACAGCTCAAACCCTATGCTCTTAATCCAACAGAAATACTAGCCCTAGCAACCAATCACAGCAACAGAGGCAACAACCAATAGAAACTCATATAGGGGGCAAGTGACCTTAAGCCCAGGAGGCTGTGGAAGGCAGCAGGGAGGTGCTCCTCTATTCAGAATCTTCTTGGATACAGACAGGCGCAATCCACATTTTGTAGCTATTAGATTATGCTTATCAGGTAAGGGACAATTTTGAAACCACTGAAATACTGCTTTTCATGCACTTAAACTAATCTCTTTTTTAAGCCAAAAATTTGAGCAGCATAGACTTTCCAAGCACAGTTTAAACCACAGAGCAGGCTAAACAGTATCCTAAACACATTTTAGTTAGCCACTGAGTTGTAGTTAGCCTTTTTTTAACCTTGTAAGGGGGTGAGGATTAATTCCTAATTTGTGAAAAACTAGAAGGTAAATTCAGATTGTCACTGGCTGAACAAAATAGCAGTTTAGAAGGACCAAGTTTGCAAAAAAAAATAAAAGATGTAAGTTCATATAGACACAGGTAGAACAAAGCAGCATTTTAAAAATATCAAATTTACAGAAAAAGCAGAGAGCCAAAAGTAAGGGAAAAACATTTTTTTTTAAATGATGAGAACACACAGAAGGTCAGTGATTTTACCACCTTATTTGACTATTGCTGCTCACTGGGCTATTTAGAGTGCGGAGAAGCTGGGCTCACAAGATGGAGGTAGCTGTCTTAAGGTTACCTCTGATAGCGCGTCCAGCCTTTATAAATTACTTGTACTTGGACACGCTGGAGGTCGGTGAACCTTTTAACCGAGTTGGGCTCTCCTCATCCAAGAATAGTCGGATCACTCAAATCAATAACCATTATAAACAATACCCAATACTTAATTATTAGATCAAACAACACATTAGGAATCAATAACAGTTGGTACTTTGACGCAACATGACCTTTCAGTTGTGAATAACCACACCAGTTTATTAAAAGTTAATGAGTTTATTTCCCTATATTAACAAAGCTAACACAATATATATAAGTCTCAAAATCAAATGATTTATGTATACGAACATTACTAGCTGTCCATAAGGACGGAAGAAACGCAATCTACGCAATAGCTGGATTATAATGCACTTGGTTACAGAAATGCAAATCACTAATATAAGTAACTGAATTTGACTAATTTCATACATCGGTCAGCATAACAACATTTCTATTTAGCATGGTGCATCAAGTGAATACCTCAACTAACCTCTAATTAGCATTGGCATGTGGGGCTTCATGCAAAACAAATTTAGTCAACACAAATTTAGAAAACTCCTAGCTTGGGCCCTATCAAAAAAATTGGTTGGTACCTAGGACGGAAAACACAATGCATAATACAATTATCCTTTCATAATTACCAAATACAATCAGCATTCAAGAAAGTATTCGTCCTTTAGGTACTGGTTCAATCAGCATGGGGAAGATTTCAAGGGGGGGGCAAAGTTAAGGGCAAGTTTCCTTGCGGCAGCAAGGAAAATGGGGCAAAAGTTATTACATGGACAGGACGGGGCAAAGTTAAAGTCTCTAGGGTGAGAATTCTTTAAAGTCTCTTTCTCTGCGACAGAGAAAAGGCATCAAAAGGGCTCGTTCCAAAATGGCTTCTTGAATCTTGCTTCAAAATGGCATCGAGGAAAATGGCTGACTTCTCTTTGTCCCATGGGTTTAAGTAAGAAACATTCCAAATTCTTCAGGGTCTTCCATTGAAGGTTTCATAGGGTGGCTTCAATTTGACCAATGAATAGTGTCTTTCTCCTAGTACTCATTTATGCATAAATTGTCCTTGGAGCCTTGGAACACAAGTTGCAACAAAGTTTGCCAATTAATTTTATCTTAGTGTCTTTATTGAGATAAGTGTATTAGTCATTTCTACTGGAAAAATACAACCTTAAAGTAAAAAAATTTGTCTTTGTTAATACAAGTGAAAATCACACAGTTAAATTTGAGACCAGGCGACTAGGCCAAAGCCTCTGCTAAATTTAAGCTAAGCATAAAACAGTTTCGACAAGAAAATCATAGAATACATTTGCAATTATGACGGATTACTACATTTTCGATTCTTCATGATTAATTAAGCCCGTTTATAATAATGGCGAACTACCCCGTGTGCACAATTTTCCACGTACATTATTTTCTTTGCTAAAATCATACTACCTTATACGATTTTGGTTACATAATATATGAATATTTGTTAGTCCTTCTTTTCCTGCGTCATCAATCCCTCCTCTGATGACTAATTATGTCATCACATCAAATCTTCCACCACAAATGTTATTTCATTAAAATTCTGTTTTAGTAATTTGGTACTTCAGTCAATTCCCTCTTTCTTTTGGTTCCCTTTGATTTTTCTCTGTAGCTTTCAACTCTTTTATTTTGTTCTTTCTCTTCTCTTCTCCTTTTGTTTCTTGTTTTCAATATTTTAATAGCTTTCCATATTCCCCAAATACCTATTAAACAAATTAATACTATTAATAGTCCTTTTACTATTTTCAGTAACAATCCATTCCAAATGTTGCTGAGCCAATTTCCCACGGAAGCAAATCTTTTTCCAACCTTTTCCCATACTCCTGGTTCTTTCAATTCCTTCAAATGTGTACTTTCGTTAGTTACATTTGTAAGCATTTTCCTAATTTGCCCGCTGTTGTCCGGAATATAAGAACAACAGTGACGTGCACCAAGCATTTTGCAAACGCCGCCATCCTTTGCTAAAAGAATGTCTAAAGCAAGCCGATTTTGAAGAGTCATAGCTCTTTCTGCAGCAAGTTCAGCATCCATCAGGATTATAGCTCCTGAGAATTTTGTCAACATGTTATCCACAATAGTAGACAACTTTCGTATTTTGATTGAATTCAATATGACTCCTACTGAAGGAATCATCGCTCAAAATATATCTCCTACCACAACAGAAGCTGTCTCCCTTTTCTGAACATGATGTGATTCAGACAGCTTTGGAAAATTCTTTAAGTCGTCCAATTGATAAATCTTTGGAAATACTATTCCCAAATAACATCTCCCATACCATCCTTTTGGAAGACGATAATAGGCATTGAGTCCACAGATATAATATATTCCTGGAATAGCTGGATCTAGGCCATTTAACATGAATGTCCATTTAGCTTGAAACAAAAACGTATGTTTACATTCACTCGTTCCCACAAAGATTGTGTCATAATATGATTTAGGTCTATGTACACAAAGCCTCCCTACGTGTATTGCATCTAAAGCTAGTTTCCCTTGTGTCTTTATCGCGGCAAAAGCATAGTTATCTACAGATGTCCTTTTGTGTAATTCCCTTTCTAATTTCTCCTTCCCCACTTTCCTCCTATCCTCAGTGTGATCTAAAAAACTTTTCTCTATCGGTGAAAGCAAGCATGTAAGGTTTTCTCTGTGAGCGTAAGCTGTGTGAAAAGGTGACAACGGCTCAAAGAAACCCCTAACTAATTTTATATAATAATCTATTGCTACTTTACTCAGATACTCAATTATGGGGACATATGAAAATACAACATCATGACTGGAATAAAAGTAGTGAATATACTTCTGGCCATAAAATCTGGTTAGTAATAAACTACATGAAATTCCATACGTAAGAGGCATGCTATGATATGTCACTCCTTCTATTACCGAAGTACGTATTTGTGTGCACACATAACAATCTTTCGCATCCATTGTCTCAACATACTCATTCAGCAAGTGATAGAAGACATTAGAGGAGAGTTCTTTCTTGTCATGCAAATATTTCTCGTCTTGTTCGAGTTTCTGCAAGGGAGTTAGTTCAGTAGTAGGTTTAGAAGTAGAAACATCATTCGCGTCTCTCTCATTTTCTCCATGCATTCCAAGAACTATTGCTATAATTATTAATATACATGCAGTTATTAAGCCTATACATATGTATTTACAACATTTCATTTTGTGTCCTTTTGTAGTGTAGCCTGTCATGATCTATATGGAAACAGAAAGTTGGAGACACTTTATCAAATCAATTTGCAGATATATATACAACGCAGAACGAGTTCAATGTTCACACGGTTTTCTTTAGCAGCTTAGTCTCTTATCGGTTTAGCAGCTTTGTCTCAAGATCGGTTTCAAAGTCAATCAAGTTAGCAATGTCTTATCCGGTTAAAAGTCAATCAGGTTATCAATGTCTTATTTGGTAATGTTCATGGAATTTCACTTTTCAGGTACCAAAATGTCGTTCTGCTTCTTTGTTCTCAAGACTGAGAGATAGGAATTCGTCTGACCAATTGTTAGTGGCTATGTATGCACAATCCGGACCAGAATATCTTCTGCTCGGTATTCTTTTCCTTTTCAATTTTGCATCTCCTTTTGATTCTCTCTCGCTTGTGCCTTGTTCCTTGGCTGGGTCTTTCTCTTCACTTGGTGTTGTTATTGCGACAGACACTTCTTTTCTTTTCTCTTTCAACTTTGGCCCTTTTACTTTCGTTTAATATTTCTTTAGTCCTTAATTTCACTGGCGATATGCTTTGTCTCCGTTTCGCACTGTTTATCACCTGATGGACCTGCAACCGGTTCTGGAAGAGTTTGAACAATTTCACTCTGTCCGGTCTTGTCTTCTTCCCCTAGGAGGTCAATCAGGTTCTCCTTTTCTTTTCTTGTATCGTCTGCTTCTGGGAAAGCCCTCCTCAGATCAGGCTCTCCTGCTCCTTCACCTGTCGCAGGCTCTTTGTCACCTTCAGGATCTTCGTCACTTCCTGATGTTTCTCCTCCGTTCTCCTCAAATGGATCAGCTGTTTCTTCCTCAGAAAATATTTCCCCTTCCTCTATTTCTGCTTGTTCGCCTCCAGGTTCTCTTTGTCCTGTCTCGGTGCCTGGTACTCTTTTATCAGTCACTGGTGATTTCAGCGCTTTAACTTCCTCTTCTGTGGGGCACGTCACCCTTTTCGTGTGACTGGCGTGAATCCAGTTGGGAACTCCCACACACTTCACAGCGGTGGTAGTTGTCAGAATCACTTGGAAAGGTCCTTTCCAACGGGGTTCCATACACGACTTCCTCACGTGCTTCTTTATCACGACCCAGTCACCTGCTTTCAGGGCGTGTCCTGGACCTTGGATCGGTGGCAAGGTGGTTGCCTCCACCTGGTGAGAAAAAGAGCGTACCACATCAGCTAGACCTTTGCAGTAGTCCAATACCATATCATCGGTAATATTTACAAGTGCATTCGCAGGAACTGCTGGAAGTCTCATGGCTCTGCCCATGAGGATTTCATGCGGCGATAGTCCAGTTTTTCTATCAGGTGTGTTTCTCATTGACATTAACACCAAAGGCAATGCGTCAGGCCATTTCAAGTTTGTAGATGCGCATATTTTCGCCATCCTCAATTTCAATGTGCCATTCATTTGCTCCACTAGTCCTGATGCTTCAGGGCGGTAGCTACAATGTAACTTTTGTTCAATGTTCAGCGCTGCACACAGTAATTTGATTACTTCGTTATTGAAGTGACTTCCCCTATCTGATTCTAAAGAGATCGGGAATCCGAAACGTGGTATTAGTTCTCTCAAGAGTAATTTGGCAACTGTAAGGCTGTCATTTCTACGTGTAGGGTATGCTTCAATCCAGTGACTAAAAATGCACACAATCACCAACACATATTTCAAGCCTCCATGCACAGGCATCTCAATAAAATCCATTTGCATCCTGCCGAATGGCCCACCTGCTCTTCCAATGTGGCTCAAATTTACTACTGTTCCCTTCCCTGCGTTCATTTGTTGGCAAATGACGCAACAATGGCAAACTGCTTCAGCAACTTGACGGAATTTGGGGTTAAACCAATCAATTTTGAATAGTCTAATCATGGCATCCCTCCCAAGGTGGGCTTGTCCATGATACAACCTGGCCAATTGCGTTAAAAGACTGTCTGGTAGAACCAATCTCCCTTCACTTGAAACCCACAAATCATCTGGTTTCTTTATGCATTGTAATTTACTCCATGAGAGTTTCTCATCTTCACTGACATTATTTTGTAGGAATTTCAATTCTTCAATCATATCTACAACTTTTAAAGCAAAGGCTTCACTTGGTTCAAGTTCTGGCTCATTTATCAAGTTCCATTCGTCTCTGAGCAATATACAGTTCAATGCGCAAAACCTCGCAACTTGATCTGCATATCCATTTCCCAGAGAAACAAAGTCTTGTGATTTCGAGTGTGCACTGCATTTTACCACTGCCACTTCCCCTGGCAACTTGATAGCGTGTAACAGTTCTCTTATTCTTTCACCATTTTTCACTGGTGATCCTGAAGAGGTCATGAAGCCTCTCTGTGACCACAATTGTCCAAAATCATGTACTATTCCAAATCCGTACTGACTGTCAGTGTAAATGGTGACTTTCATTAATGCGGAAAGTTGGGAAGCTCTAGTAAGGGCTACTAGTTCCGCTACTTGTGCAGAGTAAACTCCTTGAAGCCAAGACGCTGCCAGAACACCTGTTATTGCACATTCAACATATCCTGCTTTCAATATTCCTAGTGCATCTCTTAAACATGAACCATCAACAAAAATAACTTGATCGTTCTCTTCCAATCGGGTGTCTTTGATATCAAGTCTTGGTTTTATTCAAAATTCAGTCACCTGAAGACAGTCGTGCTCGATGTCTTCAGCGTTCTCAATTTCAACATTTTCACTGGGAAACAAAGTTGCTGGATTCAACGTAGTGCACCTTTTCAGCTGCACATTAGGTGATCCCAGAATTATTGTCTCATACCTTGTAAGTCTAGCACCGGTCATGTGCTGCGTTCGGGAACGTGTCAAAAGTATTGCAACCGAGTGAGGGACCATAACTGTTAAAGGATGCCCCATCACTATTCCTTCACTCTGATTTAGGCTGATACCAACTGCTGCTACAGCACGCAAGCACCCTGGTAAGGCTGCTGCGACTGGATCCAAACTAGCTGAAAAATATTCTAGTGGTCTGTTTACGCCACCATGGGCTTAAGTCAAGACAGACAAGGAACATGCATCACGTTCATGACAAAACAACGTGAAAGGCTTTGTGTAATCAGGCATACCTAAAGCTGGAGCTCTGCACATGCATTCCTTTAATTCAATAAAAGCGTCCATTTCATCTCTTTTCAACACTAATTCATCCAGCGCATCTTTCTGGGTCAGTTTCAGCAAAGGTTTGGCTAGAGCCGAGAAATTGGGAATCCATTGGCGACAGTAGCTCACCATTCCCAAAAACTTTCTCACATCAATTCTCGTCTTCGGTGGACTCATTTGAAGTACACTTGTTATTCTCTCTTTCATAATTCTTCTCGACCCTTTCTCTATTTGGTGACCCAAATATTTCACTTTCTTTTGGCAGAACTGTAATTTTGAAGAGGACACTTTGTGTCCATTCCTTCCCAAGTGGTTCAATAGGGCAATAGTGTCAACCGTACAGTCATTTTCTGTCTTGGATGCGATCAGCAAATCGTCAATACAGGGAGTGCAGAATTATTAGGCAAATGAGTATTTTGACCACATGTGAGAAGGTAGCCTCTTTCTAGCCTTGTTACCCCCACTTCTGGCCTGTTTGTGAGTGTATGTCAGGGTGTTTGTCACTGTTTTCACTGTCTCACTGGGATCCTGATAGCCAGGCCTCAGTGCTCATAGTGAAAACACTATGTTTTCAGTATGGTTGTTATGTGTCACTGGGATCCTGCTGGTCAGGACCCCAGTGCTCATAGGTTTGTGACCTATATGTATGTGTCACTGGGACCCTGTCACACAGGGCCCCAGTGCTCATAGGTGTGCATGTATATGTTCCCTGTGTGGTGCCTAACTGTCTCACTGAGGCTCTGCTAACCAGAACCTCAGTGGTTATGCTCTCTCATTACTTTTAAAATTGTCACTGACAGGCTAGTGACCATTTTTACCAATTTACATTGGCTTACTGGAACACCCTTATAATTCCCTAGTATATGGTACTGAGGTACCCAGGGTATTGGGGTTCCAGGAGATCCCTATGGGCTGCAGCATTTCTTTTGCCACCCATAGGGAACTCTGACAATTCTTACACAGGCCTGCCACTGCAGCCTGAGTGAAATAACGTCCACGTTATTTCACAGCCATTTTACACTGCACTTAAGTAACTTATAAGTCACCTATATGTCTAACCTTTACCTGGTAAAGGTTAGGTGCAAAGTTACTTAGTGTGAGGGCACCCTGGCACTAGCCAAGGTGCCCCCACATTGTTCAGAGCCAATCCACTGAACTTTGTGAGTGCGGGGACACCATTACACGCGTGCACTACATATAGGTCACTACCTATATGTAGCTTCACCATGGTAACTCCGAATATGGCCATGTAACATGTCTATGATCATGGAATTGCCCCCTCTATGCCATCCTGGCATTGTTGGTACAATTCCATGATCCCAGTGGTCTGTAGCACAGACCCTGGTACTGCCAGACTGCCCTTCCTGGGGTTTCACTGCAGCTGCTGCTGCTGCCAACCCCTCAGACAGGCAGCTGCCCTCCTGGGGTCCAGCCAGGCCTGGCCCAGGATGGCAGAACAAAGAACTTCCTCTGAGAGAGGGTGTGACACCCTCTCCCTTTGGAAAATGGTGTGAAGGCAGGGGAGGAGTAGCCTCCCCCAGCCTCTGGAAATGCTTTGTTGGGCACAGATGTGCCCAATTCTGCATAAGCCAGTCTACACCGGTTCAGGGACCCCTTAGCCCCTGCTCTGGCGCGAAACTGGACAAAGGAAAGGGGAGTGACCACTCCCCTGACCTGCACCTCCCCTGGGAGGTGTCCAGAGCTCCTCCAGTGTGCTCCAGACCTCTGCCATCTTGGAAACAGAGGTGCTGCTGGCACACTGGACTGCTCTGAGTGGCCAGTGCCACCAGGTGACGTCAGAGACTCCTGCTGATAGGCTCCTTCAGGTGTTAGTAGCCTTTCCTCTCTCCTAGGTAGCCAAACCCTCTTTTCTGGCTATTTAGGGTCTCTGTCTCTGGGGAAACTTTAGATAACGAATGCATGAGCTCAGCCGAGTTCCTCTGCATCTCCCTCTTCACCTTCTGATAAGGAATCGACCGCTGACCGCGCTGGAAGCCTGCAAACCTGCAACATAGTAGCAAAGACGACTACTGCAACTCTGTAACGCTGATCCTGCCGCCTTCTCGACTGTTTTCCTGCTTGTGCATGCTGTGGGGGTAGTCTGCCTCTTCTCTGCACCAGAAGCTCCGAAGAAATCTCCCGTGGGTCGACGGAATCTTCCCCCTGCAACCGCAGGCACCAAAAAGCTGCATCTCCGGTCCCTTGGGTCTCCTCTCAGCACGACGAGCGAGGTCCCTCGAATCCAGCGACCCCGTCCAAGTGACCCCCACAGTCCAGTGACTCTTCAGCCCAAGTTTGGTGGAGGTAAGTCCTTGCCTCACCTCGCTGGGCTGCATTGCTGGGAACCGCGACTTTGCAAGCTTCTCCGGCCCCTGTGCACTTCCGGCGGAAATCCTTCGTGCACAGCCAAGCCTGGGTCCACGGCACTCTAACCTGCATTGCACGACTTTCTAAGTTGGTCTCCGGCGACGTGGGACTCCTTTGTGCAACTTCGGCGAGCACCGTTTCACGCATCCTCGTAGTGCCTGTTTCTGGCACTTCTCCGGGTGCTACCTGCTTCAGTGAGGGCTCTTTGTCTTGCTCGACGTCCCCTCTCTCTGCAGGTCCAATTTGCGACCTCCTGGTCCCTCCTGGGCCCCAGCAGCGTCCAAAAACGCCAAACGCACGATTTGCGTGTAGCAAGGCTTGTTGGCGTCCATCCGGCGGGAAAACACTTCTGCACGACTCTCCAAGGCGTGGGGGATCCATCCTCCAAAGGGGAAGTCTCTAGCCCTTGTCGTTCCTGCAGTATTCACAGTTCTTCAGCCTAGTAAGAGCTTCTTTGCACCAACCGCTGGCATTTCTTGGGCACCTGCCCATCTCCGAGCTGCTTGTGACTTTTGGACTTGGTCCCCTTGTTCCACAGGTACCTTCAGACAGGAATCCATCGTTGTTGCATTGCTGATTTGTGTTTTCCTTGCATTCTCCCTCTAACACGACTATTTTGTCCTTAGGGGAACTTTGGTGCACTTTGCACTCACTTTTCAGGGTCTTGGGGTGGGTTATTTTGCTAACTCTCACTATTTTCTAATAGTCCCAGCGACCCTCTACAAGGTCACATAGGTTTGGGGTCCATTCGTGGTTCGCATTCCACTTTTGGAGTATATGGTTTGTGTTGCCCCTATCCCTATGTTTCCCCATTGCATCCTATTGTAACTATACATTGTTTGCACTGTTTTCTAAGACTATACTGCATATTTTTGCTATTGTGTATATATATCTTGTGTATATTTCCTATCCTCTCACTGAGGGTACACTCTAAGATACTTTGGCATATTGTCATAAAAATAAAGTACCTTTATTTTTAGTATAACTGTGTATTGTGTTTTCTTATGATATTGTGCATATGACACTAGGTGGTACTGTAGTAGCTTCACACGTCTCCTAGTTCAGCCTGAGCTGCTTTGCTAAGCTACCATTATCTATCAGCCTAAGCTGCTAGACACCCTATACACTAATAAGGGATAACTGGGCCTGGTGCAAGGTGCAAGTACCCCTTGGTACTCACTACAAACCAGTCCAGCCTCCTACGTTGGTTGTGCAGTGGTGGGATAAGTGCTTGAGACTACTTACCACTCTTGTCATTGTACTTTTCATAAGAGAAAAATATACAAAACAAGGTCAGTGTATATACACATAGCCAAAAAGTTTTGCATTTCCTCTTTTTCACTCTTTTCTAAGTGCTGAAAAGTACTTCTAAACTTTCAAAAAGTTCTTAAAAGTTTAAAAAGATTTTTTCTGTCTTTCCAAAAAGTTCTGAAAACTTTTTTCTCTTTGTCTATCACTTTAACTCTCTCTAAAAATGTCTGGCACAGGCCAAAAAGTTGAACTGTCCAAACTTGCATATGATCACCTTAGCTGGAAAGGAGCAAGGAGTCTCTGCATAGAGAGAGGTTTGAGTGTAGGGAAGAATCCTTCCTTAGAACTGTTAATTAATATGCTTAGAGTACAGGATAAGGCCATAAGTGCCCAATCTGTAGAAAAAGTAGCTAATGGTTCTCAATCTGATCCAGGGACTCCCCCAGGAAAAGGTTCAGGAAAGAAACTTCTCAGCCTGCCCATTACTAGACAGTCTAGCATAGTTGGTACAGAGGTTGAATCACATCATACTGATGATGTGCTCTCACATTATGCTGGTAGCCAAGCTGTTAGGGTGCCCTTTGTAAGGGACAGGTCTCCTTCTGTTCATTCCCATCATACCTCTGTATCTAGAAATGTCCCTCCCACCCACCCTGATGACAGATTGTTAGAAAGGGAGCTCAATAGATTGAGAGTGGAACAAACCAGACTGAAGCTCAAGAAGCAACAGCTGGATTTGGATAGACAGTCTTTAGAAATAGAGAGGGAAAGACAGAAGTTGGGTTTAGATACCCATGGTGGCAGCAGCAGTATTCCCCATAGTCATCCTGCAAAAGAGCATGATTCCAGGAATCTGCACAAGATAGTTCCCCCTTATAAGGAGGGGGATGACATTAACAAGTGGTTTGCTGCACTTGAGAGGGCCTGTGCTGTACAGGATGTCCCTCAAAGGCAGTGGGCTGCTATCCTATGGCTATCATTTAGTGGAAAAGGTAGGGATAGGCTCCTTACTGTGAAAGAAAATGATGCCAATAATTTTACAGTTCTTAAGAATGCACTCCTGGATGGTTATGGCTTAACCACTGAACAGTACAGGATAAAGTTCAGAGAGACCAAAAAGGAGTCTTCACAAGACTGGGTTGATTTCATTGACCATTCAGTGAAGGCCTTGGAGGGGTGGTTACATGGCAGTAAAGTTACTGATTATGAAAGCCTGTATAACACAATCCTGAGAGAGCATATACTTAATAATTGTGTGTCTGATTTGTTGCACCAGTACCTGGTAGACTCTGATCTGACCTCTCCCCAAGAATTGGGAAAGAAGGCAGACAAATGGGTCAGAACAAGGGTGAACAGAAAAGTTCATACAGGGGGTGACAAAGATGGCAATAAGAAGAAAGATGGTGAAAAATCTCAAGATAAGCATGGGGATAAGGGTAAAACCAAAGATCCCACTTCAAATCTTAAACACTCTTCAGAGGGTGGGGATAAAACAAATTCTTCCTCTTCTTCCCAACCTGCACACATTAAAAAGCCTTGGTGCTTTGTGTGTAAAAACAGAGGCCATAGGCCAGGGGATAAGTCCTGTCCAGGTAAACCCCCTGAGCCTACCACCACTAATACATCAAGCTCTAGTGCCCCTAGCAGTAGTGGTACTAGTGGTGGGACTGCTGGCAACAGTCAAGCAAAGGGTGTAGTTGGGTTCACTTATGGGTCCATAGTGGAAACTGATGTAATCAGTCCCAAGACAGTTTCTGTCACACCTAGTGGCATTGGCCTTGCCACACTGGCTGCTTGTCCCCTTACAATGGATAAGTACAGGCAGACAGTTTCAATAAATGGTGTTGAGGCCTTGGCCTACAGGGACACAGGTGCCAGTTTCACTTTGGTGACTGAAAACCTAGTGCCTCCTGAACAACACATCATTGGACAACAGTATAAGATTATTGATGTCCATAACTCCACTAAGTTTCTTCCCTTAGCTATAATTCAGTTTAGTTGGGGTGGAGTTACTGGCCCTAAGCAGGTGGTGGTATCACCTAGCTTACCTGTAGACTGTCTCTTAGGTAATGACCTAGAGGCCTCAGGTTGGGCTGATGTAGAGTTTTATGCCCATGCAGCCATGCTGGGCATCCCTGAGGAATTGTTCCCTCTCATTTCAAGTGAAATGAAAAAGCAAAGGAAAGAAGGCCTGAAAACTCAGGATCCCTCTCCATCAACAGGTAAAAAGGGTATCACAGTATCCCCTAAACACCCTACCATTCAGGATACCATTCCTGTGGTGGGAGAAACCTCTCCTGGGGTGGCACCTGTTCCAAGGGAATCATCAGTTGACAAAACTGTACTCCCTGAGGTGGAAGTACCTCTCTGTGGGATAACTAACATTGGTGAGAAAAAGAGCACCATTTTAGTTAACATGGAGCATCCCTCCAACCCTCCCAGAGAAACTTTAGTGCAGAAACTCTGCACTGCCTCACAACACTTAGGAAAGCATCCCTGCCCTAGTGTGGAGCTGATAGGACAGCATCCCTGCCCTGCTCCAACTCAAGAGAAACAGCATCCCTGTTCTCTCTTCCAGCCAAATGGACAAAGTTTTTGTCCAGCTATGGCTTTACTGAGACAGCATCCCTGTCTGGCATTTCCATCATTACAAATAGGTTCAGTGGATAATTCCCACTGCTCTAAACTAAAACTTACTGATAGAAACTCTGGAAATACATCTTCACATTGTTGGTTAGCTAAAAAACTTCAAACAGGGTGGTTTACATCCCCACAGGGAAGTAACCATATAGTGGATGATAAAGGGAGTAACCAGTCTATTGCAGAGCTACTCTCTACTTATCACCACTTAGACAATAAAGTCTCAACTGGCCAAGGTTAGCCTTATTGTCCTTCGTTTGGGGGGGGGTTGTGTGAGAAGGTAGCCTCTTTCTAGCCTTGTTACCCCCACTTCTGGCCTGTTTGTGAGTGTATGTCAGGGTGTTTGTCACTGTTTTCACTGTCTCACTGGGATCCTGATAGCCAGGCCTCAGTGCTCATAGTGAAAACACTATGTTTTCAGTATGGTTGTTATGTGTCACTGGGATCCTGCTGGTCAGGACCCCAGTGCTCATAGGTTTGTGACCTATATGTATGTGTCACTGGGACCCTGTCACACAGGGCCCCAGTGCTCATAGGTGTGCATGTATATGTTCCCTGTGTGGTGCCTAACTGTCTCACTGAGGCTCTGCTAACCAGAACCTCAGTGGTTATGCTCTCTCATTACTTTTAAAATTGTCACTGACAGGCTAGTGACCATTTTTACCAATTTACATTGGCTTACTGGAACACCCTTATAATTCCCTAGTATATGGTACTGAGGTACCCAGGGTATTGGGGTTCCAGGAGATCCCTATGGGCTGCAGCATTTCTTTTGCCACCCATAGGGAACTCTGACAATTCTTACACAGGCCTGCCACTGCAGCCTGAGTGAAATAACGTCCACGTTATTTCACAGCCATTTTACACTGCACTTAAGTAACTTATAAGTCACCTATATGTCTAACCTTTACCTGGTAAAGGTTAGGTGCAAAGTTACTTAGTGTGAGGGCACCCTGGCACTAGCCAAGGTGCCCCCACATTGTTCAGAGCCAATCCACTGAACTTTGTGAGTGCGGGGACACCATTACACGCGTGCACTACATATAGGTCACTACCTATATGTAGCTTCACCATGGTAACTCCGAATATGGCCATGTAACATGTCTATGATCATGGAATTGCCCCCTCTATGCCATCCTGGCATTGTTGGTACAATTCCATGATCCCAGTGGTCTGTAGCACAGACCCTGGTACTGCCAGACTGCCCTTCCTGGGGTTTCACTGCAGCTGCTGCTGCTGCCAACCCCTCAGACAGGCAGCTGCCCTCCTGGGGTCCAGCCAGGCCTGGCCCAGGATGGCAGAACAAAGAACTTCCTCTGAGAGAGGGTGTGACACCCTCTCCCTTTGGAAAATGGTGTGAAGGCAGGGGAGGAGTAGCCTCCCCCAGCCTCTGGAAATGCTTTGTTGGGCACAGATGTGCCCAATTCTGCATAAGCCAGTCTACACCGGTTCAGGGACCCCTTAGCCCCTGCTCTGGCGCGAAACTGGACAAAGGAAAGGGGAGTGACCACTCCCCTGACCTGCACCTCCCCTGGGAGGTGTCCAGAGCTCCTCCAGTGTGCTCCAGACCTCTGCCATCTTGGAAACAGAGGTGCTGCTGGCACACTGGACTGCTCTGAGTGGCCAGTGCCACCAGGTGACGTCAGAGACTCCTGCTGATAGGCTCCTTCAGGTGTTAGTAGCCTTTCCTCTCTCCTAGGTAGCCAAACCCTCTTTTCTGGCTATTTAGGGTCTCTGTCTCTGGGGAAACTTTAGATAACGAATGCATGAGCTCAGCCGAGTTCCTCTGCATCTCCCTCTTCACCTTCTGATAAGGAATCGACCGCTGACCGCGCTGGAAGCCTGCAAACCTGCAACATAGTAGCAAAGACGACTACTGCAACTCTGTAACGCTGATCCTGCCGCCTTCTCGACTGTTTTCCTGCTTGTGCATGCTGTGGGGGTAGTCTGCCTCTTCTCTGCACCAGAAGCTCCGAAGAAATCTCCCGTGGGTCGACGGAATCTTCCCCCTGCAACCGCAGGCACCAAAAAGCTGCATCTCCGGTCCCTTGGGTCTCCTCTCAGCACGACGAGCGAGGTCCCTCGAATCCAGCGACACCGTCCAAGTGACCCCCACAGTCCAGTGACTCTTCAGCCCAAGTTTGGTGGAGGTAAGTCCTTGCCTCACCTCGCTGGGCTGCATTGCTGGGAACCGCGACTTTGCAAGCTTCTCCGGCCCCTGTGCACTTCCGGCGGAAATCCTTCGTGCACAGCCAAGCCTGGGTCCACGGCACTCTAACCTGCATTGCACGACTTTCTAAGTTGGTCTCCGGCGACGTGGGACTCCTTTGTGCAACTTCGGCGAGCACCGTTTCACGCATCCTCGTAGTGCCTGTTTCTGGCACTTCTCCGGGTGCTACCTGCTTCAGTGAGGGCTCTTTGTCTTGCTCGACGTCCCCTCTCTCTGCAGGTCCAATTTGCGACCTCCTGGTCCCTCCTGGGCCCCAGCAGCGTCCAAAAACGCCAAACGCACGATTTGCGTGTAGCAAGGCTTGTTGGCGTCCATCCGGCGGGAAAACACTTCTGCACGACTCTCCAAGGCGTGGGGGATCCATCCTCCAAAGGGGAAGTCTCTAGCCCTTGTCGTTCCTGCAGTATTCACAGTTCTTCAGCCTAGTAAGAGCTTCTTTGCACCAACCGCTGGCATTTCTTGGGCACCTGCCCATCTCCGAGCTGCTTGTGACTTTTGGACTTGGTCCCCTTGTTCCACAGGTACCTTCAGACAGGAATCCATCGTTGTTGCATTGCTGATTTGTGTTTTCCTTGCATTCTCCCTCTAACACGACTATTTTGTCCTTAGGGGAACTTTGGTGCACTTTGCACTCACTTTTCAGGGTCTTGGGGTGGGTTATTTTGCTAACTCTCACTATTTTCTAATAGTCCCAGCGACCCTCTACAAGGTCACATAGGTTTGGGGTCCATTCGTGGTTCGCATTCCACTTTTGGAGTATATGGTTTGTGTTGCCCCTATCCCTATGTTTCCCCATTGCATCCTATTGTAACTATACATTGTTTGCACTGTTTTCTAAGACTATACTGCATATTTTTGCTATTGTGTATATATATCTTGTGTATATTTCCTATCCTCTCACTGAGGGTACACTCTAAGATACTTTGGCATATTGTCATAAAAATAAAGTACCTTTATTTTTAGTATAACTGTGTATTGTGTTTTCTTATGATATTGTGCATATGACACTAGGTGGTACTGTAGTAGCTTCACACGTCTCCTAGTTCAGCCTGAGCTGCTTTGCTAAGCTACCATTATCTATCAGCCTAAGCTGCTAGACACCCTATACACTAATAAGGGATAACTGGGCCTGGTGCAAGGTGCAAGTACCCCTTGGTACTCACTACAAACCAGTCCAGCCTCCTACACCACATCATCCTCTTTATGCATGTTGTCTTACTCCAAGCTGTATAGGCTCGAAAGCCTACTACCAATTAAGCATATTAGGTGATGTGCATCTCTGTAATGAGAAGGGGTGTGGTCTAATGACATCAACACCCTATATCAGGTGTGCATAATTATTAGGCAACTTCCTTTCCTTTGGCAAAATGGGTCAAAAGAAGGACTTGACAGGCTCAGAAAAGTCAAAAATAGTGAGATATCTTGCAGAGGGATGCAGCACTCTTAAAATTGCAAAGCTTCTGAAGCGTGATCATCGAACAATCAAGCGTTTCATTCAAAATAGTCAACAGGGTCGCAAGAAGCGTGTGGAAAAACCAAGGCGCAAAATAACTGCCCATGAACTGAGAAAAGTCAAGCGTGCAGCTGCCACGATGCCACTTGCCACCAGTTTGGCCATATTTCAGAGCTGCAACATCACTGGAGTGCCCAAAAGCACAAGGTGTGCAATACTCAGAGACATGGCCAAGGTAAGAAAGGCTGAAAGACGACCACCACTGAACAAGACACACAAGCTGAAACGTCAAGACTGGGCCAAGAAATATCTCAAGACTGATTTTTCTAAGGTTTTATGGACTGATGAAATGAGAGTGAGTCTTGATGGGCCAGATGGATGGGCCCGTGGCTGGATTGGTAAAGGGCAGAGAGCTCCAGTCCGACTCAGACGCCAGCAAGGTGGAGGTGGAGTACTGGTTTGGGCTGGTATCATCAAAGATGAGCTTGTGGGGCCTTTTCGGGTTGAGGATGGAGTCAAGCTCAACTCCCAGTCCTACTGCCAGTTCCTGGAAGACACCTTCTTCAAGCAGTGGTACAGGAAGAAGTCTGCATCCTTCAAGAAAAACATGATTTTCATGCAGGACAATGCTCCATCACACGCGTCCAAGTACTCCACAGCGTGGCTGGCAAGAAAGGGTATAAAAGAAGGAAATCTAATGACATGGCCTCCTTGTTCACCTGATCTGAACCCCATTGAGAACCTGTGGTCCATCACCAAATGTGAGATTTACAAGGAGGGAAAACAGTACACCTCTCTGAACAGTGTCTGGGAGGCTGTGGTTGCTGCTGCACGCAATGTTGATGGTGAACAGATCAAAACACTGACAGAATCCATGGATGGCAGGCTTTTGAGTGTCCTTGCAAAGAAAGGTGGCTATATTGGTCACTGATTTGTTTTTGTTTTGTTTTTGAATGTCAGAAATGTATATTTGTGAATGTTGAGATGTTATATTGGTTTCACTGGTAATAATAAATAATTGAAATGGGTATATATATTTTTTTTGTTAAGTTGCCTAATAATTATGCACAGTAATAGTCACCTGCACACACAGATATCCCCCTAACATAGCTAAAACTAAAAACAAACTAAAAACTACTTCCAAAAATATTCAGCTTTGATATTAATGAGTTTTTTGGGTTCATTGAGAACATGGTTGTTGTTCAATAATAAAATTAATCCTCAAAAATACAACTTGCCTAATAATTCTGCACTCCCTGTATACTGTACCAAGGTTGATTCAAAAGGTAATTCCAATGATTCCAAATCTTTCTTTAGAATTTGATTGAATATTGATGGTGACTCCGAAAACCCTTGAGGAATTCGACACCAACTGTAGACTCTGTCCAAGAATTTGAAGCAAAAGAGAAATTGGCTGTCCTCATGAAGAGGCACAGAAAAGAATGCTTGTGACAAGTCAATGACTGAGAACCACTCTGCATCACAGGGAATTTGAAACATTAACACAGCTGGATTTGGTACCACAGGGAAACATTTGACTATTATGTCATTTATTTTTCTCGAATCTTGAACAATTCGGACCTTTCCACTTGGTTTATTAGTCCCATGATTGGTGAATTACATGGATTACTTAGCACTTCTTTCAGTACTCCCTGTTTCACAAACTCATCAATGAGTTTGGCGACTTTCATCAGGGTGTCTTGCGACATATGGTATTGTGGTGTCTGGGGAAAATTTACATTGGGTTTTACGGTCACTTTCACGGGTTCTACTCCTTTGACCAATCCTACTACTTTCCCTGTCATATCCCACACTTCCTTTTCAACTGTTTCCCGTAACTCAGCAGGAATATCTGCTTCAGTAAGCATTGGATAAAGTGTAATCAGGGGATAGTCTTCATCGACAGTTTCCACTTCGTCCCCTCCTAAACTGTCCTCTTCTTCCTCATCACTGTTTGTCTGAATTTTAATTCCATCCTTTGAGCACATAATTGAGCATCCCAATTTGCACAATAAATCTCTCCCTAATAGTGATATTGGGCTCGAGTCACACACCACAAATTTATGTGACCCTTGATAGTTACCAATTCTGACTTGCACTGGATGTGTGATTGCGTTTGTCAGATACCTATTTGCTACTCCCACTACTTGAACTGTTCTCCCTGAAAGTGGCAAACTTGATACTTCGATACTTCTGACTGTAGAGCGTGTAGCTCCTGTGTAAACCAAGAATGAAACACTTTGACCCATAACTCGTCCTTCCACATACGGTCCCTTTTGATCACCTTCCAAAGATGCTGCAAGCACACAATTTCCCTCCACATCTGAACTTTCACTCTCCCATACATCGTTTATTCCATTCTCACTGTGTAACAGGAATTGGTGTAGTGTGTCATTTTGATTCACTCCTTGACCCGTGACCTGTTGAGGAAGCATTACTTGTTGCTGATTCATTGGTGCTAAGGGTATATGCATTTGCTGATTAGGTACCATGGGAAACTGCTGTTGCATAGGCTGCAACTGTGCCATTTGTACACGGGGCATTTGCACCTGCTGGGGTTGTACGGGTTGTAAACCCTGCATCTGGTTTACATTATTTTGGAAATTTAGATTTGGACCTCTCAATTTCGGTCCTCTCATATTCTGAAATGTATTGACATAATTGTTTTGCTGACCTACACCTTCCTGCACCAACATTGGGCACTCCCGTTTCCAAAGCCCGGCGATTCCGCACGTGTGACATGGCATTACCTTCTTCATTGCCTGTATACCATTTGGAATCACAAAAGTATTTAAATCAGGACCATTATTCACAAAACCTCCTCGGCCTCTGCCTCTCATTTGTGGCTGAAACATAGCATTTCCCTGCTGTTGCAGCTGCAGCGACTGTTGTTGGAAACCTTGCAACCCTTGCAAACCTTGCAGACCTTGCAAACCTGTCTGAGCTGCTCTAAGCTGCATCACCATCACTTTTTCCTTCAACCTTTTCTGCTTTGTCTCAATCTCATCACTGCAGTATTTTGCATAATTCAACACCTCATCAATCGACTTTGACTGCCAACAAATCAAATGCATTTTAATCATCTGGCTGATTTCGGGTCTCAATCCTTCCACAAATCTGAACACAAAGTGGAGCATGTCTTTTGCCTCAATCGTTTCTGTGCCACTGTAATTTTTTAACGCTTTCAACAATCTCTCATAGTATGCATGTATCGACTCTTTAACTTCTTGTGCTGTTCTGTCAATCCTCTGCCAATCCACATTTTTCAACGCAACCTTTGTTTTCAAATGCTGAATCACCTTATGGTATAAACTCATTACCGTAGGCGATGGTGCACCTGTGTCCCTATCTCTTTCTGGTTCACTTGTTGGCCAACCTACAGCCCTTTTACAATCTTCCCAAAAATCTGCCGGAACCACAATTTCGAATAAAGTATTCAGGTCTTCCCAAAGACATTTTGCGAGTTTCACAAACCTATCTGTTTATTGATACCATTCGATCGGTTTCTCTCTCAATTTGGGGAAATCATCCGCAAAGGATTGAATATCACACCTGTGCCACAGTACATGTACAAGTTTTCCCCCTGCTGTTTCTCTCATTGGCAACATAGTTATCAGGTCGTCATTCTGTTGTGCTTTTTCACTCCGATCTGGGGTACCTTCTTTCTTTTTGTCCTTTTTCTTAACCCACCTGCTCTCCGATTTGTCTAAACATCTCCAGACCTGCGCGCTTTGCAGTATCTCTTTAAGGTGTGTTTTCATCCCTGCAGATCTCATGTGTTCAAAATCTTTTGTCCCAAAGTCTAACCTGTAACTTCTGCTCAAGTGCTTGGTCTTACCTATATCGATCTTGTTCCTGTCTACAATTTCTTGTAATTTCTTATGTATGCTGTTTACTTCTCTTACTAATTCTAGGGCACATGTATCTCAGCTCTACTTCTGTGTATGATTCTAACCTGTTCAAACCCATCGTTCCCTCTCATAATTCATCTGCTTCCATGCCCAATCTTATTTTATTCAAATATTCTTCTCCTTTCCCGCTGGGTGTACTCTGTGGGGAGTTCAGGCTGTTCAACCATTGTGTTAACTGCTGTGCATCCAGTCCCATCAATGTAGCACTTACATCGACTGCTACTGATGGTTTCTGTAACGCTTCAGTTTTTTAAGTTAGCGGAACTATTAAGGGTGCACCTGATCTTACCACAGTTGACGGAGCACAAGCTGGAATTTGACTGAATTCCAACAAGGACCCAGATCTATTTAGCAGTGTTCCTACCGGAGTCGTTTCTTGAGTATTTTCTATGCATCTCCTTCCCGTCTCATTTTGTGTCATTACCCCTCGGTCGCATACATTCGGCTTTGCCTGTATGTACAATGGTACTGGCGGACCTACAGTGATAGGCAGAGATATTGCGTCTGGATTCTGTCTGTTCCCCGAATTCTGTGGCATGTTAATTCCCACATTATGGTTCATCATTGCTGGCATGTCTAACTGGCTTTCTGCTATTTGAGTGTATCTCGGCACTTCTTGCATCTGATTTTGAGGCATCAAAATTTGTGTTGATTCGGCTTGAATCAATGTCGGTCTTTGATAATTCTGTCCTCCATGTGCCATTAATTTAGAAGTCATTTCCAGATTATGATCATCACAATAGCGCCTTTGAACCTGCGGCTGATAATCATTGACAGGTTTCAATTTAGGCACGTCAGGATATATTCTCTGAACTTGTGGTATTTGTGGTGTAAAAGGCATATCGGGACTACTCTGCCTTTGCAATATTCTCAAATTCGGTGTTACATTACCCTGTATTGGTTCTGGAGGGGCAGTACTGGTGCTTGGGCCATTTTCACTTTCCACATATGGTGGCGGGCGGTCATTTAGCAATTGCATAATTAACTCCTCATTGTCTGACTCGTCTGACCTTTTCGAATTTCTGTTGTTTTCTCTATCTCTGGACTGACTCCTGTTTGTTTTATGGGTAGCTTTCCTTCCTTCCGTCTCTGCCTCGTCAGTAATTGCTGGAAACAATTTAATTCCCTGCAATACGTCTGATCTCCAAACCTTTTGAGTACTATTCCATCTAGCATCCGCTAGTGTCTTTTCTACTTTTCTCACTCTTGTCTCAAATTTCTTTTGTTTTTGGTTTCTAGCCATTAGCTCCCAAATTGCTAATGCTTCAAAATGTGCTGGTCTTGGAGGTACTTTCATGTCGTATAGTGCAAATCTTAAGTTCTCCAAAAGTCTTAGATTAAACGACCCGTGGATAGGGAACACTAATCTTCCATGCTTTTCTGTTAATTTACACCATTGCTTTAGCCAAAGACATGGTGTGACCCCCTTTTCTTCAATCACGATGTAAGCTGGTGTACCCTCAGGCAGTGTTTCTTCTCCTACATTTGCTTTAATATATACATCTCCCCTCAAGGCATTTTTAAATGCTTTGAAAAATTTCATCTTTCCGTCTTTTATTTTTCCTTAAAAAAATGTAATCAATAAGCAACTTTAATTCCCGGAATACTCTTCGCTTGCCTTTCCCCACCAATTGCGCTTCACGGACTGCGTCCAATCCGTGCGCGACCCTTCTCACCAACCAACCTATCCCAGCGCAGCTCCTAGTGACGTCACACCCACACTCTGCGGCTGACAAAGTCTTGTGGCTTGTCCTCCTTCACTCAGCTTCACTCAAAACTAATTTCTGCAATATATCGCGAGCACTAACCAAAAAGAAGAAAACAAATCTGTCGGTTTACTACAGGAAGGGTAATACAATCGCTTCAGAAACCTTAGAGATTTTTCACTAGCCTCGGCAGTTATTCCATCTTTCTCGGGTTCCCACTTTCGCAAGCAAAATTTGACCCGCAAACTTTACTCTCAACTGATCAATGAACTATTCTAGCGCGCCTTAGAATTCGTCAAATCTCGAAGTCGAAAACTTTCTTTCATTCCTCAATATTCATACCGACTTGTTGACCATGCCCTATAAACCTACTAAATCGAACAGATTACAACATCAATCAAGTGTCTCATAAACTTTTCAACATACTCCGGAGTCTCTTGACCTCGCAGGGCCCATCTCAACATCAACAACTACGTGGACAATTTTTCCTGCACAAAGCGCTACACACATGTTAAGTTCGACGACTTCCCTACTCTCACACTTTGGAGTATCACTCCTCTAAAATCTTTAATTGGAGTTCGTAACCCCCTAAAATCCTCACAAACTTCTCAATTCATCTGCGGCAATAAGCTGTGCAAGCGCGAAACCCTAACTTCACTCATACTGTCACTAGAAACGCCGAAAACATTCTCACACCTCCATTTCCGCCATTCGCAAGCTCCGAGATTCCGGGAAAGTCATTGGGGATTTAGGGCATCATCATCTCTCCAACTTGTTTTATCAAAGAAAATTCTAACTTGACTTCGTCTATTGTTCGGATGGGGTCCCAAAGGGTGAAACCATCAATCTCTGCTACCCTCTACTGATAGCGCATCCAGCCTTTATAAATTACTTGTACTTGGACACGCTGGAGGTCGGTGAACCTTTTAGCCGAGTTGGGGTCTCCTCATCAAAGAATTGTCGGATCACTCAAATCAATAATCAATAACCATTATAAACAATACCCAATACTTAATTAATAGATCAAACAACACATTAGGAATCAATAACAGTTGGTACTTTGACGCAACATGACCTTTCAGTCTTGAATAACCACACCAGTTTATTAAAAGTTAATGAGTTTATTTCCCTATATTAACAAAGCTAACACGATATATATAAGTCTCAAAATCAAATGATATATGTATACGAACATTACTAGCTGCCCATAACGACGGAAGAAATGCAATCTACGCAATATCTGGATTATAATGCACTTGGTTATAGCAATGCAAATCAGTAATATAAGTAACTGAATTTGACTAATTTCATACATCGGTCAGCATAACAAGATTTCAATTTAGCATGGTGCATCAAGTAAATACCTCAACTAACCTCTAATTAGCATTGGCATGTGGGGCTTCATGCAAAGCAAATTTAGTCAACACAAATTTAGAAAACTCCTAGCTTGGGCCCTATCAAAATAAGCAGTCGGTACCTAGGAAGGAAAACACAATGCATAATACAATTATCCTTTCATAATTAACAATTACAATCAGCATTCAAGAAAGTCTTCGTCCTTCAGGTACCGGTTCGATCAGCATGGGGCAGATTTCAAAGGGGGGGAAAAGTTAAGGGCAAGTTTCCTTGCAGCAGCAAGGAAAATGGGGCAAAAGTTACTACATGGACAGGACGGGGCAAAGTTAAAGTTAAAGTCTCTAGGGTGAGAATTCTTTAAAGTCTCTTTCTCTGCGACAGAGAAAAGGCATCAAAAGGGCTCGTTCCAAAATGGCTTCTTGAATCTTGCTTTAAAATGGCATTGAGGAAAATGGCTGACTTCTCTTTGTCCGGTGGGTTTAAGTAAGAAACATTCCAAATTCTTCAGGGTCTTCCATTGGAGAGTTCATAGGGTGGCTTCAATTTGACCAATGAATAGTGTCTTTCACCTAGTACTCATTTATGCATACATTGTCCTTGGAGCCTTGGAACACAAGTTGCAACAAAGTTTGCCAATTCATTTTATCTTAGTGTCTTTATTGTCTGCACCTGCAGAAACTGACCTTGCTTCAAAAGGGATGAGACCGGCCTAGCACGAAACCTTGAGATAAGTGTATTAGTAATTTCTACTGGAAAAATACAACCTTAAACTAAAAGAATATGTCTTTGTTAATACCAGTGAAAACCATGCAGTTACATTTGAGACCAGGCGACTAGGCCAAAGCCTCTGCTAAATTTAAGCTAAACATAAAACAGTTTCGACAAGAAAATCATAGAATACATTTGCAATTATGACGGATTACTACATTTTAGATTCTTCATGATTAATTAAGCCCATTTATAATCATGGCGAACTACCCCGTGGGCACAATTTCCCACGTACATTAGTTTCTTTGCTAAAATCACACTACCTTATACAATTTTGGTTACATAATATATGAATATTTGTTAGTCCTTCTTTTTCTGCGTCATCACCTCCTTAAACTTAAAGGGACAGTGCAGGTGTGAGAGGGGGGCTCGGGTTGCCTGGGAGCTAGAAAACCAACCACCAGGCTCCTGTGGCAGTGGTCAGGGATGTGCATCTATGGACACAGACAGGCACATTCCACAGTTCCTAACAACCAGATTCTACTTTTCAGGTAAGGGACAATTTTGAAACCACTGAAATATTACCAGGTGTATTTGTGGTTATACAAAATGAATTTTTAAAGTAACTCATATTTCTGTATTTTGGTTTTTTTCAGAGTTGACTAATATATGTATATGGAAGGGTCAAAATGGTGTAGCCATTTGTAGTCTCTTGCCTCTCTTTTAGTTGTAGTAGCCTAAGTGCTTAGATCTTAGTTGCCCTGTATTAGAATCTAAAAGTCTAAGTTTACTACAGCTAGCAAACCCATGCTCAAAAAGTAATCAATTATTGACTAACCATAAATTAAAGTGAATTGCAACTACATCAGACAAGAAGCATTAGAAAAGAAACTTCCAGGACTTTACACACAAACTTATCCTTGTTTAGCTGGAATATACCAGAGTATTTTCGGAAAACGATGTGACAAAGTGCCTTTAAATTCACCAAATCTGCCTCTGTTGTGTATTCAGTAGTTTTGCAGTGCTTTGAAGGTTGCAGTCTTGGAGCAAATTCACAAAGCAGACATTTTTTAACTCAAGTGCACATTGATGCATCCATAACAATGCATGACTTAGAATAGGTTCTATTTATTTCTACATTTATTCTAAGAAACACAAGCATTTTGACAAGAAATAATGTAATGGTATCAACAACATGATATATATCTTAAGGAAAGAGAGCCTGCCAGTTGTAATTTAATTTTACTCTGTGGCATCAGAAGTTCAAATTTTAAATTCACACGCAATGGTGTAGAGAGAGAGTGAGAAGGAATGCACTGCCCATTTTATATGTTGCATTCTACAACCAGTGGCACAACAAAATTTAGAGGCCTCCCTGCAAAGTACCTGTAGTGGGCCCCCTCTCTTCGAACCTAGTAAGGGGCCTGCCATCCGTGCTCAGTGTACGGTGTGGAGGAGACCCCCTGGAGCTTGGGGCCACCTACACCGCAGGAGCTGTGGGGGCCTTTGTTATGCTACTCTATAGAACAGAATACTCAACATGGGTAGTAACATTGTAATTCTTATAGGAAAAACACAAACAACTTGCTGCAATGTTCTTTCTCAAAAAGGGTATGTAGCAAACACTGCACATCAAAAAATGCAACTTTAATTAAAATTCTGCTATGTGTTATGCTGTCCCTTAACTCTGGCACGCTCTAGGAATAGACTGGAGGCAGTCTAGAGGCAGCTGTTTCACATATGAGAGGCTGATTTGGATAAGTCAGGGTCAGACATACATCTTGTGGAGTCTATCCAGTATGTACAGAGAAAAGGTTACAAGCTGATGACATTGAGAGACTCCAGAGTAATAGTCCATTCAGCTGGATGCCTTTCCAGTACCTCTGGGTCACTGAAGGCCTTCAGCGTGGGGATGGAATTATTACATTCAGGTCAATTCCTCTGTAAAGTAGGTAAGGCTGACATAGAGATTGTTGTAATCTAGGTTCACCTGTGAGTCCCTCAGCAAGAACCAGGCTTTTTGCAGTGTCCTTACAGTTGTGCCCCCCATTTTTGACTGATACTGGTATTTTCTGATTGTACCCTGGAATCTGCTAGCCAGGCCCAAGGCCAGTGCTCTGTTTGAAAGGTATATGGAAATTAGGTATAATTATCATCATCATTAGTTCTGACAGCCTAGTTGTCAGTTCCTAGTATGTTGTAGGGCATGTAGGTTTAGAGGACCAGTAGCTTTGATGTACTTAAGTGTATACTGGTGTGTTGCCTCATGTGATTTTGTAAGTACTTCCAAAGTCTTGAATGACCATATTTTTACATATAAGTCACCCCTAAGGCAGACCATAGGTGTCCCAAGGGTAGGGTGCATTGTAATAATTAGCAGAGATATTATCAGGTACATTATTATCAATGTTTTATATGCCCTGGTGAGAGAAAAACTCCCAATTTCATTTTTCTCCATTGCAGCACAGGAAGGCTTTATTAATTTTAATAAAGTCTAACTTTTGACAGGAATGAGCTAGAACGGGTATTCAAAGTGTCACAATAATGGTTACAATAAATCCAACAACCTACAGAGTTTAGATTTATTATTGTTATTGCAGGAAAGTAGTTTTAGTACTGTTTTCCAAAAGTTAGCTAAAGTGAGCCCTGTAGCAGCCTTTTCTGATTGGCCTACATTGACGGGCTGAGCCAAGATGCTCTGATAAGGTGTGAAGTGGACTGAGCTGAGACAAATGGATCATCTGGTGGGAGGAGATTTTGTGGGAGAAGATCTGCTTCTGCAGATGATAAGACAATAAGAGGACTGGGTGGCCTAACTGGTCTTCATAAGGAGGAGGGGCAGATAGAGCTGGACCTTAGCCATCCCCCACTTCCCGCACCCCCAACCAGATAAGAGCCTCTCTAACTAGATTAGGAGAGGGGCTGAAAAGGCAGTGTAGAATGTTAGCCACATCGCTGGATTGGGTTGGCCAGACCTGAACCTCCAGGAAATGTTGTCTCCCTTTTGGATTTTTATGAAACAGTGCTTTCTAGGACAAAATTATTCACACTTCTAAGGAAGCTGTCATCACAGAGAGTGGTACCCTGTACCCCATTAGTCAGGAGTGCCCCTCTGCTTGCCAGTCCAGAAACCTGGATAGATATGGAAGAGCTGCCCAGCAACTCATTTCCCTCCCTGGAAATATTAAGAGAAAATGGACTGGCCTGCTGCACCCCTAGTGTGCACCCTAAGAGGTTTGCACTATTAAGGACTGCACCTGCTGGACACTCTGGGGTTCACAAAATAGGACTTTGCCTGGCTTGAAAAGGATTAAGGAGTGGACTGTCTGAAAGCAAGAGGTACAAAGGAGCTGCCAAGCGTCACCTGCATTAACTCCTGCAAGACGAGTCCAGCTGACCAGTGTCCAGTGTACTTTTAAGGATTTTACCAGTTGCATTGTGACCGACCTGCCATTGATAGTCAAGCTGACAATGTTGAACTGTGACTTGGCCTGAAATTCTGGTTTGCCCTGCTCAAGCTCTGCTGCTCTCCGACATCGGTGATGAGAACCAAGATCTCCAGGAATCACTGAGGCTTGTGCTGAAGCAAGCCGCGTTCATCAAACCCCAAGTCGGCCTGCAGAGGAGACTTGCTCGACGTTGAGATAAAAGAATCAAAAAAGTGACCAAGTGCAAAGGTAAAATTCTGACAGAGGTCTTCTGCTCACTGTAGCCAACCTACATTCCATCATGGATGGCCTTAAACTTTGACTTTGCCCCAGTCAGGTGTGGCCAGGTAGTTGCTGTTGGTACTTTTCACTTTTTGGTGCTAGAAATCCCATTGTTACAATTAATCTTTACAAATTCATAACACCAGTTTTCTACATTGGATTTTATTTGTTTTGGTGTAATTTTAAAGATAACAATATTCTTTATTTTAATAAATTGGTGTTGGATTTTCATTGTGTGTACTGTCTTAATTATTCGCTGTTGTTTAAATATTAAATGCTTTACACACCTGTTTCCTAAGTTAAGCATGAGTTCTTGTCAGCCAAACTATCAAGGGTTGACCAAGGATTAATTTCTTGAGACTTGGACTGGACCTTATTTGTGTGATGGTGGTGTTATCAGTAGCGGTAGGTACCTACCTACACAAACTAAGAATCCACTTCCAAACAGTCCCCAAGTCAGTGGCATCCCTGTGTGGTATGAAGTTAAAGGCTTCGGAAAGAAAAATAGTAGTGCAAATGTCATATGGTACATCAGTGTCTCTGTATTTGCAAATCCACACAGGTTTATGGGGCAGTGTTGGAACTCCCTTAAGATTTCTGGCACTAGCAAAAACTAAAAAAGAATGAAGGATGTCAACTTCTGCTTGACTGCCCAAAAGCTGAGCATAGTGGGATTTGGCTTCCTTTGGAGATCTGGGCTCAGGCCCTTGTCATAGGCTGATAGACCCAGTCATTGCTGCCAAGTTTTCAAATTATATGTTACATTTTCATGTATTCTGTGTGTTTGTGTGTGACATAGCCATCCCATATGTGTGATACTTTGAGTGACACTTCATTGTGAGTAAAACAAAGCTGAAATAATAGTAAAAATAAAATTTAAGCAACTTAATTTGGTACTTTTATGCAAAAGCTGGGATCCAGGACTGCAATCACAGAGCACAGCAAATTGTTATATGAATTCTGAAGACCGTGTCTCATATTTCTCAGTGTTATCTGCCAATGCATAATCAAAATTAATAGTTTTGTCTAACCTCAGATAAAAGACTGAGTAGCCCTGCTAGATCTGAAACTTGTAACCGAGGCTTTTTCTAAATGGATATTATGTCATCAAATCTTTCAAACATAATATCTCCTCTGTCAGCATTACCCTCATCTCCTTGAAGCGAGCGCCTAAGAGCCTCCAGTGACATGCGTCACATAACAGTCCTGCTCTCCAAGGAACAAGCTTTGAAACTTGGTCAGCCTGACTTCAAATGAATGCAAAATCTACCTTGTTCGTGCGTCCCAGAGCCAAAGAACAGCTGCAAAGTTGACCCCATGTTAAGTATGGTAACCTCTAGTCTGACATTGTTACCAAAAACACTTTGCATCGTGGGGCTTGTAGTTTCCCTTTTAGCATGGGCTTCACAGTTCAGTATGTAAGTGATATTACATAAAATTCACATCTGCATTTTTGGATCCGACTCCCAGTCTTGGGAAACTTGAGACAATTCCTACAGTTTCTTTAAAAAAAAAGATATCAGTCGTGCATACTTCACAATAAATACAGACCGTTTAACAATAACGGACTCTGCGGAGGGAACACATTACATCTACAACAGACAGACATTCCACACGTAAACGACTTCATTAAATCCTTTAGTTTAGATCACAACCTTATGTTGAATGCAGTGACTAAAAAACGATATGTGCAATCATGTGATATTTTTACAGGCTTAACATATGCAAACCATCCATTTTTCCTCAGTAATCTGAACAAAAAACGTGTTAAGGCACAGTAAATGAATACATAATTCAATAGTTTCCGTATTATTTCCTGAGTCAGCATTTCAAATTCTCTGCTGAGCCATTTTGCCTTTCTGCAGGTACCTTTTACAGAAAACGGAATTGGAATGGAATTAATAAACGCCCATTGCCCTTTACAGGATGGGTAACACCAGTTGTAGGCAATGGTGCGTGTTTTGCATCGCAGATACGTTTGCTCACTGCAAATTTGATTGGGCTGGTGCTGCCAAGACGGTGACGTCCAACCCTGAACTCTATGCTCGCCCCACAACCTGACAATTTGTTCGGGCTTGTGTCTTGCTTTTTTAGCAGACAGGGAATGATAGCTGTAGGGGCTGCAGTCGCTGTGAGCAGATTTCGAGGTGCAGTGGCAGGTCGGTGGCTTCTCGGGAAGGCTGGAGGGAAGGGTCTGAATTGGGGGAAAGGGAGCACAGGCACATCACTGTGCCAGGTTGTTAATTCTTTCACTGCCTGCATACTTGCAGGTGCCGTGTGCCGGGGCTACTTGCTGCGTGTTTCTCCTATTTCTAGTCCTGGCGCTCAGCAGGCGAAGTTAGTACTTGGAAAACTGGCTGCTATGAGCTTTCGACACCTGTAAGCAGTTCACATGAAGAGGGCGTAACTAGCTGCATTACGCCGCAAGTTAGGCATAATGAGAGCAATCCTGACCTCTCCTCTGTCCTGAGCTTGATCAAATATCTGCAGAAGAGAAAGGTAATCAGTGAACAAAGACGAGCTGAGTCAGTCTCCATGCTCATTGCACCACTGTCAAATAACCTGAGCTGGCACAGTAATTTGAATGATGATGAAACTCTCATTTATGTGGCAAAACATTTTATTGAGGGAATGCGGAAATAGTAACACATTTGACTTAATACCTAGGGTGACCATGTAATTCCTGTTAATGGGCCCATCGAAATTTAAGGGATAATCATAATGAGGCCTTTATAGTGTGGGGTATTTCTGGAATGGTATAGTCCTAAAAGTGTGCTGTTATAGACAAGTGAGCTGCTTTGTCATGCAATGAGATTCTGGGTCACCTAGGTAAAACATCCCATTCCACAAAGTCAAGCACAAGTAATAAATATAACATGGTTAATAGGTGGGTACAGCATTTGAACTGCATTCAGGGACTTTCTGTCCCAGAGACGGAACCAAGGACCAGTAAAGTGGCAAATTATTTGGAATTATAACATGTCTCCACCAGTACCAGAAGAAAAATAATACCTTTTCTTTAGATGGTAAACTGACCATTTCAACTCTAGAATTATGGTAGAAACTGCTTGTTGGCATAGAAATAATCTGGGGAACTCACATGTCATAATTATTAAGGGTTGGGCTTAACTGGCTTAATTCTCTCTAGCCTAATTACTACTAATTATCACAAAATTGCTTAGTAATTATGCATAAATCAGTGAGAAGCAAAATCCAGCATTTAGTGGTATTTAGTGCACCCTTACATCCACTGCTTAAAATGTACAAAATAGAAGTGCAGGTACTCTTTACCAGAGTACCTGCTTATTTCTGAGAAGTGCCCTGTACTCCCCAATTAAAAATATATATATTTTTTTTAGAAGTGCAGGTACTCCCCCCCTAAAAATAATAAAGTGCCGGTACCGTACCGGACATTACCGGCCCAATTTTTAAAGCACTGCTTACATCGAAAATGGGTCTGAGGATGCCTGGTACACTATGAAAATGTCACTAAATACTAGAGGACATGAATCACAGTCACCAGTAGCTGCTCGCTTTCTTTTAGTTTATTGTCCCTGTGATCCTATGGGAGGAATTTCCCCTAAATTACTCTGAATTACTCGGCCTAGTAATTAGCTGACCTCAAGCTTATGTAATTGACACTAAAACATGTTATCCTGACTCGCACCCAATAATTTGAGATGCACTAAGCCTAAACCATAAAAATGTATATTTATGTGTACTTTAATAGTATTTTTATCCAAAGAGGTTGGGATTTGAGTTTTATACAATATGGAGTAATCTGCTACATTCTAAAGGCCACACCAGGTACTGGATTACACTAACTTAAATGGATGTGCAAGGTACAGAACTTGACCACGCAACTGATTACTGGAAAACTGTGTGCTCTCTCCAGTTCTATTCAAACCTGCCTTTCTCTGACAGTAAAGCCATCTTCAATATCAGTAGGGAACATGGATCCTCCTACAGACTGGTGCAGTGAGTAAGTGCACCTGCCTCTGCAGGGATGCCAGATAGGTACCTGGACACCCATTTACCTCTAATAAGGGGGTAGCGGGAAATAACACACTCACGGCGCACCTCTTTCTCTGAAGAGCAAAATCAACATGCCCCTGGAAAAGCCTGTTTTCCCTGAACACGAGCAACTGAAACAGTGCTCTCTCATTTGCATGGGCCCATGCCACCATGGGAATAGGGGAACACTCTCTTGGAATCTTTTGTGCACAAACTTTTCAGCCACGCAGTACATATTACAGAAATGGCCACACAAATACCAGCCGCCCTTCTGCATACCAAAGAGGACCTAGGGACCACCAATCATATGCAAAAAATGTCATTCACCCCTCACTCCCCGTACTTTGTATAGCATCAATCCAGATCACCTATGCAGAAATTGCTCATCACTTTGTTCCTACACATGTAAAACATAAATCTCTTTTCTTAGAATTACGCGGAAAAGCAACTTTTGCCATTTTAATGTTGCATGCAAGGTATGATGTTTATTTGTTTAGCTATTTAAATATTTAAAGGTGTGAGTGTTGGAACAAGAAGTACTTTTCATTAGGTTTGATAAAATGATTGCTCTTTTGCAGCACAAACACAGCTGCTTTAATCAGATGATTTTACAGGTAGCAACACCATGCAGTGTGCAGGTGTTTTCATATAAACTGTTTCAACATTTACAGCTGGTAAAAGTAGGCATGAAGTGGAGATTTTTAATTTTTTCACACGTGCTCCAGTCTCCGGTGTTGTCTATTTTTAATTAAAAGTATTACATAAATATATAATAGTAGATTTACAACACTGTGTTAATATCAAACATGCAACTAAAATTTCATCAGTTAAATAGAAAGAATGTTAACGTAATGAACATAACCCAAATCACCTGTTGGAAAATGGGTTATTGGTAAGGGCAGGTAAGTACCTACACTTAGCAATAGGCCACTAACCTTCACTTAGGTTCAGTTAGGTCTCAATAAATTAAACCTAGCTCAACCCTTGGTAGCTTGGCAACGAGTGAAAAGGATTAAGTTAGGAGACAAAGCTTAAAGCATTCAAATATCACAAAAAAGTAATTAAATAAACACAGGAAACCGTTTAAATTGGAAAAAGAAATAACTTTTAAATGACACCAAAATGAATAAAATCGGATAAAGGGTACCAGAGATATGAATTTTTAAAGAATTAATGCTTTTTAGCGCTTAGAAACTAATAGAGCCAATCTGGTCATCTGGTCGCACCTCGACCAGGGCAATGTCAAAGTTTGAGGCTGACCGCGATGGATCCCTGCTCGGCTACAGCTCGCGGGCGGCCTCGATCACAAGTTTACCTTTGGACATAGTCTTTTTTCTGGAGATTTTCTTCAGCGGAACCAAGTCGCTAGTCCAATTCGACCTCCTGGAACTCTTCCTTGGATACACGTCACAGTAGCCCTCGGTGGAGATTTTTTACCTTCGGACTTAGTCGTTTTTTCAAGATGAAATTCCTTTGACCAGGGCAAGCCTGAATCTTGATCCGTCGTCCCTCGAGCCCTCTACGGATACACTGCCTGGGAGGTCCCGGTCAACTTCCTACGTTTGGACTTAGTCACTTTTTCGGAGATTTCTTCACCGGGACGAAACTGCAAGTCAGATCAGGTTGCGGTTCAGGCAAGCTGGCTTGAGTTTCTGTGGTGGGTAGGTCCCTTTATGGAGCTTTTTTCCAAAAGTTCTCCAAACTTCCAGATGTTCCTTTGAGGTTCTTTTGAGGTCCACGGCTCACCTCAAGGTTCCAGATGCTCTGAGATGCTCCTTGAGGGTGCAGACTACAACTCCCAGAATGCACATGGCGCAAACTCCTTTTTGGCCACTGGACAGTGGTCATCTGGTCAGTTTCTTCAGGAGGTGGTGCAGGGGACTCTGGTTAGCAAGTTTTGACCTGTAGCAAACAGGGAGTCCCTCCTTGAACCACTTGAAGCCAGACAAAGTCCTTCTTGTGGTGAAGCCCAAGTGTGCAGCTGGTGCTGTCCTCCAGAGTGCAGTGTCTAGGTGCAGGACAGGGGTCCAGCAGAGCAGTCCTTCTTCTCATGTAGTTCTTCCTTGTTGTGATCTGAGATGTGGGTGCAGGTCTGCCATGTTTATCCTTGTTCTTCAATCAGGTGCAGGGTCCTTCTCCCTGTGATGACCATTTCCTGGGAAGTGAGGCAAAAATCAATCCAAGGGAGAAACGTTCCTCAAAAATCCATGATGTCTGAAAATGATTTTTGGAGGTTGCATCTGGCTGAGCCCACCCACAGGTGTGGCCAAAAGTCCTAAACACACCCCTCTCCTGCTCCTTCCTAATCTAATGAAGGGGGCACCTAATTGTCTGGGTTTGCAGGATGTGACGATGGGGCTGGGTTGCTCCAAATGTCTTTCCCTGCCTTTGAAGTCCAGTTTGGCATCCCTCCCCTCTTCCTGCTTCCCCATCTGTTGAGGGAAGATCTCCTCCCCCAGGCACGTCTCTTTGTGTTGAGACAGGCCACTTCACACCTCATCAAGGCAGCCTGGCCAGGCTGCCAGAGACCAATCAGAGCAAAGCAGCAAAAACACTGCAGGGCTGAAGTTGGCAACTTTTTAGGTAAAGTTTAAAACTCTTTACCTGAACAAGTTATACTAAATCCAACAATTGTAAGTTGTGGGATTTATTAAAATAATTAATTTGGTACCAAACTTGTGGTAGGGTACTTTACAAATTAAAATAAAGTCTCCAAATTTTAGCCTATGGAGGCCATTCAATACAATGAGGGAAAAACGAATTTGGCTGTTTTACCTCACCAGGGATTATAAAATTATTTTTATAGGGTCCCTGCTTATAGTTACATGTCACTCAACGGTAGAGGCACATAGGGCACACCTTAGGGGGGACTTATAGGTAAAAATAAGGTAGTTTAAGACTTTGGAAGTACTTTTAATTCCAAACTCGAATATGCATGTAACTTTAATTTAAAAGCAGCCAGCAAGGCAGGCCTGCCTTTAAAATGACACTGGACACCTAAGCATTACACCTGTGGGTCCCCTACCAATGCTGGTGTCCCTAAACCTACATGCCCCTACCAAATACTAGGGACTTATAGGTAGGTTAATTTCGTCAATTATAATTAGCCTAATTTGCATATCCACTTTACACAGAGCACTGGCCCTGGGACTGGTAAGCAGTACCCAACACACAGCCAAGAGTCAGTAACCACTAGTATCTGTCCAAAACGTTTAGGGGTGACCAGGGCAAAAAGGAGGACTTTCCTACATCACCTAACACATGATCAGCAATATATGACATCTGAAACACAGATAATTCTGCATCTATGGACCCGAGGATGAACTGAGTATGACCCGCATTGTACTAAAAAATGTAAACAAGCATTTGTAATGCAACGGTTCTCACATTTGCTTGCGTTAGAGCTATTAGTGTTGTAATCTCCTAACCAGACTATTCTTAAATCGATATTGAAAAGTAAAACAGTTTCACATATGCGACCCGATGATCCCCATGAGTGTGAAGGAGACACAGAAAAGGAAACAGAAGTTCGCTTGCAGTGAAACCTATCGTCAAAAGTGCAATTATCCATGGAACCGGCAAGAGTAGAATTATCCATGTAACCAGCAAAAGTAGAATTATGCATATAACAGGGTTGATATCATGAAAAGTATTCAACTACTGCCCATCGAGATCGTGCTGCATAGGAAATAAAAATAAATAGTGCAGAAGCCCTTCGGAAAACACGGAGCCTTGTATGCTTTCAGTAATTTAATGTTGCTCTAGAGGAAGGCTAAACACTGGAAAAGGCATGACGTATTCATGCCTTTCACTTATAAAATCAAGCAAATTTTAAAAGGCAAGCCCACGAACCAACCAAAATGATTAGCGTGGTTAAAAGCCCACAAAGAGATCACACCAGGGGCCAGAGCACTTGCGCATTTGACCCCAAGAAGACTGTCTCAGATAGAATGACAAGATCACTTTATGTCAGCTTGACCCCGTCGGTGAGATGTAAGATTTGGTTTCTGAAACTCTGCATTTCGTAAAGTGGCATGTACATTTCCAAAGCAATATGCAGGTGTTAGATGTTCTTGTGAGTCTTAAAGAAAAAGGGACAGTGAATGGACACTGCCCTTCCAGTGACCCAATGATTTGTAACTGGTCTTGTGATCATAAAGCACTGAAGGGCTTATTTACTAATCTTTCACTTACCAGAGGGCAGCGAGCAAAGTTGCTGCGCTGTGTTGTGTGGAAGGGAGAAAATATAATTGCCCCACATTTACAAAGATATGGAGCATTTAAGCTCCCTATTGGTACTGGCACACTATAGTGCAAGGGTGCCTGCATTACAGTCAGGATTGTTTTTGGGCAAGAAGGACCATTGAACAGCACAAAAATACTATTTAGAGGACTTTTTCCTCTTTTTATGTGTGCTGCAGAATGCAGCACATGTGGAAAGAGGAAATAATAAGTAGTAATAAAGGCATTTCTCTGCTTTACACCTTGCCATGAAAACTGTGGCATTTTGACAAATTCACAGGTTTACTAGCTTTAGTAAATCTGAGAATGCACCAAAATCCTTGGGTGGATACATGGGAACACCCATGCTCCACCCATGGGATGCTTCCCCAGTTTGAAATGTAATGTAATGAAAAGGAAGCAGCTGTGCAGCCTTAGATTTGTTCACAAAGACATCCTTTGAAACTTCCAGATATGCCTTAGTAAATTTCAAATAAGCTTTGGTGTTGCCCTTAGCAAATCAAGGCCAGAATGGTTGTAGACTAAGGGTGTAATTTGCAAGCGTGTGGTTGCATGTGTACATCTACTCAAGGGTAGATCTACTCCTGCTCCCAGTAGTAAATCCCCTCTCTTTGCTATTCAACATTTCAGGGAGGAGATTTACACTTAAATGTAGTATTAAGAAGATGCACAGCCATAAATACGGGGGAGGGAGGGAGACTCATATGATTGAATTTATATAGTTACTTGTAGTTACTTTTCATCTGTTTGTACAGATCTCCACTACAGGAGAAGACATTTCGTTATAGAAATTTATGTGAAATTTAATGAAGACTATACTTTTTTAAAATAAAAAAATGATTTAATGTGAAGTAAGCATATAAAACATTTTTGAAAACATATTACTAACCTTAGACTATTTAAGAAAATGCTCCCTCCTAAAATTCACTTTGTATTACATTCTGAATTAATTCAAACCTATTCATTTTCTCAACATTATTTTCTAAACAATACATTTAAGTTAAAATCATACATTTTTTCAACAGTAATTTGAAATGAAAGTGTTCTATTGCATTAAAAATCAATGCAATTTAGCATTAATTATGCATCATTTCTTTCCTAATGTTATTATTTCTTTGCACTCTGCTTCGTTTAATGCATATTAAAAATGTGGGAGGGAGGAGGACGACTAGGAGGGTCAAACAACCATTTGAACAAGAAAAGTACTTTAACTCATATGCGGTATCCACAAAGCAAATTTCACCTTTGCAGGGAAACCCCCACCAACTCAGTACCATTCATATAATCAAAGCTATAAACCCCAAGAAGAAAGAATAATGTTTTATGTAAAATGGTCCACTATTTTTATTTCTTCCAGGAAGGCAATGGCAGTGTCTTCCTTAGAAAAAGGAGATACTTTTCCCAAAAATAGACTTTCATCAAGGCATACAGGTAGTGCTACCCTAATGTTGAAATTATTAATGTCTTCAACTCTCTTTTGACCCACCAGGAGAGCTTTAATCTTTGTGAATGTTTTGAAATATAAAAATGATCTTCCACTTGAATTTTATTTCCTCCTGCAACTGTGACCCACTCAATTTTGGCCATCAAGTGCTCCAAACAAGATCTTCGGCTACCCATGGGCTTGTTCCAGCCCTTTATTCTCTAGGAGACTTCCTGCAGCTTTATTTCAATAATCTTAGGAACATTTTTATTTGTGCATGCCTGCAACTTGTATTTTGAGGAATGGTTTTCAGTGATCTTAACATTGCTCTTTTCCAACATGTGTACTTATCTCCATAGTGAAAATCAGCATACTCCATGTCTTTAGTGGCAGTGGGGGCATTATGCTTTATTTATGCTTCCATCCAAAACTTTTTCTCTCGTAGTTCCTCTGCAATATGGTGGTGGATAGGTCCACTATTTTCCGTGGCACAAGTGACAACAGCATCCCTATAAATTTAGCAAATATTCAATATTTTCCCTGCAACTTCATCGAGGTAATGAGTTTTGGTCTCATCTCACAGCAAATTGTTGCCAGAAGCCGCCTTTTCATTTGTGTTCGTGTCCTCAGTCGAACACCCCATTGTCAAGGGGACACATGACTATGAAATTTTGGGGTATTTATTTCAGATGCCAAATCTAGCTAGAGTGATACTGCTTTGACTATTCTCAGTCTTGTAGGTAATTGTGAAATATGCAGGCACTAACTAAGGTGCTTATTTCGAGTCTGGTGGTCTTGAGACTGCCAGACTTGGGGTGGCAATCGGAATGGTGTGGTAGTTGCGGTCTGACCCACCAAATTCCGACTGCGGCCGAAACGCCATGGTAACACTGCCGATACCGCCACACCAGAGACGGCCTTCAGCCTGGCGGTCCCGGCAGTTGTAATCCACCAGGGCCGTGGAAAAGCTGGGTGAATGGGGGTGCCAGGGACCCCCATGCACAGCCCGTCACACATTTTGCTGCCCGAATTAAGGGCAGTGAAATGCACGACAGGTGCTACCGCACCTGCTGCACCGCCACAGTGGCACCGTCTCGATTCCGAGCTGGCGTCAATGTTAAGGCCCTCTTCACAGCAGGGCTGGATGGCAGAAACCCTGTTTTCGCCCACCGGCCCTGGGGTGATGTCAGAATACGTCCGGCAGTGTCCTGGCGACACCAGCAGTCAGATGGCAGGTTGAGTTTGGCAGGCAGCGGAATCAGCACCAAAATCGACAGTTTTCATCACACATCATAATAAATTAGCAGGAATGCAGAGATAATACTTTAGTTTTCACTTTAGTGGAATATGTTCCGTTGGGGAACTTTATGATCATGGCAGTTTGTGCCATGAACGAGGATGTTGGTAATTTTTTTAAAAGTTCAGATATTTTCTTTTCACAATTGGAAACATGAAGCAGGCTGGAAAAGAAAAGAAGCTGCAGAAAAGTGGGCATGCAAAATATGGGGCTTAATTACAAGTGGCCTGAGTTGCCGGTGTGTCACTTTTTGTGATGCACCTGTGGTGTAGGCTGTTGACCCATATCTATAAGGCCACGCAAAGCCACTTTGCATGTATTTTCATGGCCTTGTAGATATGAAGTAAGGCAATGCAGCGCAAGTTGCTGTGTTGCATTAAGTTTTGTCAGGGAGGCATTTTCATGGTTTTGCATGGGTTTCCTCACTCAACATCCATGGATTTTGATGCATTCCCTGACTTACAGGGTTTTGTAAACCTGGAAATGAGTCAAAAGCCTACACCTCCCCAGGGGTGGCGGAAGGGTATAGCAACAGGGAGAAATATATTTATTTCTACTATTTTTTATTCTTGTGATTGCTTTTGGTGCAAAGGTGCCTGCGTTGGCACATGGCACAATTGGTGTACCAGCTCAGTCGGAAAAGGTCAGAAATGCACTGTATTGTGTAGCTATGTGGTATTCCTGCTATTTTGTTTTGTTGCGGGGCAGCACAACAAGAAGGCTTGCTGTGCTGACCTGCTTCAAAACGTTGTAAATGAGGCACTATGTTTTTTCAGAATTTTGATTCAATTTCTTCAGTTGGTGCAATGAAAGAGGAGGTGTGAGTGGGTGTGGCAAGTTTAGACATCCATATTTAATTTCTTTTGATCAATTTCTGCAGTTGGTAACACAAATGTTCACATAACTATGCAAAAGCAAATTATGTGAATTTCGCACAGACCTAATATTTATTTTGGATGCCATTCCAGTCGCTCTTTGTTTTTGCTTTCTGTGCCATTACAGATCGCAGTCAAACTATTCAAATCAGCATCTAGGACAAACAAACAGGGGCAAACCAACCATAAATGCAGAACAATATCCCTTTAGCACATTAACCTAAGCATCTCCAGTCAGTCTTGTTGAGCATTCTTAGTACAATTGTAATAAATTGGTTTACTGGTTAAGGGATGGGGACCCCCGGCTCAAGAAAAACCACAATCCTTGTCAAGGTGAAGTCACAAGCAAACCTCAAATTAACCTGTGCTCAACCCATGGGTAGCTTGGCAAAGAGCAGCCACGATTAACACAGAGGCAGTGTGTCAAGAATTTGTGCAAAACACAGTGAAAACACTGCACAAATGGATCCCACACCAGTGTAAAAAAATAGAGATTTTTTAAAGAATAAAACAAGATCAAAATGACATCTGATTAGTAGAACAAGAGATATGCAGGTATGAAGATTTCAATGAAAATATCACGAAAGGGCACAATGTGGCAACTGTGAGTATCTGGTCTTGCTGCACTGGGACAAATTCACAAGTATAGGCCAACCACCACAGAGCATGAGCTGGGTTCAGGGACTCATTTAGGTCAGCTGTACTGAGCCACGGCTGAGGAGGATTGTGAGGTCACACACCAAGGATGCATAGTGCAGCAGAGGAGATAAGTGGGTTCTGAGGAGCTGCCATGAGAGGTGCTTCATCATCATCAAGGATCCTATAAACAAGAGCTTGTGATGCGAAGTTCAGTGTTGCGGATGCATAACACAGTGGAGGTGATGCACTGGTTGTTAGGATTTGTGAGGCTGCTATGTGATAATCTATGTTGCTGTCAAGGCTGCCATTGGTGAGAGATGTGTAATTCGAGGGACTGCATCAGGAAAACTTCACACAGGTGGCAGTTGCAATGTGTGTTGCGAAGTTGATGTGTCCTTTGTGTCAGAGGAAGCTTGAAACTGAGATGATGCATTGGCTCGGCTGGGTCCACAGGGGGGCTGGCAGAGCATCTTCAGGCCCACTTCCAAGGATCCATACTGGAGTGGCACCACTTGGCAGGGTAGGACTCACAGATGCCAGAGTCCAGGTGTCCAGGTGCTGGGTTCAAAGTTGTTGGGGGCATCTGTGCCTGAGGCTCTAGGCAGGAGGCCAGCTAAATAGCCCTTGGAGTCACTTTGGGGTCTGTTGGTTCAAAGGAAGCTGGTCAAGCCCTTGTCACCCAGGCAAGCGGAATGCATGCAGCCTGTTAGTACAACAGGGCAGCAGTTTCTTCCGAGCAGTAGTCCAGCAGAGTGACAACACTTTCAGCAGCACAGCAGTCCTTACTGGTAGAATATCCACAGGTCCAGAAATGGACTGAAGAGTTGGGGTTTGAGGTTCAATATTTATACCCAGGTCTGCTTTTAAAGGGAGAAAAGCTTCTAGAGGTTGTCCTGTGAAGTCCCCAGGCACCCTGTTTTCCATGCCCTGGCTCCACACTAACTGCAGGGGATATGCAGCCCTTTGTGTGGAAAAAGGACACAACCTGTTCAAGTATAGATAGGGCTGTACCCAGCTCCATCCTCCTATCATGCCAGTGATGGTCCATCCACACACACAAAACCACTCTACTGTGCGTTGATGTCTAGGAGGAATACACAAAGCTCAAATAACTGCTTACCCCAGTCATGTGGCACAGGGACAGGTTACAGATAGTAAATGACAGATTCTAAATGGCTAAGGTAGGAACATTACAACATTCAAAAAGTGTCATTTTCAAATTTGTTAATTTTTATATCTGACTTTGCCAGGAGAGAGGATAATTCATTACATTCCAAAGACACCAAACATCTTACCTGTTCCCAATTAGAATTCACAGCTTAATAAATGTAATAAGGGAAATCCAATGTTATCCTATGGGAGAGGTAGGTCTTGCAGTACATTAAAATGAATTTAAGAGTTTTTCAATGCCAGGTCATATAGAACTTAAAAGTACATGTCCACAATTTTTAATAAATTGCAACCTGTCTTCTGGGTTGTCCAGGGCCTCCTTTAGGGGTTTGTGGTGTAACTATTTTAGCTTTACTCTTTTGTCAGTTTCTGTAGTTTGCTTTGTAATTGCTTTATTTACCGTTCATAAGCATGTTTACTTTCATTGCGTATTCCATGTTCCAGCGCCACTCACTGTGGATTGCAACAAACTACTTCTAAGTCAGCTGCAGTTGGAAGTCACAGAAAGTGAACTGCTGGACATGGGCTCCTCCTTTCTTTGCTTAAATCTACCACTTTAAGTAACTTGACGTCTTGGATTCACTTCACAACAGAGTACCTTATATGTTCTAAAAAGGAGAGCTTTGGGCTGGCAGAAGGTTTATTTTGCCTGGTCGAAATGGCAGTTTAAAACTGCACACGCAGGCTTCAGTGGCAGGCCTGAGGCTCATTTAAAAGGCCTACCTAAGTGTGTTGCATAATCAGTGCTGCAGTCCCACTGGAAACATTTAATTTACAGGCCCTAGGTACATGTAGTACCACTTTACTAGGGACTTACAAGTAAATTAAATATGCCAATTGGGTAGAAGCCAATGGTACCATAATTTAGGGAGTGAGCACATGAATTTTAGCACTGGTTCGAAGTAGTAAAGTGTGCAGAGTACTAAAGCCAGCCAAAATGGAGGAGGAAGGCAAAAGGTTTGGGGGAAGACTAGGCCTAAGGCTGACACTCTAACAGAGATGTAGTTTGCATCACACTACCCCAGGAGCTATACTGTTGCGTAGGCTCTCATTATTCTAATAAGACTACTGGATTTGAGCTGCAGAATTGCCCTTGGTGTGGGGGACTGAGTCTGACGCACTACAGGTGACACCTGTCGGCCTAATCCGGGCTTTGCTCCGGCTAACTAGCAGTGCCCCATCTCCACCCAAGAGCAGGGATGATTGGGCAGCCGAGCACATGACACAATTGACTCCTCAGGGAAAGCGTGGTCACTCAGATCTCATCCGTTTCTCTCAGTTACATTAGTCTCACAAGGATAAACAGAGGCAGTGTAAGTTTCAATAAGGTTTTAATGAAGCAACTGCATTTTAGGTAATAAAGCATGTACTGCAATAACCAGGCCGATGAAGCATGACAGGATTAGAATTGTGACAAGGAGAGTGAAGCATAAAAATAGCGCTACCATATTGTCACTAGAATCATTATTATAATTCCTAACTAGGCTATATTAGAGCACTGCATGTTAAGCTCTAGGTATGCTATTCAGTTCCCCTGGAAATACGTCATCCCTCATACCTGATCAAGAGGCCTGAAGTCTGCATAAGCAGCTGTAGCAAAGCGTTCAGCAATCAGCATACAGTTGTGCTCATCTGGCTGGAATCTTCCTCTAACATGTATGGGACGGAGAAGTGTTTTTATAATAAAACAGCTGATGTTCTGAGAAAATGTCCCTATGTAAGGATATGCATGTTTTTATGAATTATGAGAGACAAGGCATTACCATGTTTACCAGCAACCTATTTTACTGCAGCCTTGAGAAAGCACAGAGTGAAATAAATGTCTTATTCAAGAAAGCAGTGCTAGCCTAGGCAAAGAGCATCTAGATAGAGAGAAATAAAACAAAACCCCAAATGCGGCTATTGCTAAAATAATAAATGAAGCTGAATAAAATATATCTAGGTTACAGCGCACAGGGCAAGCCTAGTTTTCTAAAATAATGTGCATGGAGCTATAACTAAAATGGCTACACAACAATACTACTTGTTTCATCCTTTCCTGAGTCTCATCAGTGAGGTGCAGCTTGTGGTCTATGGCACAATGAGCAACAAGAGCGACATTTTTGCTACAGGACTCACATTTGGGCATAAATATTATACTTAAATCACCTGACTGAAGAAAACATAAAGGTGATGGATAGACTACTGGAATTATGCTCGGCAATTGGTAATTACTCTAGGATGCATTCAAATTCATTGTTTTAATTCACTGCTGCTATAAACAGAGTTCAACCCTCTGCAACTAAGTGTTTGTCATGCCCCAATATGGTAAGTGCAGCTGACAGTGCTACATCACATTCCCTGTGCATTGGGGGAAAGAAACAACCCAAGACTCCCTTAAAAGTTGTTGGGGTCCAGAAGTGAAGTGCCACATTTGGCTTGTACACCATGAGTTAGGTGACCCACACCAGGGCCCTGCTGGTACAATCCATGTGCCTCACTGAAAAACAACACAAAGGTACTGAATAGCTTGACTGGATTATTCTCAGCCACTTGGTTTTGGTCTCACATTCCAGTCCATCATTCCTTGCTCGCTATCCCACTTCAGGCAGGAATCAGCTTTATATAATTTGGCCTTGTACCCTGCCCAAGAGGACAAGAACAGCCACAAGACACGTTTAAGTATTGTTGGGCCATCAAAGAGACTTATCTTTTGTCACTGTATGAGATATAGAAGAACATAGGTTTGCATGCTTTATTTTTCCTGAGGATACAAGGGCCTGGAAGACATTTCAAGTAAAGTGCTGTCTCTATGTCCTGTGCTTAGTTCTACTTGTTTAGACTATTGTCTTTATTTGTGGATGACTGGGAAGGATGACAGAGAGCTGTGGGACAAGCAATCCAGATTATGGTTTAGCATGTAAAGTAAATCCCTTGTTTACTAGGTGTGTCCAAAGATTACTTGAAATCTTTATTCTTAAGACATTTTGAAAGTTATAATGGTCCTGGGTGATCCCTACTTGACAAAATTACTGTGCGAAAACAATGAACTTTTATGCCTTGATTTAAGATGGCTGAGCGCCACTTTTGGGTCGACCTAGTGCAATTTCTTTTACTCTAAGGCATCGCTACGGTGGCCTTTTCCATGTGGCAAGTTTACAAAATGGTGTAATGCATGCATTGCACCACTTTGTAACACTATGCTCTACATTATGCATGCTCCATGCATAAGGTATGCAAAGGCGGCATTCCCCAGGTAGGGGGGAAGAAAAAATGTCACAAAGAAATCTAAGAGATTTCTTTGCGTCATTTGTTTTCAGCACTTTTAATGCCTGCTCAGAGCAGGTGTTAAAAGGGGTCACAACCATTGTTTACAATGGTCCCCTATGTATCTTTCAGGGTAACCACCAAAATGTTGGCACTAACTCAAATTCTGATGCTATTGCCCCCTACCTTGTGCCATGGTGCCCCGTATTTTAAATACGACGCACATATAGTGGCCATGTGGGGGCGCAAGGGGCCACAAGAATAGTGGCGCTACATGTAAAGTAGCACCACTTTTCTTAAATCTGGACCTTAGTCTGTAAAAACTCAGTTATTTAGTCGGAAACTCGAACAAGATACATTTTGATTGAGCTCAAAAAGCATTTCTGCAACCACCATATGATGACACATAAAGGAAATCTAAAAATACACTAGCGGTTACCACCATATTTATGGCAAAGGAATCATTTCTCGTACTGAAAATGTTAGTTGCAGGCAAATCCACCAAGAACTATTTGACATTCCTGGCTGAGCTTATCACATCCAGTCATATCAGATGCTTACTCGGTGACTGGCGCTTGCACATTCATGACATCTTTGTTAAGTCATTTCAGGTGATCAGTTACGAGGTTGTTGTGGATAATTTTAACAAATGATATATGTAGGAAGTTGGCTCTGTATGCACTATTTCAAAGTAAGGAATAGTATGCACAGAGTCCAAGGGTTCCCCTTAGAGGTAAGATAGTGGCAAAAAGAGATAATACTAATGCTCTATTTTGTGGTAGTGTGGTCGAGCAGTAGGCTTATCAAAGGAGTAGTGTTAAGCATTTGTTGTACATACACACAGGCAATAAATGAGGAACACACACTCAGAGACAAATCCAGCCAATAGGTTTTGTTATAGAAAATATCTTTTCTTAGTTTATTTTAAGAACCACAGGTTCAAATTCTACATGCAATATCTCATTTGAAAGGTATTGCAGGTAAGTACTTTAGGAACTTTGAATCATTACATTAGCATGTATACTTTTCTCATAAAACACAATAAGCTGTTTTAAAAGTGGACACAGTGCAATTTTCACAGTTCCTGGGGGAGGTAAAGTATTGTTAGTTTTGTCACTTACAAGTCTCAGGTTTGGGCCCAAGGTAGCCCACCGTTGGGGGTTCAGAGCAACCCCAAAGTTACCACACCAGCAGCTCAGGGCCGGTCAGGTGCAGAGGTCAAAGAGGTGCCCAAAACGCATAGGCTTCAATGGAGAGAAGGGGGTGCCCCGGTTCTGGTCTGCCAGCAGGTAAGTACCCGCGTCTTCGGAGGGCAGACCAGGTGTTTTTGTAGGGCACCGGGGGGACACAAGTCCACACAAAAAGTACACCCTCAGCGGCACTGGGGAGACCGGGTGCAGTGTAGAAACAAGGGGGTATCTCTAAGATGCCCTCTGTGTGCATTTTTTAATACATCCAACACTGGCATCAGTGTGGGTTTATTATCCTGAGAAGTTTGATACTAAACTTCCCAGTATTCAGTGTAGCCATTATGGAGCTGTGGAGTTCGTTTTTGACAGACTCCCAGCCCATATACTCTTATGGCTACCCTGCACTTACAATGTCTAAGGTTTTGCTTAGACACTGTAGGGGCATAGTGCTCATGCACATATGCCCTCACCTGTGGTATAGTGCACCCTGCCTTAGGGCTGTAAGGCCTACTAGAGGGGTGACTTACCTATGCCACAGGCAGTGGGAGGTTGGCATGGCACCCTGAGGGGAGTGCCATGTCGACTTAGTCATTTTCTCCCCATCAGCACACACACGCTGGCAAGCAGTGTGTCTGTGCTGAGTGAGGGGTCCCTAGGGTGGCATAAGACATGCTGCAGCCCTTAGAGTCCTTCCCTGGCATCAGGGCCCTTGGTACCAGGGGTACCAATTACAAGGGACTTACCTAGGTGCCAGGGTTGTGCCAATTGTGGAAACAATGGTACATTTTAGGTGAAAGAACACTGGTGCTGGGCCTGGTTAGCAGGGTCCCAGCACACTTCTCAGTCAAGTCAGCATCAGTATCAGGCAAAAAGTGGGGGGTAACTGCAACACGGAGCCATTTCTTTACAATATATATGAAACAATTGAAGCACAAGGGGACTACTGCACAATAGTCAGGTTTTGGTACAAGAGTCAAAAGAGGGTAAATCGCCACCCCCAATTTTATGTGAGAAAAGACCAAATACATTGCCAATCTAACTAAATTCAGGCAGTGTGCACAACAACCCATTGTTCCAATTTAAGGATAAGATCTTCTATCCTGTTGGCAAGATTTCAAATTTGGTTGTAGTTTGTGATACGATTTCTTACAGGCAATACAAAATACACATATGTACCGTTTCATATACGAAGGTAATAAAAAGCAACTATATATACACACTTCTTTAACAATAAATGACAAAACGTACATTTACACATAATCAGCTGGGTAAAATATGTGTTTAACCCACGCTTTGAGTATTTCATGATAGTCATCACATGTTTCTTTATAGTATAGATTTGCCAGTTATTGCTCATTCTTATGTCAAGGTTTTTAGAACTGTACTTCGCCTGAGAAGAATAAAATTATTAACAAAAAGGAAGCTGTCAGAGATGTCACAAGTCATAATCTGCATTTCAGTCATGTCAATTGATACGTGTTAGATATTGGGTCTTTGGTTGACAGTCACATTACCCCCTGTTCAAGCAAGGACCCTCACTCTAGTCAGGGTAAAAGAGAATCACCCCCAGCTAACTCCTGCTTACCCCTTGGTAGCTTGGCAGAGCAGTAGGCTTAACTTCAGAGTGCTAGGTGTAGAGTATTTGTACCAACACACACAGTAACTTAAGGAAAACACTACAAAATTACACAACACCAGTTTAGAACAATAGGGAATATTTATCTAAACAAAACAAGACCAAAATGACAAAAATCTGACATACACAAGTCAAGTTATGAATTTTTAAAGATTAAACTCAAAAATAGCACTTAGAAACACAAAATGCTTTGATGAGGTGCTAACACGGCGTCGTGACAGAGTCGTTCCCAACAAGCCAAAACCAGCGGCACCGGACAAGGAGTCGCGTAGACCCCCAAGTACAGTACCTTTAATGAAGAGTGAAAACATGTCGATGCGCGAAGTAGGGGATCCCGGCATCGGTGCAAAATGTTGAATTCAAGCACTTTGAGCGGCGTCAGTCACGACGTGATGCGGCGACTTCCACGGAGTCGCGGACTTCAGCGGGGCTGCAGTGGCATCGGGCCTGCGAAGGGCGTCGCATTCCAGCGAAGATCACAGAGTCGGTTTCAGGCGGCGTCACCGGGTTCAGCAGCGGCGTCAGTCCGAATTCGTCCAAAGTCGATTTCCTTGGATTTCCACCAGCTTTCCTTTCAAGGGCCCAGGGACTGGATAGGGCACCACTAGTCAGAACAGGAGTCTCTCCAGAGACTCCATGTGCTGGCAGAGAGAAGTCTTTGCTGTCCCTGAGACTTCAAACAACAGGATGCAAGCTCTAAATCAAGCCCTTGGAAATTTCTTCACAAGATGGAAGGCATTCAAAGTCCAGTCTTTGCCCTCTTACTCTGGCAGAAGCAGCAACCGCAGGATAGCTCCACAAAGCACAGTCACAGGCAGGGCAGCACTTCTCCTCAGCTCTTCAGCTCTTCTCCAGGCAGATGTTCCTCTTGATGTCCAGAAGTGATCTAAAGTCTGTGGTTTTGGGTGCCCTTCTTATACCCAATTTCTCCTTTGAAGTAGGCCTACTTCAAAGTAAAGTATCTTTTGAATGTGAATTCCTGCCTTTCCCAGGCCATACCCCAGAGACTCAACAGGGGGTCGGAGACTGCATTGTGTGAGGACAGGCACAGCCCTTTCAGGTGTAAGTGACCACTCCTCCCCTCCCTCCTAGCACAGATGGCTCAACAGGAAATGCAGACTACACCCGAGCTCCCTTTGTGTCACTGTCTAGTGTGAGGTGCAACCAGCCCAACTGTCAAACTGACCCAGACAGGGAATACACAAACAGGCAGAGTCACAGAAATGGTATAAGTAAGAAAATGCTCACGCTCTAAAAGTGGCATTTTCAAACACACAATCTTAAAATCAACTTTACTAAAATATGTCTTTTTAAATTGTGAGCTCAGAGACCCCAAACTCCACTTGTCCATACGCTCCCAAAGGGAATCTACACTTTAATCAGATTTAAAGGTAGCCCCCATGTTAACCTATGAGAGGGACAGGCCTTGCAACAGTGAAAAATGAATTTAGCAATATTTCACTGTCAGGACATATAAAACACATTACTATATGTCCTACCTTAACCATACACTGCACCCTGCCCTTGGGGCTACCTAGGGCCTACCTTAGGGGTGCCCTACATGTAAGAAAAGGGAAGGTTTAGGCCTGGCAAGTGGGTACAATTCACCAAGTTGAATTTACATCTAAAACTGCACACACAGACATTGCAGTGGCAGGTCTGAGACATGATTACAGAGCTACTTATGTGGGTGGCACAACCAGTGCTGCAGGCCCACTAGTAGCATTTGATTTACAGGCCCTGGCACCTCTAGTGCACCTTACTAGGGACTTACTAGTAAATCAATTATGTCAATCATGGATAAACCAATCAACCATACAATTTACACAGAGAGCATATGCACTTTAGCACGGGTTAGCAGTGGTAAAGTGCTCAGAGTTCAAAAGCCAACAGCAACAGGAAAAATACGGGGCAGGAGGCAAAAAGATTGAGGATGACCCTGCATAAGCAAAATGGTCCAACAATACGTAAGTATGTAATCTGCACCCAAAAGCTAAATGTCACAGTCAGTGAAGATATTAGCCTCCAAAGCTATGTCTGTGCAACTAAATAATGTTCTTGCAATTATTCTTGCTGCATCAAGGGATAAAGATGATGGAAAGTACAAGCGGTGGGTCCTGGATGAAAGTGTGGTAGATAATAGAGAAACATTGAAGGGTGATGAGCAAAGAAGTATGCACGTAATGTTTCTTCTTACATCAGGGCAGAATAGTGGCAGTACTGTGATCATCAATGCCAGCAGACTACAGGCATGGTCGTGGGCCCTGTGGCCTCCTACAATGTGTTAAAGCAAGCCTTTTCATGGTGGGATCCCTGCCATGAAAAGGGTGGCGGAAACTGTACTTGTGATCAGCGCAGATGCGCTGAACTCAGTGCCGCTGTGGCTGATCATGACTCCGATCGCCATCACCCTATTAGGAACCATCTGGAACCAGGGCCGACTGCCAGAGTCGCATTGTGGCGGTTGGACCGCCTGGAGTCCCGTGGTCCGACCACCACCACGGCAGGGACTTAGTTTAAGAAGGTGTGGCTAAGTCAGGAAGGACATCTGAAGTGGGCCACTGCAGCCCCACTATGATATAAAGAGTCTAAATGCGTATATTATTATGAGATCAACATTGATGCCGTGTTTTAATATGGTAATTGAGTGGCTACTTTAATGTTGGAATGAAGTGATAACTAGTTATAATTTGATACATTTGTGACAGTCATGAAAATAAGAGTCAATAAACAGGAGGAAATTATTATCAACTGAAAGGTGCAGAAGTTTAAGGGTGATAAGAATGACTATGGAAGAAAGAAGTCAAATTTTCAGTTTTGCATGCATATTTGATACCATTAGAAGGCAAAGATTATCTTACAGCAACTGGTAAAGAGAGGAAAAGTGTCACAGTGCAACATCTTCATTAGTCAGCTCAGAGGTTGATGCTGATTCCGATGAACTAATTCCCAGCAATCAAAAAGCACAACAATTGAGGAACTATGTTTTTTACGATTAGACCAGACTCAAAATCTGTGATCCAGACAGAACGATCAGCCAAGAAAAGAAGCTGCAGGCACAGAGAAAGACACATGCACAGGGAGCAAAAAATCGACAAATTAAAAATGCAGATACACTCAGAAGTAGTCAGTAACATGGAATCTATTATTAACTTTTCAGATGTTCAGATCAGTGAAGCATAGAAAAGCATATTGGGCCTCATTAAGAATCTGGCAGTCACTAAACAGCAAGACTCGCGGATGGCGGTCGGACCACTGCCAATGCAGTGGTCTGAGCACCACATTACAACCCTGGTGATTGGGCCACCTGGGAACAGCCCACTCTGCCAGGGTCTGGAGGTAGTTGGCGGTCCTAATCCACCAGCGCAGCGCTGCAAGCAGCACTGCTCTGGGGATTACAACCTCGTTCTCAGCACAGGTGCTGGGGGCCCAAGGAGATCCCCTGCACACACACTTGGCATGGGCAGTGCAGGGGACCCCATGGCCAACACCATTGCAAAGTTCACTGTCTACTTTGCAGACTGTGAACATTGAGATTGTGCTGGTGCACCCACAGGCTACAGCATTGGCGCCCGCTCAATTGTGAGCCAGAGACAATGCTGTAGCCTGTTTCTCACTAGGCCATCGGACGGAAATTGAGGTTTCCACCCACTGGCCTAGCTGTAAACTCTTATTAACTCCAGTGGGGAGGTCGCTGTGTAGGTGGCAGCCACCCTGTTATGAGTTTGGCAGAGTTAGTTTTTAATCTGCCAAACTCAAAATCAGGCCCTTTGTCTCTTGGTTTGTCTTATTGCCCAGTAATGGATTATGATTATGCTAAAATGTGCGTGGATCTGTTTAAATTTGCAAGAAAATTAAAGCTAGAGAAGTTTTATACAACTCAGATTGAGTTCAAAACACCACAAATGATTACGGATCAGGATGCTAACAGGAATTTAGAAAATGAGTCCCAGGAATCCAAGAGGAAGTGACAGAAGAGTCTATAATCTCAGCCATGAGCTTGGTAGTGGATGATGAAGCTGCAACTCTTTTCAGGGCACCCTTGACAGTTGTTCTAAATCTACCCAAGGATGCTCTGGACTTGTTTACAGAGCTTGACACACAAGTGATTAAAAAGCTGTACATGATCTGAGCCAAATCATAAAGAATTGCTTATGATAATTTTATGAAGAAATTGAAATCTAATCCTAATATAGTGGTCAGATGTGCCGACAAGGGTGAAAATATTGTCTTGAGGACACTTGAAATGTACATCAATGTGGCACTGCTCCAGCTAAGTGATGTAGGGTGTTATGAGAAGACCACAGTCTTAAATGCTAGAGAAGTCAAGCAGCAATATCACAGTGAATTCACTGAGTTGCGCAATATTGGGGTTCTTACACAGGAAGAATATTTGTTCCTCATGAATGAGAATCCAAAAGTGGCAATATTATATCTGATTCCAAAAATACATAAAGATGTGGAAAAGCCTCCTAATTACCCCCATTATTTCAGCCAATGACAGCTAGTTTGAGGACACTTCCAAAAACATTGATTATTTCCTTCAGGATTATGTGAAGCATCTTTCATTGAATATTCAAGACTCAGGAGTATTTGATATCCCTTAGGATGATGGCTATGTTATGATTTCTATGGATGTAGCCATGCTGGACACCAATATAAATCATCAGGATGGGCTAAATGCTTTGCAATATTTTTTTAGTGCAAGACCCTTGGCATTGTTGATACACCCTAATGTGTTGCTTAAGATGGTCAAGTGGTGTCTAGAGAATTACTATTTCTTGTTTAAAGACCAAGTGTACAGTCAATTGGGAGGGACAGCAATTGGCACCTGCTTTGTCCTCAGTTATGCTAATTTGCATTTGGGCTGGAGGAAGGAGGAAGTGCTACGAGCTGAATTCAGTGAAGAGTGCAATAACAATATTATCTTGTGGACCAGGTTCAGTTATGACCTGTTTAATATCTGGAAGGGGTCCAAAGATAGTGTGAATGGGTTCATTGCTAAGATCAATGTGAATAACCTCAACCTCCATTTCACTAGCACCATTATCAACACCAGGGTAGTTTTCCCTGACTTGGAGATTTATGTACACAATTATTAATTGAAAAGGAAAATTTACAGAAAGCCCATGGCGGGGAACAGTTCTTCATGCTGACAGTTTCCATCCTGTGAATTTGAAAACTACTATTCCTTACGGCGAGACACTTTGCACCCACAGAAACTGTAGTGAGCCAAAGGAATTTGAATCAGCTAAGGAAGAGTTCGGTCAGACAATTTTGAAAAGAGGATACAGTGAGGAGGTTATCCATACGTCTCTTGACAATGTCAGCAATTGTAGGAGAGCACAAGTTTTGTTCAAACATGGCAAACACCAAAATCCTGAGTTATCACTCAATACAGTGTTAAGCAAGGAACCATTAGAAGAATTCTTAACAAACATTGGTATCTGGGTAAGAATGTCCCACTGATAGGCCCCTCACTACCCCTCACTACCTCCTCGGTTAGGTCAAGTGAGCGAGATCCATGAGAGATGTACTACTTAAATCAGATCCCACAGGCAGCAAAGAAAACTGGCTACAGAAGAGTAGAGGATTCCTGAAATGCAGCACCTGTAAGGCTTGTGAATATGGGGAAAGCAGGATATACTTCAAATCTCCATTGCAGGGTTCCCCACAAAAGATCAAAGTGGCGTACACTTGCAAAAGCAGAGTTTGTGGTATACATACTGGAGTGCCTCTGTAGTATCCAGTACTTAGGAAGCACATAAAATCAGGTGGATAATGAAATCCCACAACATGTTAGCAGCATTAAGCATTGAGGATGAGCCTAACTAGTAGCCAAGCACTTTGCAGATTGTAATGACAGCAGAAACAAAGAAATTAAATACTTTGTCATTGATACAGTCCCAAGAAGTATTAAAGGTGCCAATAGAGAGATCTAGACAGATTTAGATCTCAGTGGTAACGGTCCCACTGTCATCTTTTTGACTGAAAACCATGGTGGTCCGTCCACCATATTTAGATGTTGCAGTCCCATAGACGAAAGCCCCCATTCGAAACAGCATCTCTGACAAGAAACACCACCTGTGTCAACAGCAGGTGAGGGGAAAGTGAATGTCATTGAGAACCCAGTCACACTTTCCACTGTGAAGATTTGGACGTGTGTTACTGCCAAGAAAAACGTGGCAGTCTGACCTCCATGTTTGAGTTGGCAGTTTGAGTAGGGGAATGGGTGAAAACTTACCTTTCCCCCCCATTCCAGCCCCCTCTTTGACTGGACGCAACTGGACAACACCTGACATCACTGCTTCCACTGACCCACAGAGAAAACACAACACCTCATTGTTGGACTCAAAGGTAGGTATGCCACATTGCCAGGGTACATTGGGTGGGCACTGCATGTGAAAAATGTAATATCAATTTTCAAATTAAAAAAGATTGTTAAAGTATTTCATATTCTTATTTTAAACACCTGTACTAATTTTGTGTATAGCAGAGTTGCTCTATACATGTCATGAAAGCATCATTCATGCAACAGTGGTCTTCATCCTTGTTCTTTAGAGGAAACATAACCTTGAGGTTACCCATCCACAAACAGAGGTACAACAGGAACACTGCAAAGATTATTTCATAGATGAATAATAATGTTTTATGTTTATTGTTTTTAATATTAAATTATGGGCCTCATTTTGACCCTGGCGGTCATAAGGCTGCCAGGTCCGCGGTGGCGGTGTCACCGGTGATGGGCTGGTGGTGAATACCACCAAATTAGGAGTTTGGAGCCAAACCTGCGATCCTCCACCTGTCGCACCACATTACCATGTTCCATGGGGCTGGAGGTGAGCACCTCCAACACGGCGGAAGGCGTGATACTGCTAGTTGTATCACGAGGCGGGAGACTGCCAGCATTTTGCTGCAGGTCGAACTGCAGAAAAAGCTGAAGGTCTCACACCCTGGAGACAGGAATAAGCATTCCTGTGACCAGGATACACCAGCACACATGTCCATATACCCGTACACATGCACCCACCTACTCCCACACAGAAACAAACACCCCCCACTCAACTACGCACTTGCGTCAAACACCACCATTCACACTAACATAGTTACACAAACACTGCACTCACACACGTATTCACTCCCCCAATGCATAGACACATTTACACCCCCTCCCCCTGCACCACATACACACAGTCCCACTCTCCCTGTTCAATCACACAAACACTCACCCCTTCAATCTGCTCAATCACACTCACACACTCAATCGCTCACATCCACACACACGCACTCATCCCCTCCCCATCCACACTCACTCTCCCCCTCCCCATTAACAAACACTCACTCACCCACCACCCCATCCACAATCACTCAAACATGCAGACATGCATCCACAAATACCCCTTTCCCCCGCATCCACGTCATTCACACACGCTATCATACATGCAGACAAGCACCCACGCACACACACACACAGCCCCAACTCCACCCCTGTTGGACAATCCACTTACCTTGTCCATCGAGGAGGTAATCCGGGAGGGGACGGATCCTGTTGTTTCCACCGCCGGCAGCGCCTTGACATCTGGACACCACCACTCCATATTACAGGTTGTAATATGGTGTGCAGTCTCTTTTAGTTGTGGTGGTACTGGTGGTGGTACCACCTGTGCAGCGCCGACCGCCAGCACTACTGGTCTCGGAATTCCACCTGATTTCGGGCAAAATACAGCGATCAGTCATATTAGGGAGGTTTTAAGACCGCCAGCACTGGTGTTGATGTGATGAGGGCAAATATTTATTTATATTTGTAATTATTTTAAATAGTTTCATTGAATTTAACATTTTAACATGGCCTACCTCCCTTAATTTCTACAGGAGGGTGTTGCAATAAAGGTGGTAGACCATGTTTAGTGTTGGACTTACTACTGTTTCTTTTTTGTCAGTAGTAACTTGCAGTTTACAGTCTATTTAATGGGGTAGAGACATGTATATCTACAAATTTAAGAGACTTTATACTCCGATTTGGTGAATAGACAACATTAGTAAAGTTACTCAAAAGTGAAAGTGTACATTACAGGAGCAAATTACTCACAAGGGCAAGTTACCTGGTAAACAGGTCCTCGCAGCCCTGGGGACCACCATCTCCCTGGGATTATATTGTAATGTGACGTGGGGCACGTGGCCCCCCTGCACCACCTCCCATTCACTAAATTTGGTGCGGGGATCCGCCACCTCCTAGGTGAAGTATGCAAAAGCAAAAGCATTGTGGGGTGCCTCCTGGCCTCCCGCAGCCCCAGGGACCACCACCACTCAGGCCAAATATACAAAAAAAATAGAAAGGGGGTCCGCCATGCACTGCTAATTACCCCAGATAACACAGCAATCATGACAACTTCTGTAACATCCTTAAAATCATACATGAAACATTAGCAGTCAAATTTTTAAAGAAAAAGCTCTGCATGGTGGGGGCGCAAGTCATAGTTATCTTAGGGTTCGAGTTATAGTTACATAAAATAACTCTAACTATAACTACTGAATGTCTATGGTTTTGTACGAGTAAATTAAGAACCTAACTATAGTCTCCCTGTAATCTTTGGGTTATATATATATATATGTTAATATGTGATGCACTACATATTTAAATAGAGTGCCTCCATGGTGACTAACTGTTATAGATTCGGGCCAACAGACTGAGATCTGCTGGACGATTCATAAACATTCCTCGGTAAAATGAAACCCTTACTTTTTATTTATTTTCTGGCGAAATGCAAAAAAATTGTGTAGACGTTATTTACCACCCAATTTTAAAACATATATTTTAATGGTGACAGTTTTGATACCTTTAGTGGAAAACAATCTGGTAAAATGTACTTTATGCTGTTTAAACCAAAACTGGCTTTTAATTTTTTTGCCACTCATCTCACCCCAGAGTACAACACATATTCCCCACGGGAGTTAATACCCTTTCTTTCTTGAGGATAATAACCTGGACTCTGAGGTCAGCAAATCAAGGTTGTTGTCAACAAACAAGCCGCAGAGCGGGAAATAGCCATATTAGGGGACAGAAAGTGTTGGCACCACAAGAAGAGCTTTCACACTAGTTCTTTCAATTTGGTGATGCAAAATCTGGCAGACAGCATCGGATCCTTTCATTCCCAGATCCTACCTAGCTCTTCTGGCTCCACACCTGGAAGCGAGGAAAAGTGTCCTTGGGCCTGTCAGATGACCAGGGCAAATGGTTTGGAATTGTGGAAAAAGTGAACACCCAAGGCAGGCAGTAAAATCATGTTCTCCATGCTTAGAGCTTTTTGTCATTCTGAAAAAAGGTTCTGCAGTACCTCGCAGTGAGGGTATCTTTGAGCCTTGGCTAGCTGCTGCTTCCAGACTTGCCCCACAGAAATATTTTGAGAATCAAAGCAGTGCTAAAAGCTAAAACTGTGGACTGGGACAAGTTTGTTAATCTATCACACCAGCGAAGTGACTATGGTGCCTACAAATTCCAACTTTTACCTATTTGTAGCTTTTGCTGCCAAATTCTTCATATCTTCATTTTTAGTGGTAGCTCAGTCCATTTACAACTTCATCCTTGGACTTTTTCACTCTGGAAGACTTTGACCTACATAAAAAAAGACTAAGGGCACGGCTAGGAGTATGTCAGTCCGTAGGACCGCTGTACCTGATGTGGCGGTCAGACCACCTCATTCCTGGTGGTCCAATCTCCAGATTATGATCCTGGAGGACCACCAGGAGACTTCCACCACCGCACGGATCAGTGACATCGACTGGTTGGCGGTGGTGAAAGTCATGGTCAGCGCTGATAATTACTTTACTCTCTACCAGCCTTTCCATGGCAGAGTTCCCACAGTGAAAAGGCTGGTGGAAAGGTATAGTTGAGCACCTCGTCGGCACCCTCAGAATGTGCACAGTGTGAAGTTCAAGGGTGCTGGGGCACCATCTTTCAATCAATCTATCAGATATTTGTAAAGCTCGACTTATCACCCGGGGGTCTCAAGGCCCTGATTGAGGGATGCAGATCAGTTGAAGAGCCAGGTCTTGAAGTCCTTCCTGAACTGAGCCAGCAAGAAGGACTGACTGAGGTGAAACTGTAGCGTGTTCTAGGTCGGTGCAGTGAGGTAGGAGAAGGATTTTCCTCCAGCTATGTTCTTCCGGGTCTTAGGATTGGTGTCGAGGGACAGTTGAGTAGAGAGGAGTTGCCTGGGTGCGTAGAAGGAGAGGAAGTGGTTGAGGTAGGCAGGTCCGACGTTGTGTAAGGCCTTAGATACATTTGTCAGGAGTTTGAAAGTGATGCATTTGGTGACAGGGAGCCTGTGTAGGTCTCAGGTGGGAGGAGATGTGGCTGTGGTGGGGGATGCCCAGGATGAGTCTGGCCACAGCCTTTCTGTATGCTCTAGAGTCTGGATTAGAGTTTCTTGTTAATGCCAGCACAGAGTGCATTTTGGTAGTTGAGTTTACTGCAGACAAGTGCATGGGTGACTGTTCTTTTCCAGATGGGGATCCATTTCAAAATCTTCCTGAGCAGGAGTGTGTGGAAGCGCGAGGATGTGACAGTGCTGACTTGGCCAGCCATAGCCAGCGAGGAGTCAAGAATGATGCTGAGGTTGCGTGCATGGTCGGTGGGAGATGGGGCAGTTCCGAGGGCAGTGGGCCACCAGGAGTTATCCCAGGTGGTGAGAATGGGGCACCGGATGAGGACCTCCATCTTATTTGAGTTGAGGCAGCTGTCTTTCATCCAGTTGGTGACTGCCTTAATTCCGGTGTGAAAGCTGCTTTAGGCTGTTGATGGTTTGTCGGTGAGGGAGAGAATTAGCTGTGTGTCATTGGCATATGAGATGATGCTGAGCCCATGGTGTCTGACGTTCTTAGCGAACGTGGTCATGTAGTCAGTGAAGAGGGTGGGGCTCAAAGAGCAGCCCAGGATACTCTGCAGAGTCCTCCCTGAGGGAGCCGTGGCCAAGGCTGCTGCCTGTTTCTGCTGATCAGCCCAGCGGAAACATCATAATACGACCGTGGTGAGACCACTGGCTTGACTGCCACCTCCCCATTGCCATATTGGAGTTCAGGCGGTCCAAACGCTGAACTTATAATCAGGCCCTAAGTTCAAAAGTAAAAACTGTGATTGTGATGACCCACTTGCCGTATCTGACATTAGCTCCATTGCAGTTAGTCTGAAATTGCACCTATCTTCATAAATTTTAACCATTTGCTTTCACTCATCTTTAAACTCTGCAATGCTTGATGACTAATAAAAATATTGTTTGTGCTGTGATTTCATTGCTCTGGACCTTCATTATGAGTGATAAGTGGCCAATCCACAAAAATGGACTGGAAATCTCCCCACCCCTCGGGTCTGCCGATTTTGCAGGAGTGTGGAAAATGAAGCTCATAGTAAATTGGACATTAAGGACCACTAAGAAATATGGAAGTAACCACTTCAGTAAAGAGGGCAAAGCATTCACCCCATATACACTACATCAAAAGTGGAGAATGTGAATATTTTGTCCAAGCACTGAAGGGAGAAAATACTTATTTTGCACAAGCTGTTTTGGGAAGAGCTCCATTCCGAGTCCAAGATGTTTTTTGGGTGTTTGTGATGTGTAGCTAGTCATGCTTGATAATCATTGATACTGGAAGTGAAAGCACCTGGAGCCTGCTTCCACATTGTTAGTGCTTCGGGACACTTTTCAGCCCCTCCAAACACCAATCAACATTGTATCAATGTACAGGGAAGACTTGTCTCTTTGCAATTGTACCTCTTACTAGTACAGGAGGGAGGTTATTCACTATTCAACTGGGACAGCTTGAGGGAAGAGCTACCACAGTTTTCCCCCTGTTAAAATAGCCATTATCAGTCTTTTTACCCCAAGGAAGCTTATTGGGTTTTACCCCAAAATTTGCCATGTAGGGGTGTAGAATTCCAAAAAGAAGACAGGTTTTAAAAGAAAAAGAATGGGCCTTGTCAGTACTGTCACTGGGTTGCATGCCCAAGCATAAAGACCAAAACAGTTTTTCTGCCCTCCACGGAGGAGGAGGGGCAGAACGCCCACTAGACACTAGAGCAGTTTACATTTAGATAAAAAATGAGGTGAGGACTTGCACATCAAGTCATCAGAACGTATCCCCACTTCTAACAGCCTAACAATAGTTAGCACTGTGGGGCAGACTGGGGGTGTTCCTCTAATCTGCTCTCACCAGGGGAGCAGAAAACCCACTAGACACAAAGGGCTGTTTATATTTATACATAAAATGTGGTGAGCTCTGGTCCATCATGGCACTGGGTATGCCCCGAACTCCTAATGTCCCCATCAATCTTTCTGTCCTTTTGGAGGGCAGATTGGAGGATTTACCAGGGGACACAAGGCCCAATGGAAGCCAAGGATAGATTTGTAAAAAAATAAAGGAAATATGAATTGGGGGCCTGTCCTTTCTGGCAGCGGGACAACCCACCAACATTGAAGCCTCTGCAGCATCCTGCTGAACTGTGGCTTTGCCTCCAAATACTGCAGTGTTTCCTATGGCAAGCAAGAAGAAATTTGGATTCCTTTGGGCACAATTTTGAATTATAGGTTGACAGAGAGAGGGTTAAAGCTCCCATTGTGCCTCCCCTGGTGGGGCAGAAAGACAGTTTAATGGGTGAGATGCAGTGCAATGCCAGGATAGGCAAGTGTCATAGCCTATTCTGTTTCTCACTATTTTCTCTCATGTTCTGATGGGCTTTCTAGCCCCTGCTAGGGTGGACAGATAGAAGGTAAACACCTCAATGTGAACAGGCAATAATATTTGAAACATGAATGTCTTAGCGAAGTGGCCCATTTTGGCACCAAGCCCTACCCGTGGACACCAGGCAGTGTTAACTCAGGAGCAAGAGACAGAATAGTGGGTTACCTCATCTCTGCGGCCAAAACTCAAAACTACACTCTACGAAGAAAATACATTATGTATAACTCAACTCTTTGGGCTCTGAGTCATTCACAATCCACGTAACACTGCCAACCCTCTGCATTTTTCAAGCCTAGGACCAGGGGAATCCAGTTTAATGTCACTTGTGAGAATCCCAGAATGTTTCCACACCCAGAATGTCCTGAGATTATTTTATATGACAGAAATTTCAGGAACTTCCATCCAATGGTCAAAGTCTTACCATCTAAAGTCCCTACACTTCTCCTAATTGAAAAACTACCTTTAAACTTTGGGTTGACCCAATACACGTCTAGGGATGTACAAACTGTAGCCATGTGAAGACTTCAATGAAATCATAGCCACACAAATAGAGTACCTGTTTTATTAGAAGAAATGTGAGATTGGTGAGTGGCTAGATTCACATTGATCCACACGTGTTCCATAACATTCTGTTACAGAAATGTGAGTGAAAACAAAACAGTCTTTTTAGTTATAGTTATACGTTTGCATTGCATTTTGGGTAAGTTAACTTGATAGAATTCACACAGATTAACCACCCTAGACTCGCATGTCTGCTTATGTTTGTGAAATGTTTTGGTTTGGTAGGTTTTCCCGGGTGTTGGCTGAACCGAAGTCCAAATTCTGCAGATACCCACAGCACCAGAATGACTACATTTCACATGAATTATCTTAATGTTTCATGTTACATTTTTAGGGTCATTCTTATTGCGGATGAGAGGCCCAGCTTTACAAGTGATGTTTGTTGTTAGAAATGGGATCTTTGGTTGGCAGTCAAGTTACCCCCTGTCCAAGCAAAGACCTTCACTCTAGTCAGGGTAAGTCACACACAATCCAAATTATCCTGTGCCCACCCTCTGGTAGCTTGGCACTGAGCAGTCAGGCTTAAATTAGAAGGCAATGTGTAAAGTATTTGTGCAATAAATCATACACTAACACAATATAGCACAACAAAAATACACCACACAGTGTTTAGAAAAATATATAATATTTATCTGAATAAATGCAGGTCAAAACAATTAAAGTTGAAATAAGCAAATGTAGGGATATTACTGAAAATGATATCAAGTGTCTTTAGAGTTCAAAGATTATTGTAAAAGCAATAAAAAGTGTCTTAAGTTCTCCTAGAAACAACAAGTGTCTTTTGCAGGGCAAAGTACCTGGTTTGCGTTGAAAAATCCTCGAAAGGGGCTGCAGAGGAGGAGATTCATGGATAACGGTGAGTGTGTGTCAGTTTCGCCCCTTCGCACATGGACTTGCGTCGATTTCCAGCTCGCGGACTTGGTTCCTCTTTAGGTTGCAGGGTTTTCAGACGCCCTGAGGACGATGCGTGGAATCCTGGGCCTGTGGAGCGAAGTCACAGCGGCTGCGTCGATTCTGGTAGGCGATGCGTGGAATTTTCTTCCGCACGGCAGGTGGTGCATCGATTCCGTCGAGCAGCGTCGCTCTGAGTCGGCATGCGTCGATCCAGTAGGGCTGTGCGTGGAAGTTCCAGTCGCGTCGCTGACGCTGCGTCGATTTTCTGTTGTGAAGTCAGACTGCGTCTTCCTGGACTCGATGTGCAGTGAAATTTCACTGTGAGCAGGCGGTGCGTCGTTTTTGGCAGGCGGTGCGTCAAACTTTCACCGCACAGGGATTTCAGCTGCTGGAGAGAAGTCTTTTTGGTCCTGAGACTTCAGGGAACAGGAGGCAAGCTGTATCCAAACCCTTGAAGAGCACTTCTGCAGCAAAGCAAGAGACCAGCAAGGCAGCAGGGCAACAGCAAGGCAGAAGTCCTTTTCAGAAAGCAGTCAGGTGAGTCCTTTAGGCAGCCAGGCAGTTCTTGTCAGGGTGCAGGTTCTGGTTCAGGTTTCCTCCAGGAAGTGTCTGAGGCGGTAGGGCAGAGGCCCTATTTTTATACCCAACTGTGCCTTTGAAATGGGGGAGACTTCAAAGAGTGGCTTAGAAGTGCACCAGGTCTCCTTTCAGTTCAATCCTGTCTGCCAGGGTCCCAGTAGGGGGTGTGCAGTCCTTTGTGTGAGAGCAGGCCCTCCACCCTCCCAGCCCAGGAAGATCCATTCAAAATACAGATGTATGCAAGTGAGGCTGAGTATCCTGTGTTTGGGGTGTGTCTGAGTGAATGCACAAGGAGCTGTCAACTAAACCCAGCCAGACGTGGATTGTAAGGCACAGAAAGATTTGAGTGCAAAGAAATGCTCACTTTCTAAAAGTGGCATTTCTCAAATAGTAATATTAAATCCAACTTCACCTGTCAGCAGGATTTTATACCACCATTCTGGCCATACTAAGTATAACCTTCCTACTCCTTTCAGATCAGCAGCTACCACTTCAACAATGTATGAGGGCAGCCCCAATGTTAGCCTATGAAGGGAGCAGGCCTCAGAGTAGTGTAAAAAGGAATTTAGAAGTTTTACACTACCAGGACATGTAAACTACACAGGTACATGTCCTGCCTTTTGCCTACACAGCACCCTGCCCTATGGGTTACCTAGGGCATCTCTTAGGGGTGTCTTATATGTATAAAAATGGGAGTTTTAGGCTTGGCAAGTACTTTTAAATGCCAAGTCGAATTGACAGTGAAACTGCACACACAGGCCTTGCAACGGTGGGCCTGAGACAAGGTTGAGGGGCTACTTAAGTGGGTGGCACAACCAGTGCTGCAGGCTCACTAGTAGCATTTAATCTACAGGCCCTGGGCACATATAGTGCACTCTAATAGGGACTTATAAGTAAATTAAATAGTCCAATTTGGTGTGATCCAAGGTTACCATGTTTAATGGGAGAGAGCATATGCACTTTAGCACTGGTTAGCAGTGGTAAAGTGCGCAGAGTCTAAAACCCAGTAAAAACAGTGTCCAAAAAGTGGAGGGAGGAAGGCAAAAAGTTAGGGGTAACCACCCTGAGGCTGTCAGGTCTAACGATTGTGTTTTTAACAAGGGAAGGGTAGGAAGGCGACCCCATAGCGACTCGCAGTCGGTGTCTGAAACACCATACTGCATCCGATTTTGCGAATCGGACTTTGCTACATCTGGCCCTTAGTGTTAATATGTCTCGAACTTAGCTTCCAGATGGAGAACTGGCCTTAAGTCTTAAATTGTTTCTGAAGAGACACTGGTGCCTTTGAGGTTATCAATTCCTTGGTTCATTCCATTAGATGAAAGTACCAACATCTTGCTGCTAACCCTGAACCGTACATCAAGGTGCGCTGACTGGTCACCCCCATCTCCCTCACCCTTCTCAATAGCAGTCACGCTGCATTGAGAAGGTGACTCCCCTGACCTCCTGGTCAGCGTCTGTTCGCCCTCCTCTGTGCAGCTCTATCCGTTTGCTGCCGCTGCTGACTCTAAGTTCGAGGCCCACCTCCACATGCAGGCTCCCACAACGGCCTCACCCCTGCTGGACTAGTGGCCATTTCAGTGTAAGTATCTGCTGTCTCTTTTTTTTGCTATTTTACTGTCATCTTTATTAATGTTTTCCTTTCATCCATTTTTGTCTTGTTCTCTCTTCTTTCAGCCTTTCACTCTCCCTGCGCTCTGTTCCCTACCACTACAGCCCCTGTGGCCCACCCCCTCCCTCCTTCAAAGTACTTTCCCGCCCTCCCAACTCCCAGCTGCCCGGATCCCCACCTCCCTATCCTTCTTAATGGTAGCAGCCTGTGCACCAAAGGCAAGCACGTCTGTGCCCGTCTAGTCCTAACCATGTCTAGTGCCACAAACCCATGTCCTCCAACCTTCTGTCACTACTAATCGGAGAACCTCCACATGCTGAACACAGGACACTCCGCTGCCTGCCATTTTGCATCACCCAGAATCACCTATGGACTATTCGTCTGCCTCTACTGCCACCGCACCCTCTCCCTACACTAAGCTCTAGACCCTACTGCCATGGAGCCACAGAACACCAACCTGGAGCACCTCAGCTGAATCCTCCTCAAAGTTCGATCCTCCACAAACATGCCGTAGAACTCTGAAACTGTCTAGACTCCACCCACCCGGACATTGCCTTTCTCACTGAGACTTGAACAAACTCAGCATCTGCACCGGACATCGCCGTCCCAGTTACTACAAACTGCTCTGCAAAGACTGCCAATCTCACTTAGGCAGGGCCTGGTCATAGTACAAAAAATCCTCCCTCTGCCTGACAACCAACGCAGAAGAGCACTCCCCCCTCATGAAGCACCTCTGTTTCCAGATTTATACCATCCCCAATTCTACCTTCCCGGGCACCCTCATCTACAGGCCACCCGGCCCCTACCCAGCCTTCAGTGACTCCATCATTGACATCATCTTTCCTCACTCTCTCACCTCCTCGATCTACTTTATCCTCAGCGACCTCAACTACCACATTGACAACATTAACAAAACCAACACCTCTTCCCTGCTCGATACCCTCACCACAATAGGACTAAAGCAATTGGTCACCTCACCAACACACATAGCTGGACACACACTCAATGCCATCTTTTTCATCAGCAACAACTTCACCAAAGTCAACACCTCCTGCTTCACTGGACTGGCCACCACTGCATCCATTTCACCATCACCTCACTGACAATCCACCTCTGCACACTCCGAGCCCCAAGCAGAAAACTGAGGAACAGCTCACCAGCACCCTCATAAAGTCTCACCCCACCCCACCCCTCACCGCAAACTCAAACATCTCAGCACGGAGCTTTCACCAATGGATCTTCAAATGCCCCAACACCGTAGCACCTCTCCTTAAGACCTCATCCAAACACCACCTCAAGAAGGCTAGCTGGTTCTCCCCCGCACTACAGGACTCCAGGCGCACCTGGCTAGAGGAAAAATAGAGAAACAGCAAGTCCCCGGAAGATATTGAGGCCTTCAGAGCTGTCACCAAATCCCACCACCACATCATCAGAGTCACCAGGAAAGTCACCCTGTAGCACTGTATCAGCACCACCGCTCACAACACGAAAGAGCTCTTCGCAGTGGTCAGGGAGTTTGCCAAACCCCAAATCGGAAACAGCAAACTTCCGTCCATCTCAGGATCTCTGCGACAGACAAGCCACCTTCCACCAGAAAATCAAAGACATATACAACAGCTTCGGACCCCAATACCCTCCATGCCCTCTTACAACTCCATGCTCCGACACCCTGAACCATCATAGATCCTGAACCGCTGGACCACCCTCACCACGAACGAGACCAGCACCATCATGAGCAGCATCCACTCCGGGTGTCACCATATTTTCGACAAAGCCAGCACCTCCATCGCACCCAAGCTCTGCCACACTCCCAACTGCTCCATAGATACAGCCACCTTCTCAGAGAACTTGAAGCATGCCAAGATCTGCCTGCTCCTGAAGAAAAGCACGGCCAACCCTCTGGTCCTCAAGTATTACCACCCCATCTCTCTGCTGCTTTTCCCAGCCAAGGCCGTTGAACAGGCCATTAACATTCAGCTCTGTAAGCACATCAAGGACAACAACATCCTGGACATTTCCCAATCAAGTTTCAGGAGCAACCAGAGCATGGAGAGCACCCTCCTTGCCACCACAGATGATATCCACTAACTCCTCAGCGGCAGCCATACAGCAGCCCTCAACCTGCTGGACCTATGGGCCACCTTTGACACTGTTGCACACCTTACCCTCTCCTCCAGACTCCATGCAGCAGGCTTCTGTGGAAAGGACCTACAATGGATACGTTCCTTCCTGTTTGGCAGATCCCAGAGAGTCAGACTCTCACCTTACCTATCACACCCTACAGAGATCAGCTGCCGATTTCCACAGGGAACCTACCTGATCTCAACACTCTTCGACATCTACATGGCACCGCTCGCATCCATCATCAGAAACCACAGGTTGAAAATCATCTTGTATGCTGACAACACCCAGCTGATCATTTCTCTCACAAAAAACCTGCAACTGCCAAGAAGAATTTCCATAACGGATGGAAGCCATTGCTACCTGATGAGGGATAGCTGCCTCAAGCTAAACTCTGAGACTGAGATCCTCATCCTGGGACCCTCCACATTAGCCTGGAATGACTCCAGGGTACCCCCACCCCTACAGACCATGCATGCAACCTTGGCTTCATCCTTGACTCATCATTCACCATCACTAACCAAGTCATCTCAGTCATATCCTCCTGTTTTCACACTCTCTGACTGCTCTGGAAGATCTACAAATGGATCCCAAAGAACTGAGGCAGAACTGTGACCCACTCTCTCGTTACCAGAAGTCTCGACAATGGCAATGCCCTCCATGCCAGCCCCACCCAGAAGAACCTAAAGAAACTACAGCACATCCAAGATGCCTCCAACAGACTCATCCTGGACATTCCTCACAGCAAACACATCTCCAATCATCTAAGAGACTTCCCCTGGCTTCCTATGAGAAAAGGATTAACTTCAAACTCCTCGTACATGCATACAAGGCATTCCACGAACTAGGACCCACCTACCTCAAAAACTGCATCACCATTTGCTTCCCCACCAGACCTCTCCACTCCACTCCACAAGCACTAGCCACCGCACCCATCATACGCATAAGACTTCATCTGGTGGAAGATCCTTCGCATTCCTCGCAGCACTAAGCTGGAACACCCTGCCCCTGTATCTCAGGCAGTCACAATCACTGCATCAGTTCATGAAGAACCTTAAAACCTGGATCTTCAACTGAAGCTCATAGGACAAACCCCCTCCGCGCCTCTAGACCCTTACGGGTGAGTAGTTACACTTTATAAATGTAATTTCATTTGATCTGATTTTACGCTATTGCCCACTACCCGGCGCCATGGGGCACCGTATTTCAAATACTGCATACACAAGGTGGTGGTAACGGGCGCAAGAGGTCACAAAAAAAGAGGCGCTGCATGTAATGTAGCACTACTTTTCTTAAATCTGGCCTTGAGGGGCTTAATTACAAGGAGCTTGTGCCACCCGTTGCGTCAATTTTTTGACGCAGTGGTGGCACTCTGTTAGCTCTATATTTACACTGCAATCCATTTAGCCAAATGTGTCTGTTTTTCAGGGCCTATGTGTAGGAGGCTGACCTAGTTTGTAGTGGGTACCTAAGGTACTTACACCTTATATGAGGTCCATTTATCCCTTATTAGTGAAATGTAGGCAGTGTCTAGCAGCTTAGGCTGTCTAGGGATAGCTGTAGCAGAGCAGCCAAGGCTGAAATAGGAGACATGCAAAGATCTTGAAGTACCACTATAGTCACACAGTGCTGATATGAAAGTGATCCACTAATCTAAACTGAATAGTCCATACCAGCTAATCCTCCTAAGAACAAAAGTAATGATTTGTGACTGCTTGATCTATGTTCTATTTGTATTTGATTGTTTGCACCGCTAATGTGGTGATGCAATTTTTAGGTATGCTTGTCATCCCTCAAAATTTTAATTTGTGTTTCTTAGCTTAATTGTTGCAAAAACACCAATGCTATTTGTCAAATTACTGCTAAACCTCCTGATGTTATGAAGTGACTTGAGTGTGCTCTGTGAAACCCCAGGCTTTATGAATGGAGTAGCAATAGTGGTTTGCAAATGTTGTGGATGCTATGCGGATTATAGCTTTTCCATGAGGGTTTCTTACATTTGCTATGATGAAATCATTGAATAACAAGCATTGCCAAAGTCAAGGGATCTCACTTTAGCTACCAGACACTTGGCTTTGTATATGCCTATTTCATTTTGTCATAACATATGTAACATTTTGTTTTTGGGTAGAACTGTCATGCCTTGGCTAATATATAAAACAGGTCATTAGCTGAAAGCAAAAACAATATTAGGTCTCAGTAAATCACTTACAGTAGCTCTGGGCACTTGAGGGAACTACTTTGTGGGTGCATGTGGTCTTGGGAAGGGACAGAATGCAGGAGGCTGACCTGGTTTGTAGTGGCTACATAAGGTACTTACACTTTATACCAGGTCCAGTTATCCCTTATTAGTGAAACGTAGGCAGTGTCTAGAAGCTTAGGCTGTCTAGGTGTAGCTGTAGCACAGCAGCCAAGGCTAGATTAGGGGTCATGCAAAGCTCTTGCAATACCACTGTAGTCACACAGTACTTAAAGACAATAAAAGACAATATTCAGTGTTACCAAAAATAAGTACTTTATTTTAGTGACACAATGCCAAAAATACCTCAGAGACAATACTCCTACTGGAGGTAAGTGTTATACATAATATATACACTAGTAACCAAAATCAGGTAAGTAAACAGTCATAAAATAGTGCAAACAGTGAAAAACGATAGATTGCAATAGGCCTAGGGGTGACACAAACCATATACTAAAGTAGTGTAATGCAAAAGTCGGATTCCTCCTAGGCAAGTGTAGTGTGTAGAGGGGCACTGAGAGTATATAAAAACACCAAAGGTAAGTAAAATGCCCCACCCCAGAGCCCAGGAAAACAGGAGTAAAATACTTACAAGTTTCCTCAGAACACACTAGAAGTCGCGGTGAAGGGTTATGCAAGAACCAAGCAAGACTGCAAGAAACCAACAATGGATTCCTGGACCTGAAGACCTGTGGAGAGAGGGGACCAAGTCCAGAAGTTGATGAAGAGTCCAGGAAGAACAGGGGCACCTGCCCACCTGGAAGAAGGTACAAAAGTTGATTCTCTGGTTGGAAGGAAAGTACAAAAATACACCAAAGAAGATAGCTGCGGTTCCTGCTTTGTACAGGAGATGTCCCACATTGAGTCATAGGATGCAGACTGTTTGCGTCGGAGGATTTCACCAACAAGCCTTGGTTTATGAAAGAATGTGTTTTGCGTCAAAGAGGTGCTGCCTGGACCCAGGAGGGACCTGGGGGTCTCAGCTCAGACTGAGGAGACAGAGGGGGCTCTCAGCACTTCAGAGTGCCCTCAGAAGACCAGGGAGCACCCATTGGAGTCCCAGGACACGGCGACAAAGGAGTTGCCAAGTGGGGTCATTGCACCACTACACAGAAGGATCCCATGCCGCTGGGGAATAACTCAGGGAGCTGAGTGTCACAGGATACAGTACTGGTGACCTGAACTACGCTGTGCACAAAGAACATTTGGAAGAAGTGCACAGAAGCCCAAGGAGCTGCAGAAGATGCGATCCAACGGGGTAGTGTCTGGTACGGGAGGCAAGCCCTTACCTCCACCAAATTTGGACAGCTGGACCTTTGGACAGTCATGATCACTTCGGTCCACCACTTGTGTTCCAGGGATCATGCTCGTTGACAGGAGGAGTCACAGAGTACCGGTCATTGTCACAAAGCGGTACCTGCTGAAGCAGGGAAATTACTTTGTCACTCCACAGGAGATTCCTTCGGTTCTTCTGGTGCAGGCTGAAGACAGACAGTCCTCAGAGTGGGTACAACCTGGAAACTGTTGCAGTTGTTGGGTGGAGCTGAAGTTGCAGGTCACAGTAGCCTTTCTGGATACTTTGTTTTAGTTAAAGCGGTTCCTGGAACAGCCTGCATTTGATCCGACAGTCAGAAGCTAAAGCAGAGGATGCAGAGGAGTTCATGTGGAGTCTTGCAATCTGAATCTGAGAAAACACTAAAAAGCCCTGAGAGGGTGTTTGGCTACCTACCCAGTTATCCACCTATCAGGAGGGGTCTCTGATGTCACCTTCTGGCACTGCCCCTCAGATGCTCCCAGAGGGTCCCAACACCTTGGAATCCAAGATGGCTAATGCCAGGGACACTCTGGAGGAGTTCTGGGCATCATCTCTGAGGTGGTGATGGACAGGGGAGTGGTCACTCCCCTTTCCTTTGTCCAGTTTCGTGCCAGAGCAGGGACTGATGGTCCCGGAACTGGTGTAGACTGGATTATACAAGAAGGGCACTGTTTGTTCCCTTCAAAGCATTTCCAGAGGCTCTGGGAGGATACCCCTCCCATGCCTGCAACACCTATTTCTAATGGGAGAGGGTGTAACACCTCACTCCTAAAATAAATACATTGTTCTGCCTTTCTGGGATTGAGCTGCTCAGTCACCAGGAGGGCAGAAACCTGTCTGTGAAGTGTCAGCAGCTGGGAGAGCTGGTTTGACAGTACTGGGGTCCATGGTTGAGCCCCCAGGGTGCATGGAATTGGCCTTCCAATACCAGATTATATTGGGGTTCACTTTCACAGTCTTAGACACCTCACATGGCCATATTCAGAGTTGCCATTGTGAAGCTACATATATGTATTGAGATGTGCATAGTGCACGCTTATAATGCTGTCCCCGCACTCACAAAGTCTGGGAAATTGGTACTGGACAATGTGGGGGCACCTTTGCTAGTGCAAGGGTTCCCTCACATACAGTAAATTTGCACCTAGCCTTCAGTAACTGAAGATTAGACATATAGGTGACTTATACGTTACCTGGTGCAGTGAAAATGGCTGTGAAATAGTGTGTGCACTATTTCACTCAGGCTGCAGTGGCAATCCTGAAAGAGTGTTTGTATGAGATCCTTATGGGTGGTGAAAGACATGCTGCAGCCCTTAAGGATCTCCTGGAACCCCAGTGCCCTGGTGCCTAGGCAACATATACTAGGGACTTATAAGGGGGTTCCAGTATGCCAATTTGTATTGGAATATGGAGTCACTAAACTATTGTGACAAATATGGTAACCAGAGAGAGAATAAGTGCTGGTTTTCTGGTTAGCAGAACTCCTGTGACACAGTCAAGCATACTGACAAAACATATAGGCCTCAAACTATGAGCACTGGGGTCCTGGCTAGCAGGATCCCAGTGAGACAGTAAAAACACACTGACAAACACTGACAAACAGGCCACAAATGGGGTTAACCATGCTAGAAAGAGGCTACTTTCTCACATAACTTAAAAAAAAAATCTGTGCAGGATCTGGGTGCATCGCGGGGATTTCAATATATGCAGAGTGGCCGCTCCATCGGAAAAAGTCACTTACAACAGATACAGTGAATTTGACAAAGGTTGCTTCATTTGACAATTCTGTCAGATGCTCAGACAAAGCCTGCAATGTTTTATAACTCCTATGCCTCCAAAACCCAGGTGTAGGTACTGATGTAGTGGTTTTCAAACAGGAATATGACCATTTGAAGTCATTTCACACCATGAAAGATGTCTGTTTTTCAAATCCCTACTAATTGTAGTAGGTCTAGACATGTTCAATCATGTTCTGGCCCCTTTGTCCACCCTGAGATCATGGCACCGATGATTCCATCATCCACTGCAGCAAGGCTATGTGACATTGTATACTTTTTGTAAGGATCAGTCTAGGATTGTCACTTCTCCCTGAAAGAAAGCGTACCTAAGTTCAGGCCAGGGTACTCCAAAGGACAGCAGGTAAATACACACATAAGGTAAGTGAAACATGCATTGCCACTTCTTATTCCGATGTATACATGTGTTCACTGTCACTCACTATGCCACACATACTCAGGTCTCTACATATACATAATTAGACAATGCCCACTGTATTGTGACACATAGCCATACTTCATACATTACCTCTTACATCCAGGACCAATATAAAAGTATAGAAGGTGATATTCCACCATTTTGCAGCCTTTTCCATTGGTCTTCACACATTAGGCTCATTGTGTCAATCTTTACTGATGCATCTCCTCAGATTTTGACCCACTGCCGAAGTTGTGTCACTGCTGACACCAACTTCAGCAATTCTCCACTTTTTTAGTGGATGCTTTGTAGCATAATTCCCTCAGATGAGTCAGTATTTCTGACGTATCCTGGGACTCCTTGCCTTTGTGCACCACATTGTAAATATGTTGCAAAATGGCATTGTATGCTCTCTTGACATAGCACAGGTATTTTTGACACATCACTGTTTCAATGCTGCGATGTATCAGTTTTTGTGAATAAAGCCCTAATGATCTGATAGAGTGCTCTAATCGATGGTTACGTTACATAGATAAGACAGAATGTCAGAGTTCTCCAAAACTGGCCCCTCAGTAAGATTATGCAAAAACAGTCACATATCTGTAAGTGCTCGAAGAAAAAGTGTTAGGAGAGATCATATGAAGTTTGAACAAAAGAAAATGAATAAAAATCCGTTGAAATCAAACAGATGCCCAAGACTAGACCAAACCTTACCCACAGGATCGTGAAAAATTTACGGAAATTCAGGGTTTCTCCATAGTGAGGTGTATAGATGAATAAAGGATAAAGACTATTTAGAGCAAATTTACCCCCAAATTCTAAAAATGTCCCTGAACTGTACCATTTGAAATAGTTAGTGTTAGAAATGGGGTCTTTGGTTGGCAGTCAGGTTACCCCCTGTCCAAGCAAGAACCCTCACTCTAGTCAGGGTAAGTCACACACAATCCAAATTATCCTGTGCCCACCCTCTGGTAGCTTGGCACTGAGCAGTCAGGCTTAACTTAGAAGGCAATGTGTAAAGTATTTGTGCAATAAATCATACAATAACACAATATAGCACCACAAAAATACACCACACAGTGTTTAGAAACCTATATGATATTTATCTGGATATTTGCAGGTCAAAACGATAAAAGATGCAATATGAATTTGTAAAGATATCACTGAAAAGTGATATAAAGGGGGTTATTCTAACTTTGGAGGAGGTGTTAATCCGTCCCAAAAGTGACGGAAAAGTTACGGATTTACCACCAGCCGTATTACGAGTCCATTTTATCCTATGGAACTCGTAATACGGCTGGTGGTATATCCGTCACTTTACTGTCACTTTTGGGACGGATTAACACTCCTCCAAAGTAAGAATAACCCCCTAAGTGTCTTAAGACTTTAAAAAGCAAACAAAGTTTCTTTCAAGCACAAAGTACCTGGTTTGGAGTGGAAAATCTCCGCAGAGGGCCGCAGGGGAGGAGATGCGTGGAAAAATGGTGTGTGCGTTGGTTTCGCCCCTTCACACACGGACTTGCGTCGTTATTTTCCATGCGGGGAGATGTGCGTCGTTCTACGGAAAGAAAAATGGTGTGTTTGTCAGTTTCTCCCCTTCACACACAGACTTGCGGAGTTATTTTTCACTCTGGGAAGACGGGCCGACTCCTTCTATGGTTCGCGGGATTACCAGATGTCCCAGGGTCTGTGCGTGGATTCCTCGGCTTGTTATCCGTCTGCGCGTCGTTCCGAGTGGTTGTGCGTGGAATTTTCTTTCTCACAGCAGGCGTTGCGTCGATTTCCTCTCTGGAAGTCGGGCGGCGTTGTCCATGCGAGGCCGTGCGTCGAAGTTCCGGTCGCACCATAGGCGTTGCATCGAGTGGCGTCTTCCTGGATCGGCGTCCGCCGATTTTCTCACCGCAGAGCAAGCTGTGCGTCTAATTTTTCAGCGCACGAGGAGTCCAAATAAAAAAAGGGAAGTCTTTTTGGTCCGGAGACTTCAGGGAACAGGAGGCAAGCTCTATCCAAGCCCTTGGAGAGCACTTTTGCAGCCAGACAAGAGTTCAGCAAGGCAGCAGGCTAACAGCAAGGCAGCAGTCCTTCACAGAAAGGAGACAGGTGAGTCCTTTGGGCAGCCAGGCAATTCTTCTTGGCAGGATACAGGTTCTGGTTCAAGTTTCTTCTCCAGGATGTGTGTGAGTTGGTAGGGGCAGAGGCCCTGTTTATAGATCCAAATGTGCCTTTGAAGTGGGGGAGACTTCAAAGAGTGGCTTAGAAGTGCACCAGGTCCCCTTGCAGTTCAATCCTGTCTGCCAGGGTCCCAGTAGGGGATGTGGCAGTCCTTTGTGTGAGAGCAGGCCCTCCACCCTCCCAGCACAGGAACACCCATTCAAAATGCAGATGTATGCAAGTGAGGCTGAGTACCCTGTGTTTGGGGTGTGTCTGAGTGAATGCACAAGGAGCTGTCAACTAAACCCAGCCAGATGTGGATTGTAAGGCACAGAAGGATTTAAGTGCAAAGAAATGCTCACTTTCTAAAAGTGGCATTTCTAGAATAGTAATATTAAATCCAACTTCACCACTCAGCAGGATTTTGTATCACCATTCTGGCCATACTAAATTTGACTTTCCTACTCCTTTCAGATCAGCAGCTATCACTCAAACAGTATATGAGAGCAGTCCCAATGTTAGCCTATGAAGGGAGCAGGCCTCACAGCAGTGTAAAAACGAATTTAGGAGTTTTACACTACCTGGATATGTAAACTACATAGGTACATGTCCTGTCTTTTGCCTTCACAGCACCCTGCCCTATGGGTTAACTAGGGCATACCTTAGGGGTGTCTTATATGAAGAAAAAGGGGAGTTTTATGCTTGTCAAGTGCTTTTAAATGCCAAGTTGAATTGGCAGTGGAACTGCACACACAGGCCTTGCAATGGCAGGCCTGAGACAAGGTTAAGGGGCTACTTAAGTGGGTGGCACAATCAGTGCCGCAGGCCAACTAGTAGCATGTAATCTACAGGCCCTGGGCATATATAGGGCACTCTACTAGGACTTATAAGTAAATTAAATAGTCCAAATGGGTATGATCCAATGTTACCATGTTTAAAGGGAGAGAGCATATGCACTTTAGCACTGGTTAGCAGTGATAAAGTGCACATAGGGGGTGATTCTGATTCTGGCGGGCGGCGGAGGCCGCCCGCCAGAATTCCGCCCCCATTATACCGCTCCGCGGTCAGAAGACCGCGGAGGGTATTATGAGTTTTTCCCTGGGCTGGCGGGCGGTCTCCAAAAGACCGCCCGCCAGCCCAGGGAAAAACTCCCTTCCCACGAGGATGCCGGCTCGTAATCGAGCCGGCGGAGTGGGAAGGTGCGACGGGTGCAGTGGCACCCGTCGCGTATTTCAGTGTCTGCAAGGCAGACACTGAAATACTTTGCGGGGCCCTCTTACGGGGGCCCCTGCCGTGCCCATGCCATTGGCATGGGCACGGCAGAGGCCCCCAGGGGCCCCGCGACCCCCCCTACCGCCATCCTGTTCATGGCGGCTTTCCCGCCATGAACAGGATGGCGGTAGGGGGGGTCAGAATCCTCATGGCTGCGGAGCGCGCTCCGCAGCCATGGAGGATTCAAACGAGCAGCGGAAAGTCAGCGGGAGACCGCTGACTTTCCGCTTCTGACCGCGGCTGAACCCCCGCGGTCAGAATGCTCGTTGGAGCACCGCCAGCCTGTTGGCGGTGCTTCCGTGGTCGGTGGCCCTGGCGGCCACCGGCCGCCAGGGTCAGAATGACCCCCATAGTCTTGAAACCAGCAAAAACAGTATCTAAAAAGTGGAGGGAGGAAGGCAAAAAAGTTAGGGGTGACCACCCTAAGGCTGTCAGGTCTTACATGTGTGTGTCCCAGCTGATAGTGGGGAGAGCTACCCAACCTCCTGGGAGCTCTCATCGCTTAGGCAGAAGTATCTGGGAAGACCATCAGCTTTGGCGTGGTCAATTCCCAGGCGATCCTCCACCGTAAATTCCATCCCCTATAGGGAAATGGACAACTTCAAGAGTTTAGGATTCTCACCCCTCATCTGCATGAGCCATCTGAGGGGCTTGTGGTCTGTCTGAACCAGGTAGTGAGTCCCAAACAGGTATGGTCTCAGCTTCTTCAGTGCCCAGACCACAGCAAATGCTTCTCTCTCTCAATAGAACTCCACCTCTGTTCCATGGTAACAGTCTTCTACTAATAAAGACTGCTGGTTGGTCTGAGCCCTCCTCATTTAGCTGTTCTAGAACAGCCGCTATGCCAGGCTCTGAAGCGTCCGTCGGCACCATAAATTCCTGGGATTAGTCAGGGGCCTTGAGCAAGGGGGCCGTGCACATGGCTTCCTTCAGGGAATCAAAGGCTTTCTGACAAGCTTCTGTCCAATTCACCAACCTAGGTTGCTTTTTGGAGGTATGTTCTGTCAAGGGTGACACAATGGTACCATAGCCCTTGACAAACCTACGGTAGTATCCAGTGAGGCCTAAGAAGGCTCTCACTTTGGTCTGTGTTCTAGGTGGTTGCCAGGCCTTGATAGTTTCAAACTTGGGCTGGAGTGGCTGCACCTTGCCACCACCCACTAGGTGTCCCAAGTACATCACAAAACCCCGCCCAATCTGGCACTTAGTAGCCTTGATGGTCAGGCCTGCCTGTTGCAGAGCCTGAAGCCCCTCCTTGAGGTGGAACAGGTGTTCCTCCCAGCTGGAGCTATAGACAGCTATGTCGTCTAGGTAGGCTGCGCAGTAGGCATCCTTGCCAGATAAGACCGCTTTAATCAACCGTTGGAAGGTAGCAGGGCATTTTTCAACCCAAAGGGCATCACCCAGAACTGGTAATGGCGATCAGGTGTGGAGAATGCAGATCCCTCTTCAGCCCCCTCAGTCAAGGTGATATGCCTGTATCCTGATGTGAGATCAAAAGTACTGAGGAACTTGGCAGTGCCTAGGCTGTCAATGAGCTTATCAGCTCGGGGGATGGCGTGAGCGTCCGTCCATGTGACTGAGTTGAGACCTGCGTAGTCCACACAAAATCAGAGTTCTGGCTTTGCACCCGGAGCAGCAGCCTTAGGTACCAGCACCACAGGGCTTGCCCATGGACTGCTGGACTTCTCATTAACCCCTAGGGTAGATATCTTGGAGACCTCCTCCTTGATGCTGGCCTTCACCTTATCCAACAACCTGTAAATTGTGTTCTTCACAAGGGGACTATCTCCTGTGTCAATGTCATGGACACACAGATGGGTGAGTCCAGAAGTAATGGAAAACAGGGAAGAGAATTGCTCCAACAACTCAAAGCAGTATCCTCTCTGGTCTAGAGTCAGGGAGTCACAGAGAATGGCACCCTCCACTGACCCATCACCTTCTTTGGCAGAGAGGAGCTCCGGGAGAGGTTCACTCTCCTCTTCCATGCCCTCATCTGTGACCATGAGCATACTGACCTCAGACCTCTCAAAGTTTGAGTCTGTTGTGATGGAGAACCCTTAGGGGGTGCCTAGAGTCTTGAGGTCCACTAGGTAAGTGGCTTCCCCCTTCCGCTCCTTAATCTCAAATGGCCAGACCAGCAGTCCTGGAGAGCCCTAGGCTCTACTGGCTCCATTACCCAAACCTTGTGTCCAGTTGAGAACTCAACCAGAGTGGCCTTCCGGTCATCCCACTCCTTCATCACCTCTTGACTGTCCTCAAGGTTACTCTTGGCCTTCTCATTCTAGAAGCATTGGGTTTGGTTGCGGAGGGCCAGTATGTAGCTGACCACATCCTGAGGAGGTGTCTTGGGAGCTTTCTCTCAGCCTTCTTTAACTATGGTTAGCGGTCCCCTGACAGGGTGACCATAGAGAAATTAAAAGGGGCTGAACCTCACCCCTTTCTGGGGCACCTGCCTATAAGCAAACAACAGGTATGGCAAGAGGACATCCCACTTACGCCTCATGGCTTCAGTTAGGCCAGTGATCATGCCGTTAAGGGTCTTGTTGAATCTCTTAAGAAGCCCATTGGAGTGAGGATGATAAGAGGTGGTAAACCAGTAGGTCACCCCACACTCATCCCACATGGACTAAATGTATGCAGGCATGAAGTTTGTGCCTCTGTCAGACACAACTTCCTTAGGGAATCCCACACGGGTAAATATTCCCAGCAGGGCTCTGGTCACCACCAGTGCAGTAACTGTTCTCAGAGGAATTGCCTCTGGATAGTGAGCATGGTCCACCAAAACCAGGATAAACCTGTTACCCAAGGCAGTTTTGGGTCCAAGGGACCAACAATGTTGTTGTCCACCCTTTCAAAGGGGGTGCCAATGACAGGGAGTGGGATCAGGGGAGCTTTAAGCTTTCTCCCTGTCTTCCCACTAGCCTGGCAGGTGGGGCAGGCTCTGCAGAAATTATCTGAGGCTACCCTCATTCTAGGCCAATGGAAGTGGGTGGCAAGCCTGTCAAAGGTCATGTCTTGGCCCAGACGTCCTGCCAGGGGAATGTTGTCAGTCAGGCCCAGTAGGAAGGCCTGGTAACACTGAGGGACCATCGGCAAATTGCTGCCCCAGGGCCCGGAACCTTAGCCTCACTGTAAAGCAGATTATTCTCCCAGTAGATATGGTGAGTGCCAGAGGCTTCACCAGCTGCTTGGGCTGTGGCCTGTTGCCTCTGACCCTAAAGGGCGGGGCATTCTTTCTGCTCCTTGCAGAATTCTGCCCTGATTCAGATGGAGATTCTGAGGGACAAATCAAAAACATTTAGGCCCTGATTCCAAGCGGGAACCGCCAGAAGACGGTCATTCTGGGTTTCCCACTGGGCTGGCGGGCGACCGCCGAAAGTCCGCCCGCCAGCCCAGCGGGAACCACCCTTCCCACGAGGAAGCCGGCTCAGAATGGAGCCGGCGGAGTGGGAAGGTGCGACGGGTGCAGTTGCACCCGTCGCGAATTTCAGTGTCTGCAAAGCAGACACTGAAATTCTTTGTGGGGCCCTCTTACGGGGGCCCCTGCAGTGCCCATGCCATTGGCATGGGCACTGCAGGGGCCCCCAGGGGCCCCACGACACCCCATACCGCCATCCTGTTCCTGGCTGGCGAACCGCCAGGAACAGGATGGCGGTATGGGGTGTCAGAATCCCCATGGCGGCGCAGCTTGCGGATTCCCATGGGCAGTGGAAAGTCGGCGGTACACTGCCGGCTTTCCGCTTCTGGCCTCGGCTGTACCGCCACGGTCAGAATGCCCGGCGGAGCACCGCCAGCCTGTTGGCGGTGCTACCGCCAACCTCCGCCCTGGCGGTATTTACCGCCAGGGTCAGAATGACCCCCTTAATGTTGGACGTTTTACAACAGGAAACAAATTATCAATTTTGAGATTTTCTGGTTTATTATTTTCTCCATGAAGTGTTTGAAATAATGTCCTAAATACATTCCTCATATCTCTTACAGGGCTATGCATTTATGAGAAGTCTCATGCTTGATTTGGTTTATAAAATTGCAGGACTACTTTGATTTTCTGTGATAATATTTCCCTAGCTCTGTCATTATATTTAAAATAATTCAGTCTCTGGCTTTCCATTTCCTATTGACAATAGGTCATGACTTGAAACACAAACTTTATTTCATTAACTTGTGCAATATATCTCTGTTGTGCCTGATTGTTAGCACTTGGCAACAATATTTGTGTGATAATGATGTAATTGTAGTTTCTGTTTGATAGATCCCCTTTTGCATGGCCTAAGGACATTTATTATTAATAGCCACCAGGCAGCCTCTAAATATTTTCTTTATACATATCCCATATTATAACATCAGAACAGTTTAGATTAACAGGAAAGAATTCCACCATCCCCTGCTGAACTGTACTGACAAATGACAGTTGTAATAACAAAGTTCTTTATAAAGTCAAATAATGAAAGCTTTTCTTGTTGAGAGTATCTTCTTTTCTAATTGTGCCAGCATTTTGTTTATAAAAAAATAAAGTATTTTGGCTAGGAATTAATGCTTATTAGAGTAGTAAGTATAACTTCTGTTCAATCCTTCCCTGTTTTTCCAGATACTACTTAAGGTTAGGTTTTGAATTTTCCTTTTTAAATCAGTTATGATTGGAAGTCTAGACTGAGGTCAATGATCTGATCAGCCTAGTACTTGATTTAACACAACATTGAAGTCTCCATGATGTATACACAGGGGAAGGTGGGTATTGTGGGAAGATTATCAGCAGTTCTCTTTAACTCACAGGGTAATTCTCATTCGGACCATATATTGTTTCCAATGTCAACACTGTCACCTAAGCATTGCAACAACCCATCTCCTTCAAGGATCAACTTATGTGCTGAAAACATTTTTACCTCTGCCTTTTTTGATAATTAAGGCTGTGTCCCTAGTGGGAAACATTTGTGAAGTGACTAACCCCAGATCAGTCCATTTCAAAGCTAGACACATGTAAGCTTTCCTCTGCATTAAATAGGTTTCTTATAGTCCTGGGAGAAATGTTTATTTTGTTGGTGTAACTGGCATAATTTTGTTAAGTTTACATAATGAAATTTACTTGGAATTACCAAAATTGCACCATAATGGCACGATGAGTAACAAGACTCCTGTTCAGGGAGAATTTGTGATCCAAAAGATACCGTTTGGGTAATTTTTCAGCGTGAATGACAGTGTTTTGTTTGGGAGCAGCAGTTTCTTTAACAGGGGCATTCGACAAACACTTCATAGATGTAGATGTTTTACCCAAGCGGACCGTTTGGGCATTTTTTGTGCATAAAATTACAAATCTGAATAAGAGCAGCAGCGTTTCAAATGTGAGAGACCAGAAATTCTAAACTTAAAATTATATATTTGAGTTGAATTGTTACCCAAATGGACCATTCAGGTACATTTTTGAGTGTGAGATGCATTTTTGTTTATTAGACTAGCTACAGGAAATTATGCAAGTTTCAGCCATCCCTATTTTTGTGCATGCATGCAAAATCTAACCCATTACATGGCATATAGGGGGTCATTACGACTTTGGTGGTCACAGGACCGCCATGTTTCGCGGTGGTGGTTGTACCGCCAACGGCCTGGCAGTGAAGACCTTCAAATTATCAGCATTGCGGTCATCCCAACAGAACGCAACCAAGCAACCGCCATAGGTACCTTCAGACTGGCGGGGACCACATTTCCTCTGGACATTGTATGAGGCCGCACACCACCAAGGCTCCCTCCGTGGTGGCACCACCACGAAAACCCTGGCAAAAACCAACGCTATAAAAATAGCGACACTCAACTTCCAGAAAACATACCTGACTGGAGCCGGCATGGAATCTGAACTGGAAGATCTCCCACTCGTACAACAACTCTGGAACCAGCGAGGAAGACAACAACCATGGGTACACACACCTACCTCACACTGGCGGGTAAATCCAAACTACACACACATACAGCACACACATCCGGGATGGCAGGGAATGGTGACACACACATGTAACCACACAACAGTACTCACATACACACACCCCCACATGCACACATGCACACCCATATTACACACACACACTCGTACTACACACAACATGGCCAACACACACGCGCTATACACACACAAACCCACACACACAGCACCACATTTATCTCACACAACCAAACACATCACTGAAACACACATAATGACAACACAACCAGAACTACACAGATGCTATGCCAAACAATGTCATTACACACCTCCACATGATTACACATACTGACAACAACATGTAACAACAACCAAGTAACATTCGCACAGACATACAATGATGCAGACATCATAACACACTAACACCACACACAATGCTTATTACATAGCCATCCCAACACACATATGCCCACACAACAACCAGGGTACACAACACCACCATTACACATCACCACATACACAATACACAATTCAGCTATATTCATGCATGTAACAACACAATCATATCTAACACACATCGCACAGCAATGACAGCTGGACAAATGGCAGGGCCACACCCACACATGCAGCCCAGGCATAACAGCTGGCACAACCAACTCACACACGCACAAACCAAAGCCCTCAAACACCAAACTGCCATGTAGAATGAAAGGCAGGGCAAATATGTAAACATCAAATCCAACAACATGTTAGTCAAGATGTATTAATAAATAATAAAATATCATATAAACTATGCGCAAATAAAAGATCAATGGCCAAACTCACAAATGCCACCTAATACTGCCCCAACTTGAAACCTGACTGCAAACTGACCTCCACATGATAGAGGCATCAAGGGGACAGGAAGGCACTTCAGGGATTAGGGATGTGTGAGGAGGGTGGTTTGGGCTTGGGTTTGGGAGAGGGGGTTCCTTAGTCCTGGGTTTGGGAGGAGGGTCCTTGGGGTTGGGCTTGGGAGGGGTAGACTTCTTTGCCGGGGGAGGGGCATGGGCACTAGCAGGGGGCCGAGGAGGACTTGGAGGTGGAAGGAGAAGACTTGGGGATGGAGGAAGAATGTTAGGGGGTATCACTTGGTGGGAGAGGAGTAGGAAACAAGGAAAACTCTGAAAGGAATTTTTTGTTGACACACGGGCATGGCAAAAGGGTTTGGGAGTGGAGGTAGAGGTAGAGGGATTGTTAGTATGATGTGTCGGTTTGGATGTTTTGGGTGCAAGTGCATGTGTGAAATGCTTGTGGGTACAGGGTGTCTTTTCGGTGGATGAGTTTGGGCGTTTAGGTGTCTTGGGAGGAGGGGAGGAGGTGCTGAGAGATTCAATGCTGGATGAGTTACTGTCTGTTGGGGTGGTGTCTGTAGTTATGGTACATGTGCTGCATGTGGGGGTGTCAGTGGTTGTGATATGTGCGACGTGGTGACCAGGGTGGATGTCTGAGGGTCTGATATTGTGGTGACTGTGGGTAGGATTAGTGTTGTGGCTGGATCAACAAATGATGGTGTAGTGGCTGCAGGTGTGTCAGGCGTAGTATATGTGAAGGAGGGTGTTGGAAATGGCCTTTCTGCAGGGTTATCCCCAGACTTTTTGCCTTCCTCCTTCTCTTTTTCTGGCCTGATTTTGGCTGGCTTTAGGACTCTGCGCACTTCACCACTGCTAATCAGTGCTAAAGTGCATATGCTTTCTCCTTAAAACATGGTGACATTGGCTCATATCCAATTGGATTATCTAATTTACTTATAAGTCCCTAGTAGAGTGCACTATATGTGCCCAGGCCCTGTAGATTAAATGCTACTAGTGGACCTGCAGCACTGGTTGCGCCACCCACATAAGTAGCCCCTTACCCATGTCTCAGGCCTGCCTCTGCAGTGCCTGTGTGTGCAGTTTCAATTCCACTTCGGCTTGGCATTTAAAAGTACTTGCCAAGCCTTAAACTCCCCTTTTTCTACATATAAGTAACCCCTAAGGTAGTCCCTAGGTAGTCCATAGAGCAGGGTGCTAAGTAGGTAAAAGGCAGGACATGAACATGCGTGCACTATATGTCCTAGAAGTGTAAAACTCCTAAATTTGTTTTTACACTGCTGTGAGGCCTGCTCCATTCATAGGCATTGGGGCTATCCTCATATATTGTTTGAGTGGTAGCTGCTGATCTAAAAGGAGTAGGAAGGTCATATTAGTATGGCCAGAATGGTGATACACAATCCTGCTGACTGGTGAAGTTGGATTTTTATATTACTATTGTAGAAATGCTACTTTTAGAAAGTGAGCATTTCTCTGCACTAAATCTTTCGGTGCCTTACAATCCACATCTGGCTGGGCTTAGTTGACATCTCCCTTGTGCATTCACTCAGACACACCCCAAGGACAGGATACTCAGCCTCACTTGCATGCATCTGCATTTTGAATGGATCTTCCTGGGCTGGGATGGTGGAGGGCCTGACACTTGCATGTCAAAGGACAGTAGCCTGACCGCACACAAAGGACTACAACACCGACTACTGGGACCCTGGCAGACAGGATTAAACTGAAAGGGGACATTGTGCACTTCTAAGCCACTCTTTGAAGTCCCCCCCACTTCAAAGGCACAATTGGGTATTCAAGCAGGGTCTCTGACCTTACCAATTCAGACACTTCTTGGGGTAGACACTCTACCTCACAGACACTTCCTGGACAAGAAACTTGTAACCAGAACCTGCATCCTGCCAACACAACTGCCTGGTTACCCAAAGGACTCACCTGACTGCTTTCTTTGAAGGACTGCTGCCTTGTTGTTGCCCTGCTGCCTTGCTGCTCTCTGTCTGAGGTGAAGAAGTGCTTTCCAAGGGCTTGGATAGAGCTTGCCTCCTGTTCCCTAAAGTCTCAGGACCAAAAAGACTTCACCTCTTCAAGAAGGACTCCTTGTGCGGTGAAAATCGATGCACAGCCTGCCTGAAATGACGCATAGCCTGCCTGCAGTGAAAATGTAACCACAGGCCAAACTGGAACGACGCAGCCTGACTTCGCGATGAGAAGATTGGCGCAGCGCCAGCGTAGCAACCGTAAATTCAAACCACACCCCACTGGATCGACGCACAGCTGACCCAGAATGACGCAGCCCGACTTTCAAAGAGGAATCGACGCAGTGCCTGCCGTGCAGTAGAAAATTCAACACAACACCCACCGGATCGACGCAGCTCCTGTGATTTCGTCCTGCCAGGACAGGATATCCACGCACCGTCCCCGGGGCATCTGAAAACCCCAAAACCCGAAGAGGATCCACGACTGAGCGCCGGAAATTGATGCATAGCTGTCCCTGTGTGAAAACTAAACAACGCATCGAGATGTGCAGCCCGAGAAATCGATGCGCACCCCTTTGTTTCTACACTCCTCCACCTCAGTGGTTCTTTGCGGAAATTTTTCACGCAAACCTGGTACTTTGTGCTTGAAAGAGACTTTATTTGCTTTAAGAAGACTTACGACACTTTATATCCCTTTTCAGTGATATCTCTACATTTACTTATTGGATCTTTGATCGTTTTGACCTGCATTTAACCATATAAATATTATATATTTTTCTAAATACTGTGTGGTGTATTTTTGTGGTGCTATATGGTGTTATTGTATGATTTATTGCACACATACTTTACACAGTGCCTTCTAAGTTAAGCCTCACTGCTCAGTGCCAAGCTACCAGAGAGTGGTCACAGGAAAATGTGGATTGTGTGTGACTTACCCTGACTAGAGTGAGGGTCCTTGCTTGGGCAGGGGGTAACCTGACTGCCAACCAAAAACCCTATTTCTAACAGAAGGGGTGGTGGGGATGTTAATGTCGGTAGTGGATGTTCCTGTGTCTGCAGGTGGGTGTTGTTTGTGTGCATGCCAGTGGTGGGTCTTCTGGTGCCTATGCTTGTCAGTGGTACCCTTATCTGTAGCGGTGAATGCATGCCTGTGTACTTTGGATGAGGTTGGGGAAAGGGGTTTGGAATTGGGAAGAGGTAGGTGGAGGGGGGACGGTAGACAAAGGGACACTGGCTGCCATCAGAGGTGGCCAAAGCCTGAATGAATCTCTGGAGGAAAGCCAGGGAACAATAAATGCCTTCCACGAATACATTGCTCTGTTGGACTTGAGCTCCCAGTCCCAGGATGGCATTCACAATCGTGGACTTACCCACACAGATAGACCTCAGGAGCTCAATAGCCTTCTCAATGAGGGCAGCAGGGCTGATTGGGCAGAGGTGCCTGTGGCGAAGGAGATATCTACCCTCCTGGATGAGTGAGCAGGTGCAACTGGTTGGGGAGCTACAGGGAAGGCACTGCTATTAAGGAGGATGTCAGACAATGAAAGTGCTGGGCTGGTCCCAGATGGGTCCACCACAGCCAGGGTGTGTCCACTGGAGGAGGATTCTGAAGAAGAGGTGGTAGACTCAGTTTCCCCGTGCCTCTTTCCTCACCTTCCATCCCACTGGGTCCCTCAGCCTTGGTGGTTCCAGCTTCCTGGGTCCCTTGGGCTGCTGCTTCTGCAATCACCTGTGCCCCTTCTCCTTTATCTGATGATGCTGATGCACACACATAGAGAGAGAGGGAGGGAGAGACAGGGAGAGAGCTAGGAGGTAAATGGTTTAAGATATAGTACTCATACACTGGTTAACTAGCACTTCTGTGACAATACTTATCCTGGCTAGGCCATTACAGGTGCCATTATACATTACCCACATCATGTCACAATAGTCCCTACTGGCCACACCTCTATTGCAACCCTCACTCCTACCCCAAAACCTGAGAAGGACAGCACAACTGGAGTCATCCACATGATGACTACCAAAGTAATTTCTGCTGGCAATGCATGCCCTGTATGCACTATCAATAGTATGCCTGAGTACACATCATACTTCTCTAGACCCGTATCAGCCATTGGATGTTGAACTGACTGAACGAAACACTTCTGGCCACTACTGTAACAGGACATGGTCATACCATGCCCCTTGTAACATATCCATAACATTGAAGACAACTCCACAAACAGACCACACTGCACCTGCCTGTCACATTACATGCCAGACCAAACACTCTGTACAGTCATGCCAAAATGGAAATCAATACTGATTTGGCAATTACAAGTCTGACACCCAAACATCTAATGTGTAAAATGAGAGTCTGTGCTACAGCCATTAGAAAATATTTGACCCAATCAAACAGTCAGATCAGCAGACACCAAACACATATATATTACAACTGATCATACTGTTAAGTGCATCTAAGTAGTCCCATATAGCATACATGACACATCCATACTTAATCACTGAGTGCAGTGTCACACCAGATTTCCTCTGAAGAACACACATTTAACATAATGGTCCACTTATAATGCAACCACACATGCAGTCACACTTGTCAGACTGTGCAACATGACAACTCCACACTCAAACAACATTCCAGAAATGACAATACCTGTCACAGCGATCAGGCAACACACATCTCAGAGGTTACATGTCAGGATGCATTAGGCACAAATGGACCAACACCACTGACTGTACACCACTTACACATCCCACTACTATATCGGAAAGCCAGGGGAGACTAACCACAATATTCAAATCACATCTACATGCCATGTGACATGCAATAGGCCAGCCTCTCCTAATCTGCCACTGCAGCTTGGCCAAGGCAAGCAAAAAAGTCACAGCCCATCAGATGTGCCCCCAACTTACCATTAGGACATGACATTGGAAGTCACTCTGTAATGTAGCAACTCAATTGCTAAACCTTTGTAATCCATCCCATACACATGTCATGTTCACAGATATATGACACCTGTCAAGGCACCTAACACCTCTAGTACCATTCCATTGGTATAACTGTAACTTCCCCACAAGTATTGCACCTAGGAATGCATAATGTCTGCAACCAGTCCTCATCAATTGTACATGTATCAGTTTCACAGTTAGCCCACTCCACATACCCTACAGTCAGCAGTTCAACTATATTTGGTAATTCAACTATCAAACCAAGCATCCTGTCACATGAAGGCCATATCTGTAGTGGAACTTAGATGGCAGCCCCACAATTAGTCAAAAACATTCCCAGTACATGATGTATTCAGTCCCTCTGGATCACCAGCTCCGTCCATCTGCATTAGTGTTTCTAAGGTGTCAGTCCACTTCCATCTGTGTAGCATACCTGTATATGCAACTCTGTGACTCTAGTTTGCTCACAGGGACTAAATACATCATGTACTGGGGATGTTTTTTCAATGCTTACGGTGATACTAATACAGACATCATTTACATAGGCTGGATGGTCTCACACATGTGGCAATGTCATATGAGCATCTCCACATTCCAGAGAGGGATAGATGTATTAATGGGAGATGTACAATCACTTACAGTAAAGCATACCAACAAATCTACTATCTATACAAAGCCAGGGTGCATAATACCTATTTCCAATCTATGATACACAGGATGTTATTACTACAATGTCATTTTACCTGCAGTGAGGCACAATATCCCTTTAAGCCCAACCAAGTGCCAGTATCCAGTGTGTACTCACCCCTCAAATGCCCATCCACCTCAGGGTAGGCCACCTCCAAAATGCAGGCCATTAGAGGGGTCAGTGTCCAAAGGGCACCCCTCCCTCATTGGGAAGACATCCCCAGCTGGGCCTCAGTGGTCTTCTGGGCCCAGTGTCTCAGGTCCTCTCACTGCTTTCTGCAGTGGGTGCTCCACCAACTGTGGACCCCCAGGGTCTATACTTGACTGACAATGGCACACCAGATCCTTTTTTTCTGATGGGCATTCACCTGCATGGATGACACTGACAAGGAGAAAGTCAGGTACGCATGCCCCATACAAACAGCAGTGGACAATAAACATCTGACTCACCAAGTGCCCACACATACCCTTCCTCTCAGCTCTCTATGCCCCCTGAATGCATGTCACCCCTCCCCAGTACACTTACCCCGTACACCTTCACGCATACTCCTATCACACATGACAATGGCATTGGGCTCACCTGTTCCTTTGGTGCCCCATACAGCTGTCCATACAGGGGTAGGTAGCTTCACTAGCTCTTCTGGGGTAAAGGCTGGGGCCCTATCACCTGCAAGATATAGCATTATGGCTCCCTGAGGTCTTCCTTGCAAGAGGAGTCAAGTGATCGAGTCTGCAGAAAATGGCAGTCATGGCCGCAGCGTACAGGACCATCACCGCCGTGGGTGATCGCCATTGGCCCCAATCCCCCATAGGTAGCAATGTTATCCATTGAAAGTTGCACGGCGGTTGTGACCACTATGAGGACATATGCTGCCGCCCTTAGGTCACTTCCAACTGTCTTGCGCAACTGGACAGGCGGATGCCATTTTGTGCACTTATCATGCGTTGGGGTCCCTAAATAAGTGCGTCATACACATATGTGTGCAAAGTGACGAGTAGGCGTGTGTTGTACAATCACAGTTGAGCCAATCCATGTGACATGAATGTCATGGCATGCATGTCACTCTCTCTCTTCAGCTTGCCCATAATCACATGTGTCAACAGTGGGACGCATGTCTACAGTGATTAGTGTGTGCAATGATGACATGTACTGCTAAAATGGGTGAAGTACTCATCACTCAGTATATGTTCTCTTCTCTATCCGAGAAACCCTGCCATGAGGAGATTGAGACATGCACCTGTATACTGACCACTAGTTGACCTTGCAACCCTGAAGGACAGGCATATCAGCCACACCTATCATCTGAATCATCGGACCATCATTGATCTATGTGGCCAGTTGGAGCCTGATCGCTTACCTGCCATATGGATTCCCTATGCCATCCCTCCCACAGTACAAGTCCTATCAGTGCCACACATTCTTGCCACAGGCTCCTTTCAGAATACACTGGGCTTGGAAGCAGAGATGTCACAGCCCATGTTCAGTGTTCTGCTGAAGGATATACTGTGTGCTTTCTTGAAACACCTGGACAGCTACATCAGGTACCCCCAATGTGCAGATTTGGTTTATGCGAAGGCAGACTTCTATGATATTGAATACATCCCTCATGTGATAGGCACCATAGATGGCACCAATATTGCTTTTGTCTTTCCCAGTGCCAATGAACAAGTGTATGGGAACAGGAAAACCTGCCACTCCTTCAATGTTCAGGTGCTGTGTGTGGCAGACCATTACACCTCCCAAGAGACAGCCAAGTTTCCAGGATGTGTGCATGACTCCTACATTCTGAGAAACAGCAATGCCCCCCACATGATGTCACACCTACACAGAGAAAGGGCTTGGCTCATTGGCATGTATGCATATGGACGTGTGTTTCTGTTATGACACCTGTCATCACTATCTTTCCTGTGGCTGTACCTGTATTGTAATAGGTCCTACCTCTCTGCACACAGGTAACTCTCACTCTGGCTATTCTAACATTCCTTGGCTGTTGACACCAGTGAGGTAGACTGCCATGGAAGGGGAACTCCATTTCAGTGAGGCCCACAGCAGGACGAGGCGTGTTATTGAAAGGACATTTGGCTTCCTGAAGGTCAGATTCAGGTGCCTGGACATCTCTGGAGGTGCCCTCCTCTACACTCCCAAGTAGGTATGCAGGATCATAGTTGCCTGCTGCATACTCCACAATCTTGACCTGAGATGTCAGATACCATTGCTAGCAGACGATGAGGAGGCAGCCGGACCTGTGGCTGATGATGCAGACATGGATAGTGATGAGGAGGCAGATAAGGATGGTGCAGATGACTCTTGGACTTAGCTTATCAATCAGTACTTCGAGTGACATACAGGTATGCTGACTGTGTATTTGAAAGTGATGTGTATCCACACTGAATGCTGACAATGCTCCTCCTGATTAGATTTATCAGTGGTGTTGTAATGTGTTCCTATCCCTATGGGTGTGTTGTTGGAGGTGAGTGTTTGAATGTAAGTTGCTGAGTTGACATGTATCTTATATAACATGTGTAATCATTGCAGGGTGCTAGTTTTGCATCTCCTATGGACAGACCTGTGTTGAGCTATGTGTCCTGCATTCTCCATTCCTCATGTTTTTTCACCCACTGACTGTTTTCTGTAAATCAGTGCCTCTGCTACCTATGGCTTGATGCATTCATGCCCATTAGTCGATGGTAACTGTTGACAGAATGGAGTTTTGTGCATGGTAGATGGCAGTTACAGTGTTTTTATATGTATTTCCTGTGACTGGGGATGTTGAAATATCATCTATTCTGCCCTGTGTTGGTGGCTATGTACACTGGGCTGGACAACTGTGCACTGCATGTGTGTTTGTGTGGCACCATGCCTTCTATTCTGATGTAACTCTGTGTAATGGTCTTTTCTCTAGGTTGGATGAGTAATGTCACTGTAGTATGTGCCTGGACTAGTGACTTCCTTACATCAGCCCTGGGACATATCTGTTGTACTGTGTCTTCTGCAGAGGAGGCCTCATTCTTCTCTCCATTACACTGCCTGTTGGTTTAGGGGGGCATACCCACATCAAATTTTGCTGTCAAATCAATTGTACATGTTCAATTAAAGACACATATGCAGTTGCTGTGACCAATAGAGTTCATTAGGCATACAGAGGAAATATGAAAATAAAATATATGGTGCATACAGTGACAAACAGGTGATGAGTGGGGTCACGGTAGTTGTAGCCATCAGATTAGATGTCGCAGCTATAGGTAGCATAGGTCCAGTGTCTAAAGGCAATGGTAAAATGGAGTAATGTCATTGAACAGTCAACAGGGTGTCTCAGTGTCACACAGGGGAGACCAATCAGGGGAGTTTCACTTCCTGACAGTACTTTTAGTCTTGCCATCTGCTCCAGCCAGATGTCTGTATGGACGTCCACATTTGTGGGGGGGTTCATTAGCTACAGAGGGAGGGGTGCCAGAGGCCGGTGGTTCCGCTGGCAGGGCCTCCTTTCCACTAGCTGCGGCAGACATGGATGGCTCAGTTGTTATGTGGCTAGTGGAAGGGGCCTGCTAGTGGGTGAAGGAAGCAGCACCCCTGCAATGGAGGCTGTTACAAATGGGGTCTTTGGTTGGCAGTCAGGTTACCCCCTGTCCAAGCAAGGACCCTCACTCTAGTCAGGGTAAAGGAGAATCACCCTCAGCTAATCCCCACTCACCTCCTTGGTAGCTTGGCACGAGCAGGTAGGCTTAGCTTCAGAGTGCTAGGTGTATAGTATTTGTACCAACACACAGAGTAACCTAATGAAAACACTACTAAATGACACAATACAGGTTTAGAAAAATAGAGAATATTTATCTAAACAAAACAAGACCAAAATGACAAAAATCCAACATACCCAAGTCAAGTTATTAATTAAAAAGCAAAAAGAGCCTTAAATCCTTTGGTAAACAGATAAAACACTGTTAGCATTAAAATGTACCTGGGTTGCGTTAAAATAACACACATGGACAAATGTGCATCGAAAATGTTGAGCGGTGCATTGATTTCTCACACGCAAGTGAGCTCGTGCGTGGTTTTTCCTCCCCGCAGGGGAGCGATGCGTCCATCCGGGCAGCACTCGGGTCCGGGCATTTGTTGTGTCATTTTTCCACGCCCAGCAAGGTTTGCGTCGAAAATCATGCCACACGGTGATAGCAAAACGGCGCTGTGTGGATTGCGATGATACCAGCCTCCGTCTGCGATGCGGGCGTCGTCTCTCCAGCCACATGCATTGATCTCCCAGCCGCGCTGCATCGATTTCAGCCACGGAGCCAGGGGCACGTCATTTCTTCAGCAGCTCTCGGAGGCTGCGTCGGAAATTTCCCTCTACGGCGGTCTGTGCGTGGATATCAGGCTTGGTCTGCCAGCTTCACCTGTCAAGGCCCCAGGAACTGGATATGGCACCACAGGGCAGGGCAGGAGTCTCACCAGAGAGTCCAGGTGCAGGCAGGGGAAGTCTCTGATGGCCATAAGACTTCAACAACAGGAGGCACGCTCAGGACAAGCCCTTGGAGATTTCTTCACAAGCAGGAATGCAGAACAAAGTCCAGTCTTTGTCCCCTTTCACCAGGCAGAAGCAGCAACTGCAGGATTGCTCCACAAAGCACAGTCACAGGCAGGGCAGCTCTTCTTCCTCATCTCTTCAGCGCTTCTCCAGGCAGAGGTTCCTCTTGATTTCCAGAAGTAATCTAAAGTCTGTGGTTTTGGGTGCCCTTCTTTTACCCATTTTGATCTTTGAAATAGGCTTACTTCAAAGAATATTCTCTCTTGTTTGAGAAATCCTGCATTGCCCAGACCAGGCCCCAGACACACATGTGGGGGTGGGAGACTGCATTGTGTGAGGGCTGGCACAGCCCTTTTAGGTGTGAGTGACCACTCCTCCCCTCCCTCCTAGCACAGATGGCTCATCATAATATGCAGGCTACACCCCAGCTCCCTTTGTGTCACTGTCTAGAGAGAGGTGCAAACAGTCCAACTTTCAAACTGACCCAGACAGGGAATCTATAAAGAGGCAGAGTCACAGAATGGTTTAAGCAAGAAAATGCTCACTTTCTAAAAGTGGCATTTTCAAGCACACAATCCTAAAATCAACTTTACTAAAAGATGCATTTTTAAATTATGAGCTCAGAGACCCCAAACTCCAAATGTCTATCTGCTCCCAAAGGGAATCTACGCTCTAATCATAATTAAAGGCAGCCCCCATGTAAACCTATGAGAGGGATAGGCCTTGCAACAGTGAAAAACGAATTTAGAAGTATTTCACTGTTAGGACATATAGCACACATTTGTGTATGTCCTACCTCAAACATACACTGCACCCTGCCCATGGGGCTAACTAGGACTTACATGTAAGAAAAGTGAAGGTTCAGGCTTGGCAAGTGGGTACACTTGCCAAGTCGAATTGGCAGTTTCAAACTGCACACACAGACACCGCAGTAGCAGGTTTAAACCAAATTCACGGAGCTACTAAGGTAGGTGGCACAACCAGTGCTGCAGGCCCACTAGTAGCATTTGATTTACAGGCCCTGGGCACCTCTAGTGCACTCTACTAGGGACTTACCAGTAAATCAAATATGCCAATCATGGATGAACCAATTACATACACATTTTGTATAGCAGCACTTGCACTTTAGCACTGGATAGCAGTGGTATAGTTCCCAGAGTAACAAAGACAGCAAAAACAGAGCCCAGCACCTATCAACAACCTGGGAAACAGAGGCAAAAAGTTTGGGTAGACCAAGCCAAGGATGCCAAGTCTAACAGATGCCAGGGTGGCATTGTGGACCTGCCACTGCTGCATGACCTTCTGGTGGTATTATCCCTGCAGCATTTGGCTTTCCCCCAATATGGTCATAATCTGGCCCTTCCTGTCTTGGGATTGTTGCTATGCTCCCAGGACTTGGGAGATAGTTTCCTGGTTAGTTGAGTTCCTTGGGCCCCATCCTCTGGCCCACAGGTTTGCTCCCACGCCCTCTGCCCCCTGTGTCTGTGCTCCTGACATGACATGCCACTCCCAGTGTCACCAGGAACTTCATTGTCGTGGGTGTGAGGGACCGACTCAGGTCCTTGTACAGTGGGGCATACTATTGATTGAACAGTCCTTGGGGATGAAGGGTTGGCTGTGCTGTTGATGCCACTGGGTGGGGGGGTTGATGTTGGCAGGGTGAGGCAGGAAGTGGTGGACTGACTTGGTGTCCAAGATGGCCGAGATAAGTCATCAATGTCCAGACATCCAAAGGCATTGTCCTCATTGGGGCATTCGTCCTGAGGAGGGCTGGCTGTCTTTGGCATTCTCTCCATGGTGGCATTGGCAGGGGTACCTGTGGATAGAGTGAGAGAGAGTTACATAGGTGTGATTGGTAGTCTCTGTGTCTAATGCATACAGGGGGTCATTCTGACCCTGGCGGTCATTGACCGCCAGGGCCAACGACCACGGTAGCACCGCCAACAGGCTGGCGGTGCTTCCTGGCCAATTCTGACCGCGGCGGTAAAGCCGCGGTCAGAAAAGGGAAACCGGCGGTTTCCCGCCGGTTTTCCCCTGGCCAAAGGAATCCTCCATGGCGGCGCTGCAAGCAGCGCCGCCATTGGGATTCCGACCCCCTTGCCGCCAGCCTGTTCCTGGCGGTTTACACCGCCAGGAAGAGGCTGGCGGGAACAGGTGTCGTGGGGCCCCTGGGGGCCCCATTAAGATTTTCAGTGTCTGCTTGGCAGACACTGAAAATCGCGACGGGTGCAACTGCACCCGTCGCACCCCAGCAAATCCGCCGGCTCCATTCGGAGCCGGCTTCATCTTTGCTGGGGCTTTCCCGCTGGGCCGGCGGGCGATCTATTGAAGATCGCCCGCTGGCCCAGCGGGAAAGTTAGAATGGTCCCCGCGGTCATTTGACCGCGGGGCGGTGTTTGGCCGGTTTCCGCACGGCGGGTGGCGCCCGCCGCCCGCCGGGGTCGGAATGACCCCCACAGTGTCTTGACATGATTCTCAGCAATGGCAATGACAGATGCAGCACTGCATACATTGTTTGTGGATAGTGGATTGTGACGTGTAAAATGCTGCATTGAAGATTGGTGTCAATCTGGGTAGGTAACATTTGGTGGGTGAACGGGATCAGGTCCTGTGTGATGGTTCACATAGCAGGTGTGGCCTGTTTGCTCGTGGTAAATCAGGAATGCTAGATATGAATGGGGATAGCTGTACATTGCAGCATATGAACCAAGGGGTTGGAGGGTATGTGTGTAAGCATGGTAACTTGTCCTATGTGTGCATTTGGTGCATGGAGTTTACCTTCTTACTTTTTAGTCCATGTCCAGTCCATTTCAGGGTTGTAGTTCTGGATAGGTGGTTATTTGGTTTGGTGCAGTGCTGCAGCTGTGATTCGCCTAGTTTCCCATTGTGTAGTGCCATTGCATTGCTGTCATTGCCATGATGTGGTCCTCAGTCGAAGCATCCAACAGATGTAGATAGTGTAATAGTCATACATGCAAGAGCTGTGCTGTGAGATGGACATAGCAGGTATTGCTGTAGATGGCGTAGTGAATTGTGGGAGTCGTTGTGATTGTTATTGGCACTGCTGTCCGTGCACTTGCCAGAGACGATGGGAGCATTGGGGCTGGGTGATGGTGTGGCATGCAGGAGAGGGGCATTAGGTGATTAGGTGGGAGGTGTTGTGGGAGATAGAGTGAATTGGGGAGTGTTTGGGTGGTAAGGTAGCATGCTGGACAGGGACAAATTGTTGAAGGGAAGTGGTCGTTACTCACCAGAGTCTAGTCCTCCAGGTATTACAGTCAGGCCCTTTGGATGCTGTACGCCCAAGACGTTCTCCTCCCAGGATGTGAACTCTGGGGGAGAAGGTGGGGGCCCACTGCCAGTGTTCTGCACTGCAATTTGGTGTCTCATTGTCATGAAACGCACCTTGCCCCTAAGTCATTCCACCTCTTCCTGTTGTCCTTCCTTGTGCACGGATGGTTGCCTACTGAGCTGGCCCTGTCAACTATTCTCTGCCATAACTTCATTTTCCTGGCAATGGAGGTTTGATGGACCTGTGGTCCAAGCAGTTGTGGCTCTACCCTGACAATTTCATCAAGCATGACCCTCAACTCATAATCTGTGAAGCATGGGTACTTTTTAGAGGACATGGTTGTGGTTGTGTTGTGGGTGTGTGTGGTGTGTGGTGTGTGTAAGGGTGCAGTGTAGGGTCCTTGGTGGGATGGAGGTGTTTGGTTGTGTGTGATGGTTGGTTGTGGTGTTTGTGTGTAGTTGTGTGTAGTTGTCGAACTGTCCAATGTGGTGTGGTCTTCTGTCTGAGGTGAGTGTTTGAATGTGGCAATCTGCTCCGCCAATGGTTTTCCGGCATGTATGGACCACTTTGTTGATTTCTGCCTCGTGATGTGGTGGGTGGAAAGTTGTCAGGCTGGCTGTGCTGGTGGTAGAACCGCCTCTTTCCCACCCTCCAGTGTCCTGGTCATTTCGGGTTTTTTACTTTATTTTGGCAGTCTTCACTGTGTGACTCTTAATACGCCGATCGGATGACCGCCAACATGGCGGTCTTTTGGCAGCCCCCACTGCTGCTGTCTTCTGAAAAGACTGTCAAAGTCGTAATGAGGTCCTTAGTCTCACCATCTTTGTCTTTTATACCTATCTCTAATTCTCTTTACTTTCCAGGTCCATATTCATACTGGGGGAATGTCATCACCTCCCACCTAGATTCACTGTACTTCTCTTCAAACAATTTATTTAGCTGTGAGACATGAGGATTTTCCTATTTATTTTTGCCTAGACTAACATACTTGTGCCTACCCCAACTCTCCCCCTACTTATGCTCTTCAAATTCACCATCCAACCTATCGCGCCTGTGTGGAATCATGACATCAT